>NC_143558.1:96761000-97075333 GCF_054136105.1 Typopeltis vanoorti
AAAGAACAATATGAAAGGCCAACCATAAGGGGATGCACAGACTAGGAGAGGATGACCTACCTTATATAAATGAAGGTGGTAAGGCAGTTTCCACCGTAGATGGCATGCTCTCTAACAATCTCCGAAATATCATTACTGGAGACATATTGAGAACGTCTGCAATTTTGTAATGCAAGATAAGCAACTGGCCATCAGGTAGCATCGGATCTTTTCTACACCGTGGAATGCTTCCCCGTAGAGCGTCATGTTTCATCAGGACTTTACAAGTTTCTAATGACTATGATGGTGCCTCAATGTGATTTTCTGGTTATTGAACTTCAACCCTATTCACTGATCTTGCTCCATCAAGACTACAATATATTCACAGAATTTTTTTGTAAAGGAAACTTTACTGCTTTGATTACATTGAATAATGACGTTAAAAACGTTTAATTTTCTTGACCAAAAAGCTCTAGAAAGACTTTTAATGGGATTATATTGATCAAGTGCATAAAATCAACAACTAAGTTATACCAACTAGTTTCACCAACTAAGGCTGTTGGCATCTTCAGGGTACATAACTGATGTAAGGCACTAAAAGGTAAAGAACTGTTACAAACTATAATCAACCGATTCCAATTATATTAAACAAAGAACAGAGCGCGTACAATACATTCATAGAGCGTGGATGATAACACTTGTTGTTATTTAGGAACGTTCTATAGTTGGCACTATAATTCAGTTCTGGCGAGTTGAAGGATCTGATAAGGGTCTTCCAGATCACGGGCAAGATTAGTCCTTGGTTCCTGTTAAGGTTTGTATACAGCGGGCAACTGTTGTGGCCTCCTTAAAAATTCGGGAGCGGAAGTCCTCCTCCATGTAAGGAATTGTGCTTTTATCCCACTCTATGGTATGGTTCGTTCTTGAGAAATGAAATGCTAACCCCGATTTTTCTTCTCTGTTATTATTGACGTCACCTATATGTTCTTTTTGCCTAATTTCAAGGCTCCTTGAAGTTTGGCCGATGTAATTCAATCCGCATGAGCAGGGTATGTTATAAACTCCAGCATATTTGGAGAAAGTATGGCTATCTTTTGGAGATCTTAAGAATTGTCTAATCGTTTCTGTGGGTTTAAAGGCCACTCTTATTTTATGTGGTCTAAGGAGTCTAGCAATCTTATTGAAAACTGTCCCTAAGTATGGAATGACGATGGTAGAAATATAACATACATCATCTTGTTGTCTTTGTCGGGGTTCAGAGAAAAGTATCTTGTGGACGAGTCTTCGAGGAAATCCATTCATGGTAAGGTTGGTGGATATCAGGGATAGTTCATCCTGGAGGTCTCCTGTTGATCTGTTGTAAGGAGAGAGGCACGGTTCTTCAACATGTGTACAATACTAAGTTTCTGAGAAATGTGGTGGCAGGAAGTGAAATGTAAATAACGTCCTGTATTGGTAGGTTTGCGGTAAACTGAGAGGTTGATACCACCACTCGGAAGCTTCTTAATTAAAGTGTCCAGAAATGATAATTGGTTATCTTCTTCAAGTTCTAGAGTGAATTTGATTGTGTAGTGTAGAGAGTTGATTTTGTTGAGAAAGTCGAACAGGTTCTTTTTTGTGTGGTTCCAAACGATAAAGATATCGTCCACGTATTTCCACCATGCTGTGAGTTTAGGGTCTGTTTGAGTTAAGATTTTACTTTAAAAATCCTCCATAAAGAGATCGGCACAAGATGGAGAGAGGGGCTACCCATTGTAAGGCCAGTCAATTGTTGATATATAGTTTTATTCCATAAGAAAAAGTTTGATGTTAAACAATGATGGAACAGAGAAATAATGTCTTGTGGGAGCAAACTTCCTAAAATGTTGATGACTTCCTCCACAGGGATGTTAGTGAATAGAGATGTAACATCCAGGCTGGCGAGTAAATCCGTATTGGAGATAGAGATGTTGTTCAGTTTCTCAACGAAATGTTGCGAATTTCGTATATAAGTATCCGAATTATGGATGTGTGGTTTGAGGAGGCCTGCCAGGTGTTTAGATAACAAATAAGTTGGCGAACTGATTCCATCCACAATCGGGCGTAGTGGTATTCCATTTTTGTGTATCTGATTAGCGCCATATAGTCTTGGTGTTAGTGGATGCATGGATTTCAATCTACGTTTTAAGTCTATAGATCAGTTCACCATATGACGTATTAAATCGTTGGTATCATTGTGGTTCTTTAGTGTTGGGTTGTGACTAGGACACGGTAGGTTGATGTATTCGACAATAAGCTGTTAATCTTATCTTCGTAATCACTGGTGTTTTAAAATCACTGTTGAATTTCCCTTATCTGCTTTCAATATGATAATGTCTTTCTTTTTCTTCAAACTATACAATGTTCTTTTTTCCAGAGTAGTGATGTTTTTTTTAGGAGTTCTGGAAGATGAGAGGATGATACTACTTTTTAATCTGATATCATTAGCTATGGGTTCCGGTAACGACGAGACTGCCTTTTCTATATTACAAATGATATCCACTTTAGGGATATAATGAGGTGTTATCGCAAAACTGAACCCTTTTTTAAGTATATTGATCTCTGGTTTTGTTAATACATGATCCGATAAATTAAAAATAACTTTGCTGTCTGATAGAAAAGGTTTCGACTTAAAACGTTTTGTATAAAGATCGTTAAATTTTTTTATTTGGTTTCGTTTGCTTGTTGTAAAGGTTTTATCATAGCTAGTAGTGATCATTCTGTCCAAATGCGACCATATATCTTGATCTAAAGTACTAGAAATATCGTCATAAATCTGATAACAGTCTAAATCTATTTGGCTTAAAAGAAATCTGGTATGCTGTATCCGTTTACGTAGAAGTGCCAAAGATGCTTTAAAATAAATATGTTTCGCTCGTCTTGAATGGAATTGTTCTTTCAAAAATAGAAACTTTGGAATAATCTTGTTATCTCTACATCTTTTCAAAAAGTGAGGTGATTTAGTAGTTTGGCTTTTTTACATTTAAGGAATTCAAAACGGCGTACCTTTCTTTTGGTTTCCCCGTGGATTCTATTCATGTTAAAAACGTTTAATTTTTTTGACCAAAAAGCTCTAGAAATGGGTTATCCCCTCTCTCCATCTTGTGCTGATCTCTTTATGGAGGATTTTGAAAGTAAAATCTTAACTCAAACAGACCCTAAATCCACAGCATGGTGGATATACGTGGACGATATCTTTATCGTTTGGAACCACACAAAAAAGGACTTGTTCGACTTTCTCAACAAAATCAACTCTCTACACTACACAATCAAATTCACTCTAGAATTTGAAAAAGATAACCAATTATCATTTCTGGACACTTTAATTAAGAAGCTTCCGAATGGTGGTATCAACCTCTCAGTTTACCGCAAACCTACCAATACAGGACGTTATTTACATTTCACTTCCTGCCACCACATTTCTCAGAAACTTAGTATTGTACACATGTTGAAGAACCGTGCCTCTCTCTTTACAACAGATCAACAGGACCTCCAGGATGAACTATCCCTGATATCCACCAACCTTACTATGAATGGATTTCCTCGAAGACTCGTCCACAAGATACTTTTCTCTGAACCCCGACAAAGACAACAAGATGATATACGTTATATTTCTACCATCGTCATTCCATACTTAGGGACAGTTTCCAATAAGATTGCTAGACTCCTTAGACCACATAAAATAAGAGTGGCCTTTAAACCCACAGAAACGATTAGACAATTCTTAAGATCTCCAAAAGATAGCCATACTTTCTCCAAATATGCTGGAGTTTATAACATACCCTGCTCATGCGGATTGAATTACATCGGCCAAACTTCAAGGAGCCTTGAAATTAGGCAAAAAGAACACATAGGTGACGTCAATAATAACAGAGAAGAAAAATCGGGGTTAGCATTTCATTTCTCAAGAACGAACCATACCATAGAGTGGGATAGAAGCACAATTCCTTACATGGAGGAGGACTTCCGCTCCCGAATTTTTAAGGAGGCCACAACAGTTGCCCGCTGTATACAAAACCTTAACAGGAACCAAGGACTAATCTTGCCCGTGATCTGGAAGACCCTTATCATATCCTTCAACTCGCCAGAACTGAATTATAGTGCCAACTATAGAACGTTCCTAAATAACAAGTGATATCATCCACGCTCTATGAATGTATTGTACGCGCTCTGTTCTTTGTTTAATATAATTGGAATCGGTTGATTATAGTTTGTAACAGTTCTTTACCTTTTAGTGCCTTACATCAGTTATGTACCCTGAAGATGCCAACAGCCTTAGTTGGTGAAACTAGTTGGTAAACTTAGTTGTTGATTTTATGCACTTGATCAATATAATCCCATTAAAAGTCTTTCTATTGAATAATGACGTTATCTCTCATTCTTTTGTTATGTAGTCATGGTATTGCAGCATCATTGGAAGCGTCTTGACTTGGAAACTATGCTGAAAAATTCGTGATAATTTAGTACACCATAGCGCTTTATTCTTAGGCTACAAATGCTGTTCCCCCCCCCCATTCCCAATTCATTCATTCTGTATGCATATAGCTTGAGCATTGCATTGAATCATCAACGAAACCAGTCAGTCTATTAATTAAGATTTGGTACTATTCTTAATATACAGTATTTTCTTCTCGTAATTGCACATGATATAAAGGAACCAACGAGCAGGCTAACACACACTGACAGTCAGGGGAAATTATTTATGCGATTGTTTAATATCTTAATCAGATTACATCTGGATTGCTGCTCACCAAAGTAATGACGCACTCAGAACTATTTAAAAGATTGCGAGGCCAGTCCATTGCATTTGTTAATTGTGTAGGCGTCTGTGTGTTTTCTTCTGGACCGTTTGCCTATTTTGTGGGATGAAAAACCCTTCTGCCTCCATATCAGGTCGGTTAACGTATCTTCAGTTGAAAAAGTTCTTCGCGTTCCAGACGAGATTCAAACCTACGTCTTTTCAGCCAAAGAGCATCGTTACTGACTAAGTTGAGAAGAAACAACATGATGGGAATGTTAGTTATGAGCACTGTAATAGAATGAAGGTTACAAAGAAACTTGATGGATGGGAGGAAAAAGGATAATATGAGGGAAATATATGGGAGAGTGGTTGGTACGAGATGTGTATCAAGTAGATATTTTACAGATTTTCCATACAGTAGCAATAGTAGTAGAGGCAGCATTGTTTGCCCGTCTCTTCATCAGTTGCCATTAATAATTAGTGATAGTCATGGGCCAGCTATCTCTGATTGACTGAACTGCCCACTCAGTCTCCAAAAGCTAGACAGAGTTAAAAGGCTTCGCCTACTCCCTATAAGGAAATAAAGGCTTTAGCAGACTATTATTATTATAGTGGTAAATGAAAAAAAGTAAGTAACCACGCTAAAGAAATAAATTTAGATTTCTCACACCTTGTGTTAGATCAGCGAAACTTAATATCCATTTACAATTTGTGAGCTGATCATACAGTGACTGTATTTAAGAGGAGATTTGATTTCTTCAAAGGAAAACTTTTCATTTATTTACTTAGGGAACATCTGTATTCGCTCTGATTAAATAATGCACGTTGAGAAAAATAATATCTTGAAAACTTCTCTGGCTGGGTAAGTAATGAAACATATCACATTTGGAGATCGATTTCTTATTCAGTTAATCTAATGCGATCGGTTAACATATTATGTAAACATTTTAAATATTAAATAAACAGTTAAAATAAACTTATGATAGTTATTGAAGTATTATTTCAATGAAGGATAGTAATGTAGAGTTAATAAACAAAAATAAGTTCCACTATCACAAGACATGTGAAAGTATCACAAGACATGTGAAAGTAAGCTGAGGATTATATTAATTACAATTCAAAAATACTCACTCTGGTCCTCCACATCTAGGTTCCTCATCATCCAAGCAATCAGGTCAGAACCTAAAAACAATACATTTTTTATGATACAGGGTGGTTCATTAAATGCAATTATTTCAATATTGAAATAAATAAATCTATTTCAATAAATGAAATAGATTTTATTCTGTAATAATTAATACTATAATTAAAAAAAATAAAACATCCCGTAACTCTTGTTCATTTTCCAAAAAGGTTACGCAGCATCATTTGAGCTAACGTTTTGGGAATCTGTAGACACGGGTCTTCACCGCTCATCTTCGCCAAAGTTGAGTGTATTCTCAAGGCTTCCCAAGAAGGTGTGATTCGTAATCCTAACTAGTATTTATTTGTATATTTATGCTCGTATAATTGTGTATCAATCATCAACGGTCGATTTTGATGACTTCTGAAAGTGAAAACCGAGTCCCTCGTGCCTATTTGCCTACGCCTAAGATGAACAAATCTGGGAATCCGTTGGAAAAAAGCCTAAATATTCCCATACTCAGTGACTAGAATCCAACTTATAATAGCATCTTTTGCTGAAAAGAAAATTAAGCGACTCCAGGCAATTGGAAGAACGATGGTACGTTGCGCCTTTCGTCTGGAAAAGGCCTAAGTTCGATTCTTGTCCTGATGGGAGGAATCTTTATATGGGTTTCTTTCAATTGAAGGTGAGTTAGTCGATTTCATACGGAGGTAGCAGGGTTTTCTCTCTAGGAAACTCGGGTTTTTCATCCCGCATACAGATAAATCGGCCTTCAGGACACACGCAATTTACAGACCCCCCCCCAAAATACTAGTGGTGGTGGGCGGTAGATGGCGGTGGTGTAGATGGTGACGAATGGAAGTGTTGCTTAGTAGGTGCCCTCCCTCGATGCGTCTTTGGACTCCTTGGGGGGTGTCACGAAATAATAATTATTATTATTAGAAACATAAGATAGTTCCTTCGTTATCATGAATATATGTTCGGTTTGATTTTTTGGTTTCTACAATTAATTTTGTTAAAAAGTGTGTAGCGATTAAAACATATTGGCCAATGAAGAAATAATGAAATAATTTTAAACAATTTTCCTGACATGAATTCATAATTTAATTTCTTTTAAAAATATTTACTTCATTTCCCTTTGGGTATTAAGACTCAATGACCTATTCAATCCATGAGGCCGGCTAACTCACTGTCAGTTGAAAATTCCTAAAAAAAGGTTCTTCGCATCCTACACGGGATTTGAACCCAAGTTTTTCTAACAAAAGGGGACTCTCGGAACCGAATTACTGAGGGTTCTGAAATATCTGCATTTAATGTATATCACTGTATATCATGATTACCGGGTGGCGCATCGCACTAGGACCGTGATGACCGCTGAGAGAAATAACGAATATACTATTTGATACTTCGAGGCCTCAAATCACGTTACGTGTAGCATATCTGGATTTTTTTTCTTTCAAATGGATAGTTACTGAAGTCAGTGAAACAGTTCACTGCGGACGATGTCTTAGAAGGAATCGATATTGATAAATGCTGGAAGGAGACAGGAAAGATAATGAGACGAGTTCCATGAAAAATCATCGAATGACAGTTATTCGAAAGACAATTCACTGAAAAAACAGTTCGACGAACGACAACATAAAAACAATTAATCGAAAGAGCAGATCAGTGAGAATTTTCAGTGAATTAAAAGTTGAGTTTAATGTTTTTGTTAAAATTACCTAACACGAACAACATGCACACAGCATGATTCGGCAGTAATCGAATCTTTAAATAAATGTTTTATTCCATTTTAGAATATTATTCTATAAAATGCGTGTGCTACTTCCTGATTGATCCTCGAAGTGATCCATTCTTAACGCGCCGCAATATTTTAACGCACATAGAAAATTGCTCTTATCACGAAGCAGAAGTTTACAAGTAAAAAAAAAAACAAAAAACAAAACTGCATTTAATCAGCTTGACTGATAAATACTTTTCACCGATTATTACTGTTATTATGGTTAAACGAACACCTCCACGGAGTCAGAAGACTCATCCAAACTATTCAAACAATATTCATCGGATCTCCCTTTGAACTCAGTGATAGACGAAACATTCGCACCCGACTCTGGCAATCCATTCCACTCACTATCCAAGCGAAAAATCTAGTCCTCACACCCTTGTTAAATACTCTTACTCAATTTCCAAGAATAACCTCCTGTTCTGCCAACTCAAGTTCTGAAATATTTTCTGCGTATCAATACTAAAAGGGTCCTTTTTAGCTCTCTTAGTAACTTAATATTTCTAAAATATTCCATCTTTTTCGCCTATCAATCTTTCCTCACAGGACGCATTCCACAGACCACTCACCATGTTGGTTATTCGCCTCTGGATCCTCTCCACCACTTCCTCATCCCCAAGTAACCCAGGTGATCAGACCCAAGCATAGTAATCTAGACGTGATCGTATGATGGCCTTATAAATAGTTATAGTTATAAATGAAAATCTCTGTTAATTAGTATGTTTTTTTAGTAACCAAGTAATCGTGTGACCTACCTTGAACACCTTAGCAATATGCCCTGTGAATTTCATGGATTCCTTAAGATAAGTTTTCTTTCGAAATCTCAAAGTCATGAAAACCGCTAATCATAAAACCCACTGCTTTTAATCATTTCTGTTTTCATGGAACATATTTACTCTCGTGATGTAAAAAAGAGAACTGTCATTTTTTATACGATCAGGTTTTAGGATATCTCACTTACTTCAGAATTTTCAGCTTCAGCTTAAGAAAATAAAGTAGCGAAATTCTACAGAACTTCAATTTCCTTTCAGAAGTCGTAACTAGATGATATATTCCTTTCAGTATTGCAACTGGAGGCAGGGTTTGCTAAGTCTTTTTGCCCTGGAATATGTGTACTATATTATTTACTTATCCTTATGGCATACATAAGTAAAAAAAAAAAAAACTTGTATTTTAGGTCACGAAGTAAACGAAACATTCTTTTATACTAATTTGTTTTATATTAATATCTCTATTAGTATAAAACGTTTCCTTGCCCTGCCTAATGGCTCTTCTGACTTCTCTATGTAATCTCATATTCTTCAGTCTCAATGTCTCTTGGTTTCTCCAACCGCCTTCTTTCGATTAATTTCCATGCTGAATCCGATATTCATAGATCTCTTGGTCTTCTTATTGGGCTGAGATACTTCTTGGCTGTATCCTGTATTATAACCTTGATTCCTTCCCCAAAGTATTTCCGGTGAGTTGTCCTCACTAGTCTCCAAAAAATCATCCAAACGAGTTAATATTTCTTCTATGAACCAACTAGAAAATGCTCTGACATCCAGTCTACTGGGATGTGCCTGACTTGGAAGGTTTCGGAGTCTTGGTCTTACTTTGGCTCTTACTAGGTGATGGTCTTCACCACAGTCTGCTCCAGGACAAGAATGCACATCAGAGATGCTTGCTTCCACCGTTGGAGAGCCAGGATTTAATCAGTCTGGTGCCTTGGTCTATCAGTGTTAGGTGTCCAAGTATAGCCCCATATATTATATCTTTGAAATGATTGTTTCTGATTCTACATTTGAGTGAGTATAATTGTTTTGCTGTTATGGACAATACTCCTCTCCGGTGGTATACAGAGAATTCGCTGAAAACAAATCAACGAAAACAACTTCATCTAACAATAATTAACCGCATAAGCAATTCATCGAATAGGAAATAATGGATAAAGCAATTGAACGAAATGTAGTTCACCGAAAACCCACAGGTTATCGAAACTAGATATCGTCGAATAAACAATTCAGCGAAAATGAAATGAGAAGTGGTTTGATCAAACCAGTGATTAAGATCTAATTCTTTTTCAACACTACCGAAATTATTGGTGTTATCGACTGTTACAACTCGTATTCTTTAATTGTGAATTATTGTTTAATTCACAATTAAATTATAATAAACAACTTACTCTCAGTGTATGCGTCGGTTCTGAGCTCGAAAATGTCCACTTAGAAAGATTTTAGTGTTTTATTATTTACTTATCCTTATGGCATGCATAAGGATAAGTAAATAATCGATTAACTGCATTTCGTTCAATTGCTTTATCGATTATTTCCTGTTAGACGAATTATTTGATGTTTTTCCAAAAGTGATTTTTGGATGTGAGACTTGGAACCTAAAGCATTCTAGGTAGGAAAAGGCTAGCTGCTTTTGATTTGGTGTTGTAGGAAAGCTATTGAGGATATCATATACTAAAAGGCAGAAATGGATGGGTGCTAGAAAGCATCAGCAGAACTTTAAGGCTCCTTAAGGATATTGGCAGACGAAAGCTGAAATATTTCGGACACAATGAAAGTATGGAAGGTAGACTGTCAATAAGATGGATGAAAGGTGTGTCTGGAGTGACTGATCTTCAGAGTTGAAGAAGCCTTCAACAAAGCATACAACAGAACCACATGGCGAAGGCTGGTGTGGCACATCACCGAGATATGAGTTACCATACGGCATCTGTTGATATCCAAAGAACAGGTGAATGGAAGGAAACAAGCAGATCATGAAATCTTGTCAAGTAATGCTCTAGATCTGTGATTGCAGATTTATTTAATTCAAATAAAACTTGAAAGAAATAAGCGATTACAAATACTTTCAGCAACCTAAGAGATTTTACATGTGGCAACATAGGTAATGAAGAGAAGTCCTGCACGTATTCTTCCGAAGCATTAAATTGTGGTCACCAATATTTAAGTGTGTAGTTATATCCATAGCAGCTTGTTTTAGCTGAGAGGAGCAGAGATGGACTGAACTGTTTTGAATTACTAAGCATCAAAGGTCTCCTAGGTTCCTGGTTTCGTCCTAGGTGAAATTCTAACCCTGGTCTTTCCACCTAAAGGGCATTCGACACCAAATGAACTAAAGAGGTTCCGACAGGAAGAGAATCTAGTGACGCTGTCCACTGCTAACCCTATCGGTTGTGGAAGCCGATTCATTGTATGTTCTAGTGTATTGAAGTCCACTGTTCCTTTGCTACCATCTAACCGATGGTTGCTTGAATATTACTCGAAATTTCACGATTTCTGCAATTTTTTACACCGTTTAATGAGAAACAGCTTGCTGATGGTCGACTATCTCATTCACGTTAGTCGCACGTTTTCTAGTTGTTACATCATTCTTGGCAGACTCTTTATCAGAGCAATGGTGTCTGGTATATACAGTGAATGATTCAACGACTTGAAAATATGCAATGCCAGACCGACTTATGGAAAATGTCGAAGTTCCTTCAGCCGAGATGTTGGCTAGTGACTGGGTACGTCAAAACCTGTAAATTGCGCAGGTGTCAGAAACAAAAAAAAATCCCCCCACAAAAAATATACCAATAAACCATAAAAACAGTAATAATCTAACGGAAAATTATTAAAAACAAAGAATCTAACTAAACCTTTATTAAGAGCAACAAAACCATACTGCAAAAATACCTCCACATCCATTTCAACATTCGTGGCCTTAACATAAACACTAACAGGCTTCTAATAAAGATCCATCATCTCACAGCTAGCCCAGCTATACTCTATAGGATTCTTTTCTCAGAAGGGAATTATTTTAGGTAGTGAGATATAACGTTGAGTATCATAAAATGCCAATTCTTCGTGAATACCCTCTTTTTGCTTTGCTCTCGCTCATACAATCCCTCGGCACACTTTGTTCCATTTGAGTGCTTCTCTATCGATCTTCAAATTCAGAATACCACTCTGGATCATTCGATTTTTTTTCTGGGAAGCATGTTTTCCTCGGTTAAAATAACAAACATTGACGTCATCTTTCTTGGGGAATTGATTGTTCACAATCCTAACTGGCATCCGTCTCGAATTTCGCAGATCAAGCAGGAAGTAACGTCAAAGTATTTCCCCTCTAGCAGTGATCTGACAGAAATTGTTCTGCCAGAATTCCAGATAATCTTCATCGTCCTGTAAACACTCAGGATGTTTTCTTAACTAGCTCTCCTTCCAGATATACGGTAGAGGTCAATTCTCTACTAAGAAACTCATAACCGTTCACGTTTCCCTTTCTACGGAGCATCCTTCATTCAACTACCCACATCCTTTGGTACTTCAGTTGTGTCATACTGGATTATCTCCATGGTTTTACTCCTTTCTATGATCATCCCAATGTGTACCTGTTCTCCTCATCCAAATATCTGCATTCACCAAATAAATGAAATAATTTTTGCTGTAATAAACGCTTAATGAAAACAGATTAATCAAGACCTGGTTCCAATACGAATGTCAAGACAGTCCAAGAAACTAATTCGGCATATCACAAGGAACTCGAAATAAAAATTGCAGCTTCGTATTAGTTTATATTGCAGTTTGAAAGAACAACACAAAACTCATGACTGACTTCAGCGTGAGCTAATTGAGATAACACGTTCCTTGTGTTCCTTGTTGTACTTATTCCCTTCCGTTCTTCCACCTCTTAATGGTCCCTTCATATTATCTCAAAATAATGCTGACCAATTCTCGTTCTTCTCCTTAAAGTCCGAAGGCCTGCATAATAATCAAGACAAAATTATCTCCCACCATACCATACCAAAAGTTTTCCCCACTGTTCTGTTCAGTGAACGTTTTCCCAGGTATTTCAAAAAACAGGTAAGCATTCTGAATAACAACACGGTTTTTGGTTCTAACAGTATCCTTCCTAATTACTCCCAGAATTTGCGTGTGCCATATTGTATGCCTCGCCTTCGCACCCAGTATTTTATACTTGTTTGGCATCTACCTAGTAGATAAGTTAATATTTAGCTTTCCTAAAAAAAAGGGAGATGAGTCGTTCAACAAGCTATCGTCCCACTGCCCTGTCCTCAGTTCTCTAAAAAATTGAAAAGGTCATCAACAGTCAGAGAAAATCATGCAGTTGCTCGTGACATTTCTAGTAGTTTTTTTTCTTTAATTCCACTCATAAATGGCTGCTACCCTATATAATTAGCGATATAAGGTCAGTTTTGCATATGAAGATGTGAGGGAAAGTGTACAAGGAAGTATAACGCTAAAGGGTTGGTAGAGAAATCTAACACCCTGAATTACCATTTCAGTTTGGTAGGGTATTTGTATTCTCTTCAGGGTATAATGGAAACTAGCGACCACATCAAAAAGGATAAAAGACAGACATTAAGACGACAGTACTCTGTTCGCTAGTCAGGTTAGCCGATGTGGTTGACCATTTGGATTATCTAATCTTAAAGATTAGATGATCTGGAAACCATACTCTAGAGACCAAACATGAAACCTTTTCAAACCACTTAAGGCCGTCAATAAGCAGAGTAGTGGCCTCACACTGAGAGATGAAATTCATCTCCACCTAAAGACATTCACAAAAAACATCATTTCCCACTGCAGAATTCGAACGCACAGTCTACTCATTGGAAAGTGGATACGCTAACAATTGGCAACTACGTCGGATAACCTAATTAGCGAACAGATTTCTACACAAGATCCAAACTGTCGTCTTAATGTCTGTTTTATCCTTTTCGATGTGTCGCCAGTTTCTATTATACTGTGAACAAAAGCCAAATACATAGCAAACTGAACCGCTAATTCAGGGTTTGCGATTTCTCTATTAGACCTGTAGCGCTGCACTTCCTTGTACATATTCCCGCACACCTCATATATAAAAATGACCTTATATCACTGACCTCAAATCCTATCCACAATTCATTTCTCTTTTTTATTTGACAAGTCCTGTAGTTTTTTCTCTGTCAGAAACCTCGCAGCATATAACCACTTTCATTTGACAAACTCAAGTATTCCCAGTTTCGAGATCTTCCGTAACTAGTTAATGATCTAAATGATCAGAATGGAAAGGAGTTAGTTACAATGTAACTAACTCTTTTCCTAACCTTAATTAAAAAAATTTTATAAAAAAATTTTTATAAAAGAATTAAGATATGTCTCAGGGCCTAGTTAATGGAAAACCATGAAGCTGAAAGACAATAAAACATATTAGAATATAAATTTTTATTATTCTACTTCTTAACAAAGAATTGAGCTAACGTAGTTTGGCTGGCATTTTGTTTCTTTTTTTCATACAACCGACGGTATGGCCCTATTACCTCTTCTACTCTTCTGCAAATTTTACTGCTTCTCTTTCTCTCTCTCTCTCTCTCTCTCTCTCTCTCTCTCTCTCTCTCTCTTTTCATCAGAGTCAGCCTGTAAGTATTGCTGCTTAAAAACTTCGATTGTACGAAAAATATTTTCAATTGTTTCTGTGAAATCTCTTTTGGCTGACTATCAGTGGTTAAATTTACTTCATATTCTTCGGGATCTTCCCGCTGTACATCTATATTTAGCAGGTCGGAATCACTCAATTCTTCAGAATGAGATTTA
Organism: Typopeltis vanoorti; assembly: GCF_054136105.1. NCBI lineage: Eukaryota > Metazoa > Arthropoda > Arachnida > Uropygi > Thelyphonidae > Typopeltis > Typopeltis vanoorti. The sequence continues at coordinate 96,775,220 of NC_143558.1, forward strand.
ATTAACTCTTGGACATTATCATTGAAGGGGAGAAAGAAATGAAGGCCATACGAATTGGTCGCCAACACGCGAAATCACGTGCTTTATAGATAAAATTTCCCAACTGTTATACAAGCAATATAGTTACCACTTTGAAAACTACAATGATCATAAAAGAGAAGTTAATTTTCCGACGTGTAATAATAAACAACTCATCCCAGAAGAAGAATTGATTACCCTATTATCGGAATGGATTCTCCTTTTTTGTGACATGCGCAAAAGTGTCGAAGGGTCTCGAATCTGTGGGCGTACTATAGCAGACGACATAAATTTTGGCGGTAAAAATTTGGAACATAGTATACATAGTGTACATGGAAGTAGTGTAGTATGCCATTAAAAATAACTTTGTAAAATGTTTTAAATCGGTCTAAATTATTTCATTCTGGTGGGTGATTTTTTAAAATAGTTAGCCATAAAAATGCATAAATAAAATTTTTTAAAAATCTGTAACATTTATTTTTAAGATGTATATAGGCGCACTAATCGAATTTTGGAGGCGCACTAATCGAATTTGGGTATCGAAAAAAATGACGCACTAATCGGGGGTGCATTAATCGAGGGATTACTGTACACTAGAACAATTTGTAATGAAAAATGTTTAAACATAAATCTATCTTAATTTGAAAGTGGTTCGTTTATTAAGTAATGAACATAAGTAGTATTTAGACAGAAACACGGAATTGCAGATCAACTTGCATTTCTGACGTAGTGATTAAGATTTTCTAGAACTTGATTAGGAGCAGAACCTAGAATTCGGTGATGTGGACTTGTGGGTTGCATAATATACCCTAATGCAGGTATATTATATTTAACAACTGCATAAATTCGCAGGCGATTTGTCTGTTTCAGCGAAAAATCTATGCACGTTCGATGTAAAGCAACCCTCAGATCTTCATATTTCTGAATTTTTCAAGGACATCTGACAGATTTCCCTATGGCAGATTATCACTTAAATTTGTCACTCTGAATGGATATTTGGTTAGCAACTGGACAGAAAACTACTCTTTTTTAATAAAAAAAAAAATCTGTGCAAGAAAGAAGAATTGTGTCAACACTGGAGCGGTGTATGAAAGGAAGAAGAGGAAAAAGAAATCGATAAATAATGGTCCTAGGATGTTCCTGGTCAGTGATGTTCCTTGAGCCATTTGACCTGTGTGACAATGTTATTGTGAACAGTCTGCATGGGGATGTGTTGATATGCATGGAGTATACTTGTTTACAGACAATGCAGAATTAGGAAGAATCAAGCGGAAAGATACTGATATGACGGTTTTCAGACGGTATACTTCCAAGGATATCAGTTGATTCGTAGTAATACGAAGGGTTTTCGAATTCAGAGATGAAATTCTGAACTCGAAACTCTGCTGTATACAATAAGTGTGACGGTGAAGTGTCTATAGCGATGAGTGCTCAAAAGGAGGGTGTGTCTGCATGAAATAAACTAGTTTTCAGAAGTAAAAGAACATCCTTTCCATCTTATAAGGTCAGCTAACTCATCTTCAGTTGAAAGGCTCTTGTAAAGAATTCTTTGCTTCTTATACAGGATTAGAAACTGTACTTCTACCAAAACGTATGCTCATTACTGACTGAGCTACGGAGACCGCACTGTCATTACATTGATGCTTTCCTTTCTTTATGAGTTTTAGCTACTCAAGCAGCAGAGCTCATCTAGAGCATTTTTAAATTTAGTTCCAATGCCTGAAAGGGTTATCTGCATTCGTCAACAATGCTGCAAGCGACATTACTTAATATGATAAGAATACCTCAATGTGATGTCTATACATTAGTCAAAGATAATTGAATATAAAATGAACAAAAATAATTATATGCTGTTTATTGAAAATAACACATTTTATTGACTTTAACTTCTCATTTATTGCAGAACTATTTGCCTACTCGTTTTACCAAGGGAAACTCTTGGTCATTAGAAACTCACAGAATACCCGAAATATTCCTTGCACTGACTGGAAAGAAGATAACGGACACCATCGTATGACGAACAACCACCTATAGTGCCTACCTTAATATCATGTAGAACTTTCTTTCGATGCGAAGACTGCAGCAATTCTACACGGAATACTTTTCACAAGCGTACGATAGCGATCAATGGGGAATTTTGGACTATTCTTTCTGTAGGCATGCAATGAGGTCCTGGACTGTTGTGCGGTAGACGCCCCTTCACCTCACTCGACACTTCACTTCATCCCATAGATGTTCAATAGGATTGAGATTAGGGTTCTGTGGAGGCCAGTCTAGTATGGTGACGTTCATGTCTACAAATGACGTAGTTACAGCTGCAGCCTTATGTCACGGTACACTGTCTTGATGAAAGAGACAACGGTCAGTTCCGTAGAAACACTGCAAAGTAGGATGCATCGCATTGCCAAGAATATTCAGATATCTCTCTGAGTTCAATGGTCGTGGCACCACAAACAGAGATTCGAGGCAATCAGGAAAAACAGGACCACACCATTACACTTCTACTTCCAAATTTCATAGTTGGGGTTACGCACTCTGGTAAGAGATGTTTACCAGGCATCCGCCACACCCGTCTGTCTACTCGGCAGAGGATGTAGCGTGATTTGTCACGGCATACTACATTTGAAGACGACGCTGCATGTTGTTTTGGGTAATGTGGGGTTTGCATATTGCGGTGCTACCATGGAAACCCATGTTGTGAGCCTCGGTTCTGAATGTTTTTGTGCACATTTGTGTTCCAGTCGATTCCCGGAACTCTCTAATCAACGTGATCCCTGCTGACGAATGTCTGTTTTTACATATCATCCTTCGCAGTATACCCTACTGTTACGTTCGGTAAGTGTGGTGGGTCGTCCACTGCGGATTGCACTTACAGTTGACTCCCTGCGCTTCCATGTCAGTATGGTATCATTGTTTGTTGACCTGGGATGGCCCAATTTGTCTGTCGGTCAATAGTTGCAACCTATCACAATGCCTCTTTCAAACTCCGTCAGTTCTCTTCTCGCAGCCATTTCACCTGGACACAGTTACTTGGGAACATCATATTCCTCTCATTTATACCGGCTACGAACACGTGACTTGTTACATGGCACGATACTCCTTGCGTCCACTAACTTCTTTCCAAGAAATGTATATCCATTACATTGGTTCATATACATATTCAAAATACTCCGTTACAGACATTTATAAACAAATAACCATTTATGCGTCAAGTCCAAACATCAAGTCTAAAATACCGCATGAGTTTCTCTGACTGTTGGTGAACGTTTCAATTTTTTTTTTTTTTTTTTTTTTAGAGAATTGAGGGGAGGGCAGCGGGACCATAGTTTGATGAACGACTCATTTCCCATTTTTGGGAAAGCTAAATATAAACTTATCTGCCAGGTAGATTCCAAACGAATATGAAATACCGATGGCGAAGGCGAGGCATACGATATGTGTTAACTCTGAAGCGCAAATTCTGGGTGCATTTGGCTGTGAGAAGCAAAATTCTTTTTCGTAAATATCTAGGATTTCACAGATTGAAAAGGTTCAAACGAATCATTTCACGCAGTTTCATTCCTTGTTTTCAGTCGAATTTCAGATTTTACTTTAATCTCGTCTGTCGATTCTTGGGCAAGTCTTCTTCAACGTTTTTAAATTTAAGGTATTGTTGCTGTCTAACCTATATAAAACCTATAGCGGCGATTATATATAGTTTATAGACGAGAATGCTTATTTAATGGCTGTCTTTTATAAGATTTCCTTAAAAGGACTTCAGGGTTATGTAAGTTTGTAGGTTAATTTGATTAATCTTTCTTTTAAAAAGATACAACAGGTTTTTATGTCATGAAAAGTTTATTGTGATTTTATTTATAAAATTATAAAGATCAAGCTAAAATAATGGGTTTTTATTAGATGTTTAGGTGACGTATAATTATTACATTTGTTAATGATAAAAAAGTGCACCGAAAAAAGTCTCTACAAGTGAAATAACTACAATTTGACAACTTACCATTGAAGAGAAACAAGCTTGCCAGGCAAACAGAGGTTGGCAAGATCAGATTTTCACTTTAAGACAAATAGTCGAGAAATTGCGGGAATATGATAAGGATATGTACTTAAGTTTTGTAGATCTGGAAAAGGCAAATCTACAAGGTGCCCAGAGAAAGCTCTTCAAAATATTACAATTATATGGAGTAAATGGAACATTATACAGTTGTCAGTCAGCAGTTAGAAATGAAAGAAATAAAGGAAGATGGTTAGATGTAAAATCAGGGTTAGACAAGGATGCACATTATGAAAGAAAGTGGCCACAAGCATGATATTAGAATTGGAGATATCAAATTTACCTCTTTGCTTTATGCAGATGATGATGTACATCTAGCGCAAGTCTCCGGGCTTCACTAACTAAACTGAATAACAGCTGTAACAAATTTGGCATGAAAATCTGCAATAAAAAGATTAAAGTTATGAAATATGAAAATAGGCAGGAGCATAGAAAACCTCAACTGCATTCTGCATGGAGATCCTGCAGAACAAGTAAAATATTTCAACTATTTAAGCATCGTTTTTGGTGAAGATGGCAGATTTGGTTAAATCTGGAAATAGACAACAGAATAAACAAAGTTGGTATGGTGGGGAGCCAGCTGAATAAATTATATGCAATAAGAGAGAAATTAGCCAAAACATCAAACTAGCAGTATACAAGACAGTGTTCAACCCGGTGTTAAGTTATGGATCTGAGAGTTGGGTTAGAAATAAAGCACTTGATCAAACACTAGAGCCCGCAGGATATAAGGGTTCTGAGAAAAATTAGGGGAGTGAACCGATGCCATCAATGGCAGAATCATATTAAAAATGAAGATATTAGAAAGGAACTTGACATTATCAGCATTCAAGAATATGTCAGCAGAGCTAATCTAAGGTGATATGGCCACTTAAATAGAATGGGTGAAGAAAGGTAAGCAGTACAGGTGTTTTACGATGGCAGAAAAGAGACCCAGAGGAAGACAAAGGCCTATGTGGACTTTATGTTAGAAATGTTAGATATGACAATATTGGAGTGCTAACAAGTAACGGACTGATATGGAGGAAAATTGTTGATAGGAGATTAATAACAATGTAATTTTAATCACGTTGTGATGTCGTGGTACTGAATACCCCTTGGGGATACATATCAGGAAATTGATGATGCCATTGAAATTAAGATTTAAGACTTAACACGGACGATAATTACCTATCATTAACACGTATTCATTATTTAATAAAAAAACCCATTAAAGGGGTGAATATTTACCAAGAACAATTATTCTGTTTGTTATTTCTTAATGTTTAGATAATCAATATAGTCAATTTTTTTTATTTTGTTTTAATATCTTTGTTTTTATTTTCTTTAGAAAGAATTTCATATTTGAAAATATTTTAATATTTTAACAGAACTATTTTACGGGTCCACCAATATAATAAAACCAGAGTGTTAGTGAATAAATATTTCAAAATATATAATTTTAATTGCTTTTAGTCCCTGACCCACTCTCAAAAATGTTCCTGTTTGGATGATAAATGACATGGTCATCCTAGCTTTCGCACGATAGCGAAATGTGCTGACAGCAAGCGATACGAGAAACGATGTTCAACATGTGTTCAATTTCAAGGGGGAAGAACAAGCGAAGAAATTAGAGGTCGGCAGGGAAAGAGAGTGAAGTGATATAATAAAAATACCTTTTTTTGCGCAATTATTCAGAATTGACTTGGATAACTCGATTGCTAAAAATAAAAATATCACTTTTTGTCGGCAAACAGCATTCGATATTGCCGAATAACACAGCTACTCTTTAAGTGCTTGGAATTCGAGTTTGTATTCCACTGAGTTCCACTTCTTTATTGGTATCATTCAGTGACGACAGGGTTTTCCTTTCCGAAAAGCGGGGTTCTTTATTCAGCAAAAAATGCACTAAGCGGATAAAAGCACGTCATTGACAGAAGTAGTAGGAGGTGTAGATAGGATTAACAGTTCCATTACAGCATGAATTACATTTATAAGACGGCCTGAAATCCATTCGGCGTAATCAGTTCAAGGAAAGATGAATTTGAAAATATTTCGGATATGGGAAAAATCTGCTTTTATTTGTTTATTTGAAGTAATGCTAGCTATTCACACTTCTTGGAATCAGAATCGGTCAAATCATTTATACAAATACAGGATTATATCGTTAATTTTTTTTTTATCTGATCGAACGACTTAAAAACTCTCTCTTTAAAAAAGAGAGTGTATCGTGGACCAGCTACACAAACTTCTAATGAACCGTCTGCTGGAATACTTATAGATGCTCTTCTCACTTTCATGACTGTAATTTGTACATTTTTGTTACATTATTAAAATATTTTTATGCTCTCTCTTCCCACTTACACATTTCCTTTTTTATTCATGTATTATTCGAAATATAATTATAATCTTGCCTTGCCAGTTCAAAGATTGTTCAGATTATTTTTACTAATATAATTTGATTCTACTGTCAGATGGGTTTTAACTTGACTGTTCTAACTCTGGATGGTGACAAAAATCATGCTGTACTGACTTCGGAAGAGACTAAGTTTATGAATGTTCCATTAGAAAAGGTACACACCGAACTAAAAAACAGGAAATTATGACCATCTGAAGAGTTTGAGAAATGCAGAAGAAATTGTTCGACTAATCAGTGCCCATTCAGTGAAAACCTACCAACCTGGAGTATGTAATATTATGCTCGCTGCTACATCTTCACTGGATGAAGAAACTCAGGTTATAGGGAGGAGGTAGTGGAGCTCTTGCACATAGTAAATAAGAATTCGGCAATAGTGACTGATGGAATATCATCACGATGCTAAAAGATTGTTCAATTAAACTGAAAATGCCTTTGATCAGACTGTATACCATGAGTCTAAACACAGGGAAGATTCCATTTAAGTGGAAAGAATGTATGATAATCTCATTACACAAGGATGGTGCAAAGACTGATGTCTCTAACTTTCGACTTATCAGCATCTCTGGTGTAGTGTTGAAGATTTTGGAAAAGTTAGTAAGCGCACGCATATACAATTGAGTTGACAAAGAATGTATATTTTGTTTTCAATGAACGACATGGGTTTACTAAGGGGAAGATCATCTTTGAGCAACTTGTTCACATTTTATAATAATATGACGGTTGAGTTAGACAAGAGGAATGGTTATACCATGATACCTTTGGACTTTGTTATGTCTTTCGGCAGGATATAGCATGGAAGACTGTTCCGTAATCTGGAGAATATAGGATTAGATTTATAAAATGTTGGAGTAAATTCAAGGCTGCAGGAGTGACAGACAGCAAAAAAAAAGTGGTATATGAGAGATGGGAATCAGCAAGAAGATTTAAGGCGACCAATGGTGCACGACTGGGATCAGTCTTTGGTCCATTGCTATTCATTGATGACATTCGGAAGAATTTGATGGGTGACATGTAGTTGTTTACTGAGGATGCAAAGATAGGCAGGGTAATCATGAATGCGGCTGACATGCAGTACTTGATGTTGTTTGTGTGAGTGTATGTACGTACGTACACTCACTATGCTACATTTAATGAAACGTTTTTTTTTTTTTTTGAAGTCGATCTAGGAAATTAAGCACAAACATACTGCTGCAGTCAGAGGCGGAGTTAGGGGGGTGGAGGGGGTGGTCCTCCTCGGGCGGCACTTTGAACCTTTTTGAACTTTTGCAGTTAATTCTAAAATACAGTCTCGAGAACTCAGTTCCAAATACTGTAATACTACTGCGAATTTTCCACACAATTACTGTAAGTTTTGCTAGTTGTGAGAGGAGTTTTTCTAAATGAAATTGATTAAGAATTACCTACATTACTATGAAATAGGCTTCGCCAATGTCATCGACGATTTTGCTACCAGAAAAGCAAGAAAAATAACATTTTAGAATGTTGAAATTAAAGTTTTACTTCAAAAATAAACATAGTGTTTTCATTTATTTCCCTATACGTCGTTTCGACTTTTTGTAGTATTTTTGGTGTGTATTGAGAGGGGCGGAAAACTCAGGGATCGCCCCGGGTGGCAAAAACTCTAGCTACACCACTGGCTGCAGGACGAAGTAAATTAACGCTAGAAATTATTAATAATAAGAAAGTTGTAAAATGATGTTTCTATAATGAATTTAAAGTTTTGATAAGCTACAGTTACATAAACCTTATAGTGTAGCTCATACAAAACACATCTCATGCGTGAAAAAGGAAGCGAAGTACTGACAAAGCAGATTGGCTGAACTGATGATCTACTGACATCATTTTTAATAATCAGTGTTGTTGAGGTTATTGTCACTCTTGCGGTATTTCTCTGTTTACAGTGCATATTGCCATCAATGAAAATAACAATGTTAAGCAAGTACTCGCTTCTTTAAAATTGTAATCTCAACCTTGTTTTATCCTAAATTTCAGCAAATTCTTGTTTATTGTTTCAGTATTTGGCTCTCTTAAAAACTTCTCATAGTTTCCAAATAAGGCCACTTATTTGTAAAGATGAAGTAGATTTTCTCTCCAGAAAACCATGGTAGTATCTGGAGGGAAAATCTCCTTCACAACAGTTCCTGTTGCTTTTCTCCCGATTAGGCTAAATTTCCCACATGACTTCAAGCACCGTAGGAAACAATTGAATTTCAAATTTAGCTGATAATACGTGGAAGATACGATGTGCAGAATACAGGTAACCCTCGTATAACGCGGATGTTAGGTTCCACAGAAATGCCGCGTTATATAAATCGCGTTATGCGAGACTCAGACCACACAGATAAAGTAGGGTTATGTTACGAAATCGTTTTTTTTTTTAAATTATATGAACAACAATGACATATCCAACAAAAACTATTTTTATTTAATTCAGGTAATTCATGTAAGTTAAGAAAACATGTAAACTGTGAAACAAATACATAGTATAAACTTATAAAAATACAAATTGCACGTAAACTTCATTGCACATAATGCGCAAATGTTTTAGGCGAAATAAAATAAAGTGCATATTTTAATCGTCATCACTCTCTCCAAAACTAACATTTCGTAGATGTTCTTTATTTACGAGTGGCCAGACGTCGTCATCACTTGAAATCTCTTGGACATCATTTGTATAATTCTCATTGCATATCGGCTGGTCATCAAGAAGTCAGTAATAAGACCTTGCTTACCACTATGCTGCAATTTTTTTTATTAAGTTCATAATATTTGACAGGTGACATGTAGTTGTTTACTGAGGATGCAAAGATAGGCAGGGTAATCATGAATGCGGCTGACATGCAGTACTTGATGTTGTTTGTGTGAAAGACAGTAATGAAATATTGGAAACTTTAAGTAACGCAATCAGGGATACAATTTTATTATCAATTCTAAAATCTAAATATTATTCCATAATTTTAGACTGCACACCTGATGCAAGTAAAACAGAACAAATGACCATTATTATTCGCTTTGTTTCCTGTGACAATGGAATTGTCAAGGTCAGGGAAAACTTTTTAGGTTTTGCAGATATATCAGATTCCACAGGACATAGTTTATGCGCAACAATAACGGAACAACTGGAAAAATGGAACATTCCCATTGAAGACATGCGAGGTCAAGGGTATGACAATGGGGCAAATATGAAAGGGGAAAAATATGGGCTCCAAAATTTGCTTTTAAACAAAAATCGTCGAGCTTTTTACGTGCCATGTGCTGCACATACTCTAAATTTAATCATTAACGGTGCATCCAAAGTGAATGCAGATACAATTAGTTTCTTTGCAATTATTCAAGAAATATACAATTTCTTTTCATTCTCTAACAAACGTTGGGCAATCCTTTTAAAGTTTGTAAAAAAATTAACATTGAAACAGCCATCAGAAACGCAATGGGAAAGCAAAAGTAATGCAACCTGCCCTCTACGATATCAGTTAGGAGAAATTTACGATGCACTCTTTGAAATTTTAAATAATAAAAATTTTAATAAACTCAGCATGAAGCACAAACATTATGTGCTAAAATAAAGGACTACAAATTTATTTGCTCTCTTATAACTTGGCATGATTTAACAGAATAAAGCCTGTGAGTAAAATGCTTCAAGACAAAAATATGAACAATACAATTGCTTTAGAATCTATGGAAAACTTAAAAATATTCTTACAAGAATATCGATCAGATACAAATTTAAAGTGGTTCTAAAACGACAAAAGAACTGAGTGAACAGGTGGATGGAGAACAAGAATTTAAAACTGGTACGGAAGTCCGACGACGAAAGAAGACACGACAATTTGACTACGAGCTTCATTACGAAACGTCACAATCGCCAGAAGATAAATTAGAGTGAATGTGTTTTATACGTTTTATACACTTCTAGACGTTGCAATGTGTTCGTTAATAGAACGTTTTGAACAACTAAAAACATATGATAATTTCAATTTCTTGTATAGATTACTACAAATTAATAACAAAGATTTACGAAAAAATTGTGACGATTTAGAGATTCTTTTGAAGGACGGCAACAATAAAGACGTAAATGCAATAGACCTATATGACGAGTTATTTGCTTTCCGGGATATTTTTCGGAAGGATAATTTAAATATTCAAAACCCTTTCGATATTCTTAATTTTATTGTGTCCAGTAATTTATCTTTCCCTAACTTTTCAATTGCTTTAAGAATACTATTAACCTTAACTGTTAGTATAGCGAGCGGAGAACGTTCCTTTTCCAAGTTGAAATTGATTAAAACCTACTTAAGAACAAGTATGTCACAAAAAAGGCTTGTTAGTTTGACGTTAGCTACTGAAAATGATATATGTGCGGAATTAGACGTTAAGACCATTATTTCTAATTTTACGAATATGAAATCAAAAACCCTAAAATTTTAATGAAAAAAATCAATTATAATTATGTAATTTAATTTATTTTCTGTTATTCTGTGAAGATTTTATTTTTTGAATACTTATATTAAATGTTCTAATTATTTCTGAATTATTTTCTTATTTTCTCATCTATCTTGAGTTTCTTTTATTTTCTTAAAAGATAGTTCCACTTGTAAAAATTATTAAAAAATTGTTACAAGTTACTAAGAATTTAATAACTTGTAAAGTGCAAGAATTGTTTTAACTTTAGTTCAAATAAATTTTAACTTTAATTAAAATTCATTTTAATTTTGTTAGCGATTCGGGTCGGTGAGAAGGCTATAATACATGCATTATTATATTCAACGATTAAAGTGAAGTGGCTTTATCAAAATTTGCTTTAACTTTTGAGAAATTTTATATTCGGGTTTTTAACGATTATTCTGCCTAGTTAACACCCCGGTTCGTTACATTTAGCGAACCCACGTGTGGCTGTTCTGTCAAAATTTATTTAAGAAATTTCAAATAATTAAAATTTTTATTGTCGTAAAAGAATCACACACGCCCGGATCGTTACAGCGGCGCTTAGATAGAAATTGCATGCGGGCGGCAAAGACCCTAGCGCCGGCTCTGTGTGGAGGTATCTGAGGAGGAGGATAAGGTGGAAAATGTTGCATTTTTGTGTATTTTTGCTACTTTCAGAAGTTGAAGGTTTCATTACTGGACTGAACGCTCAAATTGCAAGCCGTTTCCTGTTAAAATGCTGGATCACGTCGAATTTTGCGGTAATTATAAATTGATTTTTTTTGTTCTTAATGATACCTATAAAATAAGCGTGGTCAGTGATTCTTTACAGTACTTGGCCTGAGAGACAAAGCTATTATTCTTGACTCATTAAACTACTGAAGTGTTCTAGGGAAAGCAAGTGGGTATAAGACATGAGAATGAAATGGCCGAGAGGATTTATTTCTATTTAATAATAAGCATAGCAGGTAATACTTTTATAATATAATGAAGTTTACATTACAAAGTTCTATATGTGAAATGATATGTCGTATCATATCATTTCACACTTTTATTTACAACCTAGTACAACTTATGTGCCATCTAGTGCTCATCACGCAAGTCTCAGGTGGGGGAAAAAAAAAAAAAAAACATTGGCACAAAAACGACTTTTGTCCATACGTTACATTATCATTCAATATTTCGTTGATATCGCACTGTCATATTTCATTCGATGCATTTCAGTTTCGAAAATCCAAACTACGAATGCCCCACAGGCAGTGTCATTCATATTCATGCATAAACAACGTAACAACTGTCTACGCTGCAAATTATAGGTTCGTTCTCTGAGTTGGAACCTTTGCGCACCTACTCCCCAGTGATATTTGCCGTTCGGTTGGAAATATCTGTGTTCGAATTCCATCCAGGACATGAGGAGCCTTTTGGAAGAGCCTTTCAAGTGAAAGTGAGCTAGTTGCGGGACTCATACCAAGATGGTAGGGTAAATTGATGAATATTATATAAATCCCATAAAACAGGAAAACTGAAAGGAGAATGCACGCAATTAAGATTATAGACTGAGTTCATAGCCTTAATTGCTTTCGCCGGGCAGTAATTCTAAACAGTCCAACTCATCTCAACTTCGCAACCTCTCTTGTTTGGATTCATAATTTTGATAAAAATGAAATGCGACAATTACTTTTATTTAAATATCGCATGATTATTAATAATATAATATAATTAATAATATTAATTTAAAGAGTTGAAAACTTATAAATCTACAATCCTTACATTTATAAAGCGTTCAGTTTCTTACAGAAATGAGGAAGCGCCATTTTTAGTTATCTACAATGGGAAATTGCATTCGCCATATGTCTAAATAAGAATTATATTCCTAAATTTTCCTTGTGTTGCTGAAGGATAATTAACTTTACACAACGTACTGTACGAGAGTCATGAGAATAAAGGGTTGAAATTTAGTAACGGTATGAATTTTTGTTCTAAGGGTAAAAGGGGGGGGGGGGACTCCTAAAAGTGTAACCGTACATAGACTTGCAAAAATAACAAAATGCATAAATTACATAAAATCTCTAAAAATTAATTAATTTCCTATTAAGGCACGAAACATTACATAAAAAAGTGAAACACGCTCAGAAAATCATAAACTTCGTTATAATCGAAACCAAAAACTACAGAGTTTAATAAAATTATCAAATTTAGCATACAGCAATGGGTGGAGGAGAGCATTCTGAGCTTAAAATAAATTAGGCTCGGTATTTCTTATATTCTAATTATCATTCTTTAAGAGGTAAGCAAAATCTCCCCATGAAATGAGAAAATAAACGACCGTAACTAAATTTCCAGTAAAGCACAGTGACGGCACGCACACAAGCATGTGGAGTCGACCATAGCTTTCGTCGGTTGCGCAAAGGCAGACAAGAGTTACTATGGCGACCCGTCTAGCCGCCAGAGTAGCAAACCATGACTATCTAAAAGAGTATAATTGGAGAAAGCAACATTGCTATCGGCTGGATGGCCATACTACTGGGTTAAGGATATCACATAACATTACTGATCAAATAATGTAACGAGTATGAACGAAGATTGCCTTACGACTAAAGTCAGGGTTGGTTAGAACTGTAGCTGAAGCAACTAAGGCTATGAAGTCAGCCTATACAGTAATATCCATTAATCACTCGATGAGTCGTTGGGCACCTTGGAGGTGTCAAGTAATAATAATAATAATAATAATAAATCCGTGTGTTTTTCTCCTTGGCCTGTTCAGAGGAATGAAAAATCCCTTTTGGTTGAAAATTCCTTCAACAGTTCCTGACATAGTACACGAATTCGCCATCGATTTTTTTCGACCGAATTTTTTTGCTTATAATTTCATATTGGGCGTCTTACTCGTTTCTGTTGAGTGATTTATATGTGCACGACGTTTATCGTGAAGGTTTATATCACTCCCACACACCAACTCTTTGTAGCCGGTATAAATTGGAGGAATACGATGTTCCCAAGTCAGTGAAAGTATGCCCGGGTACAATACGGGAACTGAGTTTGAAAGAGGTGTTATGATAGGATGCCATGTTGAAGGCCTATCTGTTCAATAAGTTGTTGGCAAATTGGGCCATCCCATGTCAACAATCAGTGATACCATATACTGAAACGAAAGCGCAGGCGTCAACTGCAAGTGGTGCCCATTGTAGACGACCCACCACACTTACCGAACGTGATCGTAGACTACTACGAAGGATAATATGTAAAACTGACATCACATTGAATGGAGAGTTCCGGGAATCGACTGGAACGCGAATCTACACAAAAAACATTCAGAACTGAGGCTCACAACATGGGTTTCCATGGTAGCACCGCAATATGCAAACTCCACATTACCCAAACCAACATGCAGCATCGTCTTCAGAGGGGCAAAGAGGGTGTGCAGTGGGATGTGGTACTTTGAAAAACTGTGTTATGAGCGGCGAATCACGCTACACCCTCTACCGAAGAGATGGATGGGTGTGGCAGATGGCCGGCAAACGTGTCTTACCAGGGTGTGTAACATCAACTATGAAATTTGGAGGTGGCGGTGTGGTAATATGGTTCTGTTTTCCCGTTTGGCCTAAGACCGCTGTTTGTGGTGTCACTAACATTGAACTGCGAGAGGCATCTGGATGTTCTGGACATCCCAAGGCTTCATACTTTGTGGCGTTTCGACGGTTAACTGACCATTGTTTCTTTCAGGAAGACGATGTACCGTGTCGCCACAGGAAGCGTATGATGCAGATGTTCAAGTTAATTGCTGAAAGCGATTTACCTTGGTCAAGTATACTGGAGTTGGATGAGAGAATGATGCTGGTAGGTCAGCTTTATCTTTATCTATCTGGGTGTGATAGAGGCGAGGAACAGGTGGGCAGAAACTGCACCTAACACTTTTGCAAGGGACCAGAAGTCACTACTGCAATTAGCATGGGCGACGCGTTTCTACTTTATCCATTTCAAAAGCGGATTTTGCACTGTTGATGAATACTTTGTAAGTGGTGGAGTCTTTGGCGGTGTAGACTGCGTTTTTGTCTCAAGCCGATTAAGATATGCCCATTTCCATCCCCCCCCCCTTCAACCGTTCTGTCAAACTTTCTGGAAAACCATGGCTTGGAAACTGAGCAGAAGTTATGAGTGAGGGAATGAAGACTATACCAAAATGGATAATCTCTGTTAGACCATCACAAGTATCAGGATCTGGTGAACGGAAACGGTAGTCTGGCCCAGGAAAGGAAGAGGAGGAGGCGGAAAAATCTAGATCTTTCCACATGGCCTTGAAATACTAAAGGATACGAGGCTGAGAATGGCTGAAGGGAGAGCGTTCCACTAGAGATGAAACCTGGATGAGATTATGATCTGAATCCAACTGTCACCTTAGCTGGAAGGAGAATTGGTTAAAAAAATATCCAATGTGTTGGATATTGTGGCTTGCTGATGAACAATGTGCTTTGGGTTACTGCTTACAGCAAATAACTCAGCATCTCTTCCAGTTTACTCAGTGAAACTGAAAAGGAAGAATAGACGTAGTCATAAACATATGAAGCAGAGATATGAAGTGACATACATAAGGTGATCTAGGTCGAATGAATCTAATGGGGAATTTTAACACTCCTGAGAATATTCCTTCTAGAATTGCATTTTTGGCTCATGTTCAGAAAATTAATTAGAAGAGTTTTACCAGATAAGATAGTAATAAATTGGACAGTTTTATTCTGTTTAAGGCTGACGTTCTTCCAAATAAAACTCATTGCCATTAAACGAGACCCAGTACTTAAGTTACTTTAAGAATTTACACAAAGAAAATAACTGCAGGAGTCTACAGACGGTATGCATGTGTTGATGAATGCAAATTTTAGCTTAGATTGAGGCCGTACATGCCGTGTAATGTGCAACCCGATGAAAAATTCTTTCATACTTATATTTCAAATTACCAATGAAACACTGGCTTTTCATCATTTTTCCAGAGAAGCTCACGATCTGTGGAAATTGCAATGGTGTTACTTGAGATTTTCTGAAACGGATTAAGGAATTTGATAAACTATTTATTAAACATTTACTGTTAAACGCACGTATTTCTCTTCCGGTAAAACTTTTTCTCTAGTCATAAAATCGAATACTCTCGAATGTCTACTCGAACTGAGAAAAACATACTGCGTACTGTGATGGAATCCATCCTCTAGCATACGATGGGGTGCGCGGTGCAAGTGGGCGACCCCCAAGCACATGTATGGAGTGTCATGCATGAAAATGGGCTTCGCCATTTTCAGCAGGTTCAAGCACATTTCTAGCGAATCATCATCGTTGACTGGCAGTTGTCAAATGGTTTTTTCAACAGTGGGATCAACGATTTCTCTCATGTGTGCTTCTCAGAGACGAGGCGATGTTCACTCGAGATTGTATTTTCAATTATCACAATAAAACATGGGGGAATCAAAACCCATGGCAGTTATTCAATCAATACACCAACAGCAATTCTTCATCAATATGTAAGCAGATACGGTACCTTTCGAGCCAGATTGCTATTCATTATGGAAAGGGTTACAACCGGTTTCGCATTTATTGAGATCCTCGGTAGGAGCTAGAACTGTGGAGTTACTCAGAGCTGAAATGAAGATACTTTATTTCTAAATAAAGACGGTTTATCTTTATAGCGAGTGATAATAAGCTGTAAAATATAACAAAGGATTAAGTGAATGCAGGTTAATTCATTAACATCTCAGAACAATGATAAATATCACGAATAAAAACTAGTTCCGTGGAAAAGGTGGTTGCTTTCTATAGCGTTAAGCAGCCCGAAAAAAAAATAAAATAAAATAAAATAATAGACTATTCTAGTTGTTAATTAGAAAATGTTTTTCTTGGCATTTCTTCGGACGGTTCCCGCGTTAGTCGATCATTTGCAACGGCAAGTAGAGTTTCCCCTCCAGAGTAAAACTGGGGATTTTAACGCTGCATCTCAAACCATCGACAGTAAAACTCTTAATGAATGTTAGGATTTAGACCGTAAGACGGCGACAGTTGTCTATCGTATAATCTCTCCCGAAAGTCATGGTTCATTGATAGCTGGAACTCGCTATCAGAAAAATTGGCTAGTCAAAAAAATTAGGCATAAATGAGTTTCGCGTATTCCCTTCAGTGAATAAAATGCGTGAGCATGATTTATTGATTATTTGTGGAGAAAAACAAAACCATCACATTTATAAATAGCAATTTAGGAAAATATTACATAATGAATAGCTTACATAGTGTAATAATCTGTCTCAAAATAAAATCGGCGAATCAAAGTTGAATATTATAGTAAAAGAGATTATAAGTATTTCATGACAGCAATATTGAGTTTTCTAGTAAAGCGATCTTCACTGAACACATTACAGGTTCGTCAAAAGTCATTTATTTATGATCTGAGTAAACTAAAGCTATGAGGCCAGTGAATTGTCTGCAAATTACAGGCATTCTTCAAACAGGGATGAAAAAAACTGAGTTTTAGGAAGGAAATCTTGTCAAGGGGCATGCGAACACACACACACACACACACACACACACACACACACACACACACACACACACACACACACACACACACACACACACACACCTTCAATAATTATCAAAAAACCTTAAACGCGAGCTTCACTTCAAATGTTTATGTCATTAGCGTAAGTAATGTCAACAGAAGGGAAAGAAGATGAGCAATGGAAAGCTCTGATCGTAAAACGAACGACCGATCAGATTAACCAAAGAGATGAAAATCGCGTCAGATTGAATCACCCATTTACCACCTCCAAGTAAAAATTCTAGTCCTAACACTCTTACTAACTACTCTTTACACAACTTCCACTGGTGACCTCTTGTTCTCTCCTTTCTTGCCAGGTACCGAAGGAAGTCTTCAGTGTCAGTCCTAGAAAATCCCTTTAATAACTTAAATGCTTCTGACACTGACGACTTTCTTCGGTTCCTAACACTCTTGCTAACTACGCTTTACACAACTTCCACTGGTGACCTCCTGTTCTCTCCTTGCCAGGTACTTGCACTCTGACGCGATTTTCATCTCTTTGGTTAATCTGATCGGTCGTTTGTTTTACGATCAGAGCTTTCCATCGCTCATCTTCTTTCCTTTCTGTTGACATTACTTACACTAATGACTAAACATTTGAAGTGAAGCTCGCGTTTAAGGATTTTTGATACTTATTGAAGATGTGTGTGTGCTCGCATGCCCCTTGACGAAATTTCCTTCCGAAAACCCAGTTTTTTTCATTCCTGATTGAAGAATACCTGTAATTTGCAAACAATTCACTGGCCTCATAGCTTTAGTTTACTCAGATCATAAATAAGTGACTTTTGACGAACCTGTAATGTGTTAAGTGAAGATCGCTTTACTAGAAAACTCAATATTTCTGTCATGAAATACTTATGATGGTGGATCCTCCCCACCACTTCATCTCCACTTAATCGATCTGCGCGCAGTAGTCGAAATGTGGCCTTTTTAAGGACTTACACCGAACAGCCAAAACATTATGACCAGCGCGTCTTCATGCAAATCGTGAAACGAAGCCGCATGTGCAGGTCATGAAACGGTATAAATAACACCTGATACCGCGCTCTGATAATCAGTGTTATTCTTGTTCTTCGGATGGGAAAGGCAGCGGACTTAAGCGAGTTTGACAAAGGCCAAAATGTGATGGCCAGGCGAGTCAGAGCATTTCCGAGACGGAAATGCTGTGGGGTACTCCCGGTCACCTGTAGTGTGCACCTTCAAAAAGTGATCAGAGGAAGGAGAAAACCACGATCCGCCCCACGAAGGTATGGGACTGATCACGACTTATCAATGCTTGAGGTGGGCAAAAGCTGTCCAGGATGGCAAGAGCCAACAGAAGGGTTACTGTGACGCAGCTCGCCTGTAATTTGAATGCTATGACGGGTGTAATGTCACAACACACAGTACATCGAACCCTGTTGAAAATGGGGCTGCGTAGCTGCAGCTGCTCCGAGTACCCATGCTAACCTCGATTCATCGTCGAAAGCACCTCAAATGGGCACGTGTACACCAAAACTGAACTTTTCATTAGTGGAAGAAGGTCGTCTGGTTCGATAAATCTTGTTTCCTGTTGCACCATGTGGACGGCCGGATACGTCTGCGTCATTTACCTACGTCAAGGGTTAGCACCAGGATGAACAGTACGACGAAACAAGCCAGTGGAGGCAGTGCAATGCTTTGGGCAATGTTCTGTTGGGAAACCCTGGGTATAGTCATTTATATGCAGGAAACTATGACGTCTACCACCTACCTAAACATCATTGCAGACCAGGTATATCTGTTCATGGCAACGCGATTCCTCTCTGGTAGTACCTTCTTTCAGCAGGATAATGCGCCATGCCAAAACGCACGGATTGTGCAAGAATGGTTCGCGAAACATGAGGAAGACTTGTAGTTATTGTCCTGGTTTCCAAATTCCCCAGACATCAATCCAATCGAGCGTCTGTGATTTGTGTTGGAACAGCATATCCGCTCTGCGGCAGCTCAACCACGTAACTTACAAGAGATAAAGGTTTGCTGGTTACACGTTGGTACTAGATACCACAAGAAAACTTAAGAAATCTCGCAGCGTCGATGCCTCGCCAGATAAGGGCTGTTTTGGCGGAACATGGAAGACCAACATCATATTAGGTAGGTGTTGTAATTTTTGGCTCTTTGGCGTGTATATAGGAAAACCATAACTTCTCTGTTCTTGCTTGTTCGTGTGTTCTTCAACAACCACGTAATCCGATGTGCTGTTTTGGTTATCTTTACAATACGCCCTCTAAACTTCAATTCCCTGTCTACCATCATATCCAAGTCCCTGTCTACCATCATTTTCCTGCAGTTAAGTTCCATCATTATAGTACACAGCTTCTGATCTCTTCCCAAAGTGCATCACCTTACACTTGGCCACATTAAATTGATAGCTGTTTACCTTTACCATTATTGCTAGTTGTTTAAGTTTTCCTGCAGGATCTCTGCATCACCTTCATTTACCATTGTTCTTCCCAGTGTAGCATCATCAGCAAACAACTGAATATTTTATGTCAAATCATTGCCTATACTACTGATATACAAATTAAACAACATAGGGTCAAGTACTGTACCAGGTGGTACACCACTGGTCACTTGCCTCCTTTTAGACTGAATTCCTCCAAATATCTGGCTGATAGACAGATTGATATCTGTCTATCTGCCATCCTCTAATCCAAATCGCCAAATTCATATCCATCCATATTTGCTCTAATTTATGCAACAGAATTCCATGTAAAATGCTGTCAAATGCTTTTGCAAAGTCTAGCAGTATCACTGAGTAGCCATTTCCCTTATCTAACTCCATTATCATTTTATTATCAAAAGTAAGGAAATTACTAAAGCAAGACCTATCCTTCATAAAACCATGCTATTTCTTATAGAATATTATATTTTCTCTATCCAGTACTGAATTGTGTCTTTCTCCAATACCTTAATCACCACTCCTGAGATGCTGATTAGCCTATAACTTGCTACTTTTGCTTTGTAGCCTCCTTTATGCATAAAAATTGGACTATTTTGTACTCTTTCCACTCCATTGGCACCATCCCCACTTCTAAAGCTTTAATTAAACAGCTTTGTTAGAAGAACATTACGCATTCTCGTAATACACCGGTCGATATGCTGTCTAATCCCATGGCTGTGTTCGCATTTAGGTTCTGCGATATTTTAAGCACCTCCATTTCTTCGAACTCTATTCCCCTATGAGTCAATATCATCACTCAGATGGTACACCTCCCTGCAAAATGCTCACTCATTAATTCAACTCTTTGGTTTGGTTCTATTACTTCTCTACCATCAGCACTCTTTAGAGTCATTTCTCATTTTACTTACCACATAGCGAAAGAACTCTTTAGTGTTTCTTTTGGTCTCATTTAGCTTCCTCTGGTAATTATCTTCCTTGCCATACTGGGCACTCTTCTTGCATGCGCCTTATACTGCTCAGGTGCATGCTGATCACCTTTTTCTTTATAATCCTTCCACAGTCTTTTCTTTGTAACTCCTGCTTAATTAAGCTATTCATCCATCAAACTCGTATCTCATTTATCTTCCTGATTCTGGGTATACATTCAGATACTTCTTTCTTCAAACACCTATGCGGCATCAACATTTCTCCACTCCAAATTCTTATTATCTCATTCAGAAAGCTCCTATATATCCATTTCTACATAGAAACTGAGGATAAAATACTCATGATAATCATAAGTAAAAAAAATAACAATCTGATCATGATTTATTCGTTTTCTTTCACGCGTATGTGGTGAATAAAAGTGAATCGTTGTATGTTCTTAACAGTTGTATGCATTCTGCGTCATGTTACTTTGAGCTTTCGGCTTTACTCATTACCTGTCACGGCTCTGATTGTAAAACCTGCTACCATTAAGAAACAACGATGTTATTAAAATCGTAAGAAATGTATAAACCTAAGGCATGGCATGACAAAGAAAGACCGATGCCGACTCAACATGCTAGTAAATACAGGGTGTTCGGGATAAATTTGACAGTTTCGTAAGGAAAAAGAAAATCTTCTTTGTATCTATTAAATTTAATGAATTGACAAAAAAACATTACAGGCAGAGTTAATTACAATACTATCAACAAGATTTACTCAAAATAACCACCATTAGCATCGATCACAGCTTCAATTCTGCTTCGGAACCTCGAACAAGCTGATGCTACAATCTCCCTGGGAAGGGCCGCAAAAACTGTTTTAATTTTATCCATTAACTGGGCTTTTGTATTACTGGAAGTGCGATTGGTGTCTTTTTCAACTGCGCCCCATACAAAATAATCCATGGGGTTAAGGTCTGGGGAGTTTGGAGGCCAAACATTTGGACTGGTGAAGTCGTAGAAATTTTCAGACAACCATTTTTGACTTTTCCCAGAGGTGTGGCAAGGGGCCGAATCCTGCTGCCATACATACGGCCTACCATTGGCTACCCTTGTTATCCAGGGCTTGACTACAGTTAGCAACTCCACGAACAAAGCCCGAATTCCAATGCCAGGGTTCTTCAACACCTGTTCCTGCAGATTTGCGAGGAATTCTGCTGTACGAACGCAATCAGATCGTCTGCTAGGGATCTTTCTTCTTGCTACATCCTCGTAGTCACCATTGCAAGTCTCTAGTTCATGCCTGATTGTTTTTACTGTATTCAGGGAGCATTGGGCAGCAGTCGTAATATCCTTATTTTGATGGCGGGCACGAATCATCATGATACAAGTTATTCTCTTCCATGATTCAGGTGGGTTCCAGCTATCCATCCTTTCTGACATCTTGTATATGAATGAAGAAGGGTCCAAACTTTTAAATGAAGAGAAGTGTGTGTTAATACATGTAACTTACGGAAAAATATAATTAATTATAAATATGTCAAATTTATCCCGAACACCCTGTATATGTTTCGTCTCCTCGGCTATACGATACATAAGAATGGCACAGATTTCTACTATACTAGCCGATTTTAAGAGGCTGCAAAAAAAAGCAAAATGAATTTTCTAATTACCTGATGAACGAAGATATTTATGCTGTTTAGATGAGTGACAAACAAAAAAAGTCCGTCCATATTACTAAGATTCTCAAAAATGCTAGAAAAACTTGTTACGGCTAGTGTGGATTAAAAATCGTAATGGTAGCAAAAACTACGAATGTTTTTAGGACCCAGTTGCAATTCTGTATCTTATAAACACTAAGGGGGGGGGGGGGCTATGAGATTTGATCGATTTCTCTCTCTGTCTTCATTCTATATGTAAAAGTAATGATATCCACAATGATTCAGTAATAGTTATTAAATCCTTTATAAAGGTGTTCGTATTCGTATACATTATGCTTATTTTATAATATAATATGGTTGTTTAGCAATATTCCTAAAATATCAGTGTAAGGGAGAGGGGGGGGGTTACGATAGAAGTTGTTTACTCAATATATAATGAAACGTTTTTTTATAACTTGATCAAAAGTTGTTTTTCCTAATGGATATTATTAATCAAACTACTCATTTACAAGAAATAAATTATTCAAGTGCAAATTGCATAATTCGAGTAACATTGCACAAACTCGACTACGACATAGTCATTTTATTGAAGTTTTGCTGAATTGAGTATATTTTCAACATCGCATTAAATTCTTAAAAGCCTGTACAGTATCGCACAAATCACTCACGGTGTGCAGATGAAGTACACAAAGGCGTATCCTCCATTCAGAGTTTTATTATACTGGTATGTGTGCATGTACATCCATCCACTCACTCCCCCCCCCCCCACACACACACACTAAACGGAAATTGATGATACTGAAAATGATTATGTTTTGAAGTAAGAAAGCCTAAAGCTATTCAATCATGTGAAGTGCTATTTTCGGTCTATAATTATATAAAAATTAATAGTTTCTTTAAAATAGTAACTATTAATAAACTAATGAAAGCGCGGTTAGCCTAGTTGGCTGTGCGCTTCGCAACCATCTGCATGGGGAAGGAGTGGCCTAGGTTCCATTCTCGTCGACGACGTGAGGAGCTTAAGGATCTTCCTCAGCCATAGCCAAGTCAGCCGGTCTTGGTCAGCAGGGTTTTTCCCTCCAATTACTCTGGAGTTTTTCATCCAGCAAAGCAGGCAAACCGGCCTTGAGAACTTAACATTACGGACATAGGATAAACCGGGACGTAGGGCTGACCACCTTATTCTGTGAACGGCATGAGGTTCGATGATTATAAACCCTCGACACCGCAAGGTAAAAAGGAAGATGAGATGAGAGAGTAAACTAATAATAAATTAAGTTACAAGTTTAAAAAAAATACTTGTATGAAAGTGTTTATCAGCTATTTATGAAAAAAAAAAAAAAAAGATTATATCAAAACTGTTAGAATTTTAACAAAAGCTAAAATGATTCACCTTTCCCGGGTAATCCTACATTCCAGATTTGTGTGACACAAGGGCCATCCCTTTCCCACATCCTATTAAGATCACGTCCCTTCTGATTATTGCGAAATTAATCCCGTTATAAAAAACGGGAAACAATTTCTTTTATTATTACTGGTACTTATCGAGAAGTATTCTTAATAATGAATGGAAATAAAATATTCTGTGTGTTTAATTACAAGAAACAACTATATTTCTCAAACATTCCAAGGATTAAAGAGCAGCTTGTAAGGGTCATGTCGGCGACAAGGGGGTTAACTGGTAGATGTGGGAAACTCTTTGCATTTAACTGGTAGGAGGCTTCAGCTCTGTACGGCTGTTTTTTAATGCATGTATTTTATCTGTTGATTTATTGTATGTGGGGTGAGGTAGGACGATTTATTTGTTTAGCGGGAGACGGACAACCCTTATTGTTAAACGTTTAATGCAACTGGTTGTGCATGCAGTATTTTATTTCGCGGGAAAGTCTTGTAATCCGTTCTCCATTATTAGGTAAGTCTTCGTTGCAAGGTTGTTAAATTAGAAAAAATTCAACTAGTTTTCTTTTAGTTTAGAAAGAAAAAATAGGTAAACACACACACGTGTGTGTGTGTGTAAATAAATAAATATATATAAATAAGTTTTTTTTTACCTTGGGAATAATGTATATTAGGATTACCAAGTAATTTTATAAACTTGGTTTTTACTCCTAATCCCAAGTAAGCAAACAGTTAAGTTTGCGCCTGAACGTAGTTCAAGTCTAAAGGTGGTGCAACACCAGGGCAACTCATTGCAAAGGTGGGTAAAGATCTGATCACTATTCTTAGTATTTTTTCATAATGTAAAGCACATCTCACTAAGAGCTGTATACTGAAATACATTATGGGTGGAGTCACTACCCAGGCCGGTTACATTATGGAAAAATACTAAGAATAGTGATCAGAGCTTTACCCACCTTTACAATGAGCTGTCCTGATGTTGCACCACCTTTAGACTTGAACTACGTTCAGGCGCAAACTTAATTGTTTTGCTTACTTGGGGTTAGGAGTAAAATAACCAAGTTTATAAAATTACTTGGTAACCCTAATATATATATATATATTTTGGTTTTCTTTTTTTTTTTTTCAGACGTTTCCGCAGTTATTCAATGTCTGGTGTGGACAAGTACGCTCCCTCCTCTTCCCCTACCGAAAACCTTGGTGTTAACCCCAGAACAAGAAATATATACTAAAGTCACTAATAATATACACACCTGCCAGCTATTGGCAAAACAGGTGCTTGATGCCATTTCTTTCGCTAATAGCAAAACAGGTGGGCTTTTTTACTAGACCAAGATCTATGTGAGTTGATGCAGATAGAAGTGCCGACCGACTAAAATATAAGATCTGACAAATATCAGACTAATTTGAAGTAAACTTATTAAATAATATTATCATGGTATCCTGGGTTCATATCAGGAATTTGACTATGATGAATGAAACTCTCACTAGGGTTTAGCACCACGAGACTGCGCTAGTCTGCTATACCTTCTCCTGATGCCTCTGGAATCATTAACAGCCTTAGTTTAATTTTTAGTGATGGCTAAGGGTTAAGACGATTGTCCATGATCCCCAAAACTTACTTAGGCGAAGAAAGCCTCTGTGTACTTCATTTATAGTATAAAAAGGCATTAAAGGATTTAATTCTTTAAAGGTTTTAACTGTTTTGCAAAAGACAGTTCGGATTGGTAGTGGTACCAGTACGGATTACGGTGATGATAAACCACTCGTTACAAATGTTTAAACAGTTTTTTTTAGAACAGTTCTTAAAATAATTCTTTTATTTTCTTCATTTTCCTTGAGGCATTTTGTTTACATCTCAGCTATGCAACTTGGTCTTCGTGCACTTTCGTTGTATTTCTTTAGAACATCGGACATGCGCAGCTTCGCAAACGCATCAAGAGGTTCCGAAACGGTGACAAGATGGAGAGGCAAGGGGAAAAAGAAAAGTAAGCATCGCCTTAAAGAAAGTAACGTTACTGGAAGGGAGGACGAAGTGAAATGCTTTGTTTCTTCAGTGCGCTCCATGTTATTGTCGGCAGCAATCTGAGAGTCATTGAATAACACTGCTTTGATTACACGCTATGCTGTCAGAAGTATTAGAATATCCGAGAAATAGACAAGCGTCAAATATCACCTTTCATACTGTATTGCTTAATGGATGGCCTGCATCACACATCTAATCTATTTGGGAAACTTCCCACCTTATTTTGTTCACGAAACTTCTTACAAGTTTCGTGAGAAATTACGCTTTTTCGTTCATCGGATGAGTAAAGCATATCCGAGAGTACTGAATCTTCTCATTTATCACGCAGTTGTTTTGCAAAAAAAAACACGAATATGTTACCTGTTATTACTGTAGTTTTATTTACTGTTTCCACCGGACACTGAAGATCTCTTCAAACATTGCATTAATAGCACTCTTCAAATCCCAAGAAGAATATCTCGAACTGAAGGGAGGAAGGACCTTGTTAACAAATCTCTTCCAGGAGTAGTTTGAAAGGAAAGGCATTCAGTACTAGGGAACACGACCTAAAGTTTGGCTAAGATATGTCGATGACAAATTTATCGTTTGGCCCGGCTCTATTACCCAATTAGAAGAATTTTTCACCAACCTTAAAAATATTCTCCCTCAAATGAAAAACCCGAGCATAACACACTTGATTTTTCAGTGTATAAGATGCCAACAAACACCGGACGATACTTGTTGGCCTCATCCCATCACCACTCGGCACAAAAAATAGGCATTATTCGTTCTCTACGTGATAGAGCTCAACAGAATATCTACTAAAATAGATAAAAAAAACCATAAATTCGACTACCTCAGCACCATCTTACCAAAGAATGGTTACAACAGAGCATTAGTGAAGAAAATTATACTTCAACTCCCAAGACATTCGGATGAACATGAAAAACAAGATTTCGAAGGAACAGCGATTCTTCCCTACATACAATCAGTCGCTGATAAAATATCAAGGATACTACATCAACAAAAATATGCAGGTTGCCTTCTACTCTCTCAACAAGATCTCTCATCTCCTGAAACCTCCAAAACATCCCCATAAAACTAAAAAAAGTGTCTACAAGATCAACTGTACCTGTCGTTTGTACTACAGACAACAGGCAGGCAGGTCGGGAGAAGTACGCCAATGAGAACACATCAAGGAAGTACAGAGCAGAAAACACAAATCAGGACTGGCAACACATCATCATCATACGTATCAAGGATTTAGGCCTAGTATGGCCTGTTCCGGCCTTAGAAGTCATCGTTGAATCGTTTAAGAGGACGTCCTGGTTTTCTTTTCCCTAATGGCTTGTACTTTAAGGCTTGTTTTGGTAATCTTTCTGTTTTCATTCTTTGAACGTGTTCCATCCATCTATGTTTATATTTTTTAATTTTTTCAATTACTGGTTCTTGGTATTCTTTCATAATATCTTCGTTTCTTTTGTGATCAAATAGGGTATGCTTTGCAGTTTTTCTCATAAAATTCATTTCTGCTGTTATTAATCTTTGTTTGTCTTTTTGTTTTATTGTCCAGATTTCGCTTCCATACATTACGACTGGTAGGGCTAATGTATTGTATACTTTTAGCCTGGTTTGTTTTTGAACTAGGTTTGGTTTAAATATAGAGTTAATTACTCCTGTTATTTTTAAATATTTTGCAATTTTTATGTTTATATCTTTTTCATTTTCATAAGTGATCATACATCCTAGGTAGTTAAATGAATTCACCTGTTCTAAGATCTTGTTATCTAATACTATTTTAGTTCTTGCTGGATCTTGTCCTTTAAAGGCCATAGTTTTTGATTTTTCCGTTGATATTATCATACCATAATCTTTGGATATCTCATTTAGATTTAAAATAGCTTTCTGTAAGTTATCTTCAGAATTTGTAATTATTATTATTTGGTCGTCTGCAAAGAGGAGAGTGTTTAAGTTAACTGTAGAAGAAAGTTTAATTCCTTGATGTAAATTTTTACTCCATTTTATTATTATTTCATTTAAGTAGATATTAAAAAGAGTTGCTGAGAGGGGACATCCCTGTCGGACCCCTTGGTTTATCTCTCTTGTATATGATAGCTCATGATTTAATCTTATTTGTATTTGATTATTTTCATATATACTTCTGACAGCTTTTAGGATATTATTTGGTATTTGTCTTTCTTTTAATATGTTAAATAATATGTTTCTTTTAACTTTGTCAAATGCTTTTTCAGGGCAGCACATACAAGAGAAAACCAACAAAGCATTATGGCAACAAACCAAGAACCAGAAAACAACTTCATAACAAATGCGCGATTTCTATTGTTATTCCTGTATTCAAATATTTTATTATGTACGGTACCTGTTACAACCTGTTTTTATTTATTCATTCAGGTATTTCTTCTAATAATGTGAAACACGATAATTTTCGCAAAACTAGTTGAGTAGTCAAATTATTCCATCCATCTTTCTTTAATGGAAGAATATCAAAAACATTTCTAAAACGTTTACTTAGTGTCTGTAGTGAGACAACAAATAAAACTACACTTATTTCTATTTCATGCTAATGACTGAGTTTGATTTCGTTCGTTTTTCTGTTCTGGAATAGGCAGAACATCAAGAACGTCAGATTTTGGAGGATTTTTGCTGGTAGCTACACAAAATATGAGTGAGAAATGGATTTCCGAGGACAAAAATCCTTTCGTGATTGACCTACTAAGTTTATAACTTGGACTGGAAAAGAAACGACAATACAAAGAGCAGAAATCAATAGGAATTTATCGTTGCTGTGTGACAGGCTGCTGCCTCCCATCTTACGTCGTGACACGAGGGATGTTCGCTGCATTCACCTTGTTCACGAACGTGACGTGGTTCCTGGAGACAAGCGATAGACCGCAACAGACTCTCTGGCTTTCAAAGAGTGGGTCATTGCGGAGCGAGGATATTGATCATTTGGGGGTAGAGGGGAAAGACTATTGCTGTTCACTTTGTTGCGCGTCTTTAATTTGATTACGACTTGTTCGCTCGAGGGTGTGGACTGAACCGAAGAAGTGCTAATGGTCACGGTGGGTAGGCGGGAAATACGCAGTGTCGTCTTTTAGGATAACCTACTTAGTACTAAAGAGCCTTTAACGGATTTTTTTTACGATCGCGAGTCGCATTAAAAGCAAATAAAAATTAGTAGCATTTTAGAAAACGAGAAAAAAATGGATTTTATTTTCTGTTTGATATCTATGGACGCATAATGAATGCCGGTACACAAAACTAAATCTTTGAGCATTCTAATTTGCACGGTGTTTTTATTGCCATTACAATTAATAAAATGAGAAGACATACAACATCCTTCTATTCAGAAGTAATTTTCAAAATCATTCGAGGACTTTATATTCCAACCACAAAGTGGTTTGTCGTGCAATTCCAAATTGCAAACTCATCAGCGCTGTGAACTTAACGAGTTTTATTCTCTCCCACCTTAATATCGGGAATCTACTGACGATTATGAATTCATGAGCTGCTTACCTGTGAAAACGCTGGGAATCTTGGACATGAAGCTTTTGACAGTCTTCACTGGAACACCGTTTTGTTCATCTTGCATCATTTCCACGATCTGCTCCATCTGGAAGTAAATGCAATTCATCAGTGATGTTCTGATCGTATTTTCAGACAAAACAATTCATCCCATCATTACCTTAATGGATATAAACAAAAGGAAAATACATACATCATAATTATAGCAGGGGGAAAGCACAAACAATTAACTGACTCATGATGTAACCAGCGTGGCGTGAATCTTCTCATCGTTATGTTACGGAATAAGCGACGTTATTGAAGTAAGAATCTTCTTTAATAAAGTCTTAGGCAAACTAGACCAGTACCTGTCGTAATTTAATAACGGGTATTATAGGTAAATAAACCGTTCAAAAGTGAGCCTATAAATAAATAGCTAATTCACGTCGCCAAGCGCTGTTTGCATGTACCACTTAGTGCGGAGGTTTCTGAAAATCGATCTGGATGAAATCTACCATGAACAATGAAACCATTAATGGCAGAAAATAGATGCAGTTAGCCCGTAATCATTCTACAAAACCTGCTTAAAATATAGCAATATTTATGCTGGGGAAGGGAAGAGGAATGATGAAGTCAATATATCCAAGTAGTTGTTCTAAACACTGCATTTTAAAATTTTAAATTTAAACAGTTATTGAGTTAATGAAATAGTTGAACAGTTGCTGAAATTCAAAACCTGCAAGATGATATGAAAGAGTTCCTGGTGCATGCGAAACAGAAGAGTGAAAATTGTGACTCTGTTCCAACAGTATGACAGATGCGAGCTGAGACGGAGGAGAGGGATGGCTGCGAATGAGTCAATGGGCAGATTTGCACAGAAGGAATAGTGTGGAGTGAGTTTGATGGAAGGAAGGATTTATAGAAGTTTTGCATTTGAATGATTGGGTGTCAGGAGTCTTGAGAAAGTGTTGTTCAGTGAGAGTTTGGAAGTGCAGAGTCAGGGAAACTAGAATTTTTGTTGGGGTGTCAGTGAGCGTGGGAGAGTGACCGCATTAACTTCAGTGGGCTAAGCAACACAAGAGTGGTTGTGGGATGAAGAGGATTTTGTAGTTCATTTTTACTAAGACACCAGAAATATTCGAAATAAGAGCGAGGAGTTTTGGTCATGGGTTATTTCAACTGGGCCAAACGTTATAGGCATTAGTGAGACTTGGTTAACCGAGAATGATATAGTCATAGGCATAAAATGCAAGGGATAGTGTCTTCATAGAGCACAGAAGGAATAGGACGGGAGGGGGGATTTGCTAATGCTAGCGTAGAAGTGCATCAGAGGACAGTTAATTTAAGGCTGTCTGGTGAGAGACAGAGGCCAACGGGAAATATGTAATTGGTTACTACTATAATCCAGAGGGTATGAAGGAGAATGTAGATGCCATGCTTTGACAAATTAATATGATGAGAATAGGTTGAGTAATTATTATGGGGAAATTCAAATATGGGGACCTGTATTGGGAAGAAGACGGGTCACACGCAGGGGCAGGAAGGAACACCTCAGAGATAATTATCTCTGAAGCGGCATATAATGGAAAGGACACGAGGTTAGAGAGTGATGGATCGGATCACAACATCAGAGAACTCAACACAAACCAATCTAGCTATGGTAGAATGGTTTGCGTTTTCGATGAATGAATAGCATCATTAAACAGGGGGTGTGCAAACAAACAAAAAAAAAAGGTTGTGCAGGGATTATAAAGAAAAAAGTGATAAACATGTCCATGAACATTATACGGCAAGAGGGGTGGCCAGTATGGTAAGGAAGGCCAAAGCTAATTATGAGAGAAAACTATCTGATGAGGCCGAAAGAAATCCTAGAGTTCCTTCGCTATGTGGCAAGTACATGGCGAAATGACTATGGAGAGATATGACTTTAAAAAGAGTTAATGGTAGGGAAGTAACAGAACCAAATCAAATAGTTGAATTACTGAGTGAACATTTTGCATGAGTATACCATCTAGGTGGTGCGCTTGCAATGATAGATGTGACATTGACTGATAGGAGAACAGATGTTGAAAACTGGACGTGTTTATTTACAGAACCTCATTAGGAAAATAGCTGTGGGACTAGATGACATATAAGAGAATTATCAGCTCCTCTGACCAAGCTGTTTAATTTAAGCCTCATATTGGGAAGGTGCAAATGGAGTGGAAAGAGGACAAAATAATCCTTCTGCTTATAGCATCAGTAACGATTTCTAAAGAAGACGGAAGAAGCAAAGTATATGTCACTCAGCATCTCAGAAGTTGTGATTTTCTCCAATTCTTCCATTACTTTAGGGTAATGAAGAAATTGGTCAAAGACAGAATTCAGGATTGAGCGAACAGGAATATAATACTCTATAAGAGGACAACATGGTTCTGTGAAGTGTAAGTTTTGCCTTAGTAATCCGCTTACTTTTTATAATAAATTGACAATGGAGTTGGGTAAGGGAAATGACTACTCAGTGATATCGCTAGATTTATTTGGCAAGATTCCAAACAGAACTCTATTACATAAATTGGAGAAAATGCGGATGGATATAAATCTGGTGACTGGATTAGATGGAGGCTGATAGAAGATATCAAAGAGTAGTTTCTGGAGGAGTTGGGTCAAGGAGAAGGCAAAGAGCTATGCTGTACCGCAGGGCTCAGTACTTGGTCCTCTGTTATTTAATTTATATATCAATGGTATAGGAAATGATTTGACAGCAAAATATTCAGTTCTTTGCTGATGAAACTGGGAAGAGCAATGGTAAATGAAAGTGATGCAAAGACCCTGCAAAAAGACTTAGACTAGCAACATGGGCAAAGGTTAATGCAGTTTAATGTGACCAAGTGTAAGGTGATGCACTTTGGGAAGAGATCAGAAGCTGTGTACTATATCGATGAAACTGAACTGAAGGAAACTGGTGAAATCTGAGACTTAAGAGTTATTGTGAACCGGGAGTTAAAGTTAAGCGATATATTGTAAAGGTAACATCAGATCACGTTGTTGTTAAAGAACACACTAACAAGCGAGATGAAGAGATTGTTGATCCTACGTGTAACAACGCATCTGGACTACTGCGCACAGATCTGGATTCCCGGATTCAATTGGGATGACGAAGTGGTGGAGAAGATCAAGAGTCGAATGACAAAGATTGTGGTAGGTCTGTGGAATGCTCCCTATGAAAACAGATCGGTTTGTTGGCTTCAAAAAAAACAGCTGATAAGAAAAAAGAGGTGATATGACGGAATCATTTTAGTTATTAAAAGGTTTTATAGGATTAATAATGATTTTTTTTCAGTACCTGGTAAGAAGGGAGAGAACAAGGGAAATTGTGAAATTGTTAGTGTGGTTAGCAAGGGTGTTAAGAGTAGAGGTTTTGCTTGCCAGAGGTGGTTTTGAATGCTTCATCAGTGAATGAGTTTAAGGAGAGGTATCATAGGTATTGTGTGAATAATGGATTTCACGCAACGAGTGTTCTGACTATACTTGTATAATAATAATAATAACAACAATATATGACGGAAAACTACCACGATAACTCAGTACTGCCTGATTTCTTGCAAGAAAGGTAGCATTGTAATCCCTAACTTTAAAAACTATTCTGACTCCAGTCAAAATCTATTCCTGCCTGTTGCTGTGACTTTCACATTTGGCTTATCCTGCTACAAACATCTCCACCATCCACATTCTCAAACTTCAAAAATTCCCTCTACCATTTGGGGTATAAACCCCAAATTCGCTCCATCTTAGAATACTGTTCCCACATTTCATAATATACACAGAAATCCATCCTCCTAAGAATGCGTCACGCTATTCAGAAGAGAGAAATCAGTGTAGAAATCATCACTTGCTTAGAGACAAAAGACATTTTCATAGCAAGGGTTCTGCCGAATGAGAGTTCCGTAACTCAGTCGATATCGGTTGGGTTTCAATTCCATCTAGTACGCGATGAACCTGCCGTACTCATACGGAGATGGCTGCATCCACCCCCGCTTCCCGGAAACTGTAGTTTTTCACTTCTCAAAATAGGCAAACCGTCCAGAAGAATACACAGTTCACAGACATAGCAGACAGGGTTAACTGCCATGTGAAACGCAAAAAGCAGATTTCTAAGATTCCAAGGTACTTGGGCCATGATAGGCCTTCGTGTTAAGCTCGATGGCCTAACACGAAGGATCGGAGGTTCTGCCGAATCACGAACAAGTGTAGGTTAACATCCATACGCAGTTCAGCTTCGATTTACCTAAATAACTTCGGCCTTCTCTTTTACCGTCTATCAATGCACTTTGCAGCGCACTTCTCATACATTTCGCCAGGACTACAACTTCCAAGATGTCCAAGAAACACACAAACAGATTTCTTCTTTTTTCCTAATCTACACGGCACTGCTGTGTTATTGGTTTTGAAATTTCTCGTATGGTGTTGATATAAACGTGTATGTATATGTAATCTCATCTAAACGTATTCAAGATCAACCACTACATTAAAACAAACTTAATTCACCATCATTACATCACTTTCAGAAACACAGAATACGAAATAATCTTTTTCTGAAACAGTTTAAAACGCGTCAAAAGCACGTTTTTACACACACACACACACACACACACACACACACACACACACACACACACACACACACACACACACACACTCTCTCCCCTCTATTTTGAAAATCATCCCGCCACTACAGGAAACAACTTACTGAATTATTTACGAAGATGGTTGTGTTACTATTTTTGTGGGTTCCGCTCAAGTGACGCTTTTGTTTGGAGTGGCCAAACACTATCACAACTGTAGACCCTTCTAATCCCCGGTATCACCAGCACAAAAACAAAAGTGCCGAAAGCCAAAACACACTACAGAAATTCCCTGCTGTTCCATTAAGAAGAAATATAGATCCAAAATAGATGATGTCAGAGCAAAAAAAAGACATCTGGACAATAATTCCCTGCAAAACATTCAAAATAAAAATTAGACGTTGAACTCCATAAATATTACACATCCCCATATATCTCCCAGGTGGGACACCTACCAGATGGAATTCAAATTTCCTCTTCTAAATGGATCATAAACTCTCCATGAGTTATTTTTTTCTGAATATGTAACAAAAAGTGCATCGAAATGCTTGCGACTTGAAATAAAGACCTAAAATCTCTCTCTCTTTTCCTCAGAAACTCTCTCAAAACCTTTAACTCCCCAACTAGCTAACTAGGAGCTCAAATCTAAATGCTGTCTACAGAGATAAGCTTCTTTCCTTCTCATACACGATTTCTAAAATTCAAACTAGTGTTCAGAGAGAAATTGCTTTAATAACATTGGCTTCACCCAAAATGAAATAAATATGCACACTCACTAAAGGCGTTTGAAATAATAGCGAGCAAGGAAGTGATAGAGCTATCACATTCATAAATCGTTTTGCCAATAAAAGGATTTCGATTATAGAGAAAAAGTGGGAAATAAAATTATTATATCAGGCTGTTTTGCTAATAAAATTGTACCAAAAATATATCCAATTTTTTTTCATACATCAGTCTTAAACGCAAAACTACTTTAATGAAGCATACTGAATTATTATAATTAGTTCTCATCGTTTTGCAAATCAAAATCATAACAAGTGCTAAAAATACCTTGTACCTATGACTAGTGGAACAAAACAGTCCTGAGCTTTATTGCATTAAGATGGTGGCTACATTCGTTCAGGTCTTTGTATAACTGTTTACATGCAATAAAGGGTGAAAGTGTCAGAGGTCTCTAACACTTTCAACTATTCTTTTTTTTTTTTTGGATTTTCGATGTTTCCGATGTTTTCGCTGGAACTCTCCAAGAACACGATCAAGTGATGCTACTTAAACATCCAAGTGTATTAAAAGTTATCATGCATTTTATTAAATTTCACCTAATTTTTTTTTTGGAGGGGGGCTTAAATATTTTCTGGATATATCATTATGTTTAGCCTACTTTTTCCGCTACAAATGGTCCAACTGAAAATAAAATTGCAATTCATCAAGATTTTAATAGAGTAACAAATGTTACATTTCACGTAGGGAATTATAAATATCGGTTTGCATGGTTTTTCCAAATGTTTGCTAATAAAATTACTCCGATTCAAATCAAAATTGAAACACTTGGTCATCATCTCAGCTTATCCAAAATTTCATATTGTGTATTAAATTCTATTGATTCAGAATGGATTTGTTGCAATACTTGCGGTAGGTTTTGTTCATTTGTGTCCCTGCAAGATGCTCAAATTGCAATGCCACCACAATCAAGAATAATTTTTAAACAGACTTTTGGGGCAGAATCCGGTCTGAAAGGGCGGAGGAAGGGCTATCTATACAGAAGAGAAAAAAAAGGAGGCAACAGTCGCCTGTTTGTTTATTACAGAGACGAGGAAAACAATCCTATTCTTGGTGTTTTAATTAAATCTTATGAACACGTAATGGCAATCACCAATGTCAACTATGATATTGACAACACAAACGTGGCATCCATTCTGCAATTACAAGCAGACTTAAAGTGTCTGTATTATTAATATTATTACACATTTCCCTTCATTCGTTAGCGTCATTACTATAAAGTATATATAATTAATTTTAGTTCACTGAACAAGAAGAAGAGGAATATATTTTAAAACTAAACTCGTCTAAATTCAACAAACAGTGCTCGGTAGATACATGTAACTATGATAACTGTTGATAATTATTCAGAAGAAAAACTGAAATTAATATAAAAGAAAAAAAAAACAGTTCTTGTCTTACTTCGTTTTTTGTTCTTTCTAAATCATCAGTTACCAGCTTTACAAATACCAACTCCTATTTCTTAAACTGTTTGATGAATTTTGATTGAAATTAGTATACGATATACTTTCTACATTATTAAATTCCCATATTGTTTTCGATTCAAATTGGACAATTTCATTTATTATTTATATATCCCAGTTATATGCCGCTTATTTAATATCGTTGCAGTCCTACATTCTTGGCCTTTACTTTCTGCTTACGTCAAATTATGAAATACGCACGAGATGGATACATACGAAAAGGGTTGGAAAGTTCTGAAAAACACCCCCAAGTTTCATTAAATTAATAATTTGCTCTTTTTTTTAGGATATATAAGAGCCACGCCAATTCCTTTACGTGATTATCACAACTTTTCAGCTCACCCTCGTAAAAATCTTCCCTTTATATCCATGGGGTCGAGATGTTCTTCCTTTTCATTTCTAAATAACACACGTGAACCAATACTGAAACGTTATACGAGCGAACACTGTTTGTGCGGTTAATATTAGCCTGCAATATATTTTATTGTTTTTATTAACGGCGATTAATTCTTTAAAAGATTATAAAATAAATGTTTGCTTCTGGACTTAAATGAAGCTCAATAAAAATGCAACAAAAAGCTGATTTTTTAAAGTTATATCATTCCATTTATGCAGCATTTTAGTTTCCTGTGGTATTAAACAGGACTTGACCCATAAAGTTTGCTCTTTCACAGCTGTAAATGGGTCATCTAATCTGGGTAATGAATCCGAAATTATAAACGTGAATGCTCCAGGCTTCTTCTGTTGAATAAAGGAAACCAGTTAGCCAAGCATAACTGAAATTTAAGGGTGTTCTACAATTCAAAATGAATCCTAATACTCCATAAATAGCGCTATGTGAATGCAAGAGTTTCTCATAGACCAAACAGTCTGCTGATAAAGATTTGTTGCTTCATTCTCCTAGAGATCGCATTATTGCAGAACTCGACATATCTGAAATCATGCAAACATTTCCCAAAAGACTCGTTAAAGCGTTAAACTTCATATCGTCTGAAAACTTTGCTGAATAGTATGAAACTACCGTCTGCTTCTCTTATATTGTATCATCAATATATAATAAATAGCAGCGTTATGAATTTTGAGCTCTCCGTGCAACAAAGGTTTCGATGGCTCCCGAGAGAACTTTCATTAGACCCACTTTGTTCTCGCTTATCCCCCCCCCCCTCCCAAAGCCTCGCACTACAAGTTTACGAAGTATAGTACGAGTACTTGCATTACTGTGGGTAAATTTAATTAGAAAGAGTTGTATGTAGAGCACCATACGTGTAGATATTTAGAAATACCAGGATATTTCTAAGGGGCTATTTAAGGAGACGAACGCTCTGTCCGCTCACTTGGCTATAGTCTTCGAGAGAGAGAGAGATTTATATAATTATTCTTGACATTCTTAAATAAGTTGTTATGTATGATAAAAAGACCAAATGTTCAGCAAAATACTGTCCGAGAAGACTTCGCCTGTGTGGCAGCACGTGCGAAGGCATCAAAATATTCGAATGAGCAGCACTTTTTTAAACCTCTTCAGACCTTCACTTTTACTCGAATCCTGTTTTTTCTGGTATTCACTGTTTTATGTTAATTGGTTGTTCTATAAATATAATAGCATGATCCCAATATGTATCTAAACGTTGGCATTTCGTGTTGATAAATATAAGCGGAAATATTAGTTTCTGTGAAATCCAGCTACAAAAAATTGTAAACCTGTTATTGCAAATCCGTTCACAATGAAATGCCTTCAGTAAAGGTAGTGGTCTTACATCCACGCTAGCCTGGTTGGCCGAGTGGTTAGCGTATCCGTTCTCCTGCCAAGGGCATTAATGTTTGGGATTGCCCTACTAACCAATTACCATATGTACTGCTGGGACCTGTGTTCTGGCACATTATGACCTTTGATGTCCTTGTGCCATAAAAATCAAATAAAAAAATCACATCCAGCGACAATAATCATTATCACCAGCCTTTCGCGAACGTCAATGATACAGCGGAATGCGAACCCATGGCCTATCGGTTTGACAGCGGCGACGGTGTTTGCTTGACCAACCAGGATAGCTTATGAATTACTTAATTTTTAGAACTATTATGAAGGAACAGAATAAGTTCGATTATAATAAGTGATGAATAGAGAGAGATGATTTGTAATAATGCATTCTCAAAGAAGAAAAACAGTAAGTCCAATTACAAGATTTCATTTTTTTTGAGTGATATTTGCCGTTTGTTTGAAAGTACGAGTATTTTGTGAAAATTTTATATACGGTGTCGAAAATTTACTATAAAGATCGAGATAATTTTAAGATCATTACCAATCTATTTATCTCACCCATCTTCGCCTGCTTAAAATAACAATATAAGAAGAAAAGCCGCATAGAAAACATCATAGTTCTTTCCTGTAAATGAAGCCTCACTGCAAATCTCAACTGTTATGTAAGAAAGCTACATCACAAGTGACTTAACGGGATAAAGGAATTTTAAAGGATGGTAAACGGGTTTTTTTTTTTTTTTTTTTTTGATAATTCGGGACTAAATTTAAAAAGAGTAGCCTGGTTACGACTTACCTAAAAGCAATTGTAGTCAAATAATTAATGTTACTCTCATTTTAATCACTTAGGTGGAAGAAACGAACGATTCCTAAATATGGTTGTATTTCACTAACGTTGCTTCTCCACTTCGTTATCTGAATACTGATGATTAGAAATTACTTCAAGTTTGTGATTTGGGATAGAGGTGGTTGGTAATACTTGGTTATTAAGGAAATTTTACTCATGAAATGTAGAACAGCCATTGTTAATTGATAATCCAGTCCCTAGTTTAGTTTAAATCATAAAATAGTAAGTGATAGTATCACACTGAATCATAATTACTAGCGAGTACTAACTGGATTAACATTTATTTTTGTTGTCATCATTATCATGATTTAAATTTCCTTTTTATTCATTGTATTTCGAAAGGCATTTATTTTGCAGCCTTAAAAAAGAAAAACAAAATCAGTCAATGGTATGTACGTAGATATCGTACATATCTACGTACATATCTATTGCAGAAAACTACGTGTCCAAAGCACCATTTTGATAAGTGGTTTTCTGACTTTTAAAAGAACCATTGATGGTCACTCTCGACAGGTTTTTATGAAAATCATCCCCATGGGTGATTTTATGAAAATCACCCATGGGGATGATTTTATGAAAAGAACTTGACAAAATTATAAAGCAGTATGTAAAATAATTGCTCTTAGAACTTAAATAATTTTTTGTCCCGAACGTATCCTACCTCTTGTTAAAGTTCCAAAAATTTACGTGTGATGGGAAAATGGTTGGTTCATTCATAAGCAGAAATAATTGATAACAATATGATACAGATTGCAATGGCAAGCTGTAAGAGAGTTAAAAAAGTGCGTCGATTATTCAAACAGGACTTCTGAGTCCTGCTGATTTGAAGGTTTGCAAAAGTTTGCTAAAGTTTTAACTCCACATTATAAATATTCGAACGAATAAATGAATAAAAGCAGTATTATTGTAGAGAAACTACTAGTCAAGAAAATTATATATATATATATATATATATATATATATATATATATATATATATATATATATATATATACAGGGTGTTCGGGATAAATTTGACAGTTTCGTAAGGAAAAAGAAAATCTTCTTTGTATCTATTAAATTTAATGAATTGACAAAAAAACATTACAGGCAGAGTTAATTACAATACTATCAACAAGATTTACTCAAAATAACCACCATTAGCATCGATCACAGCTTCAATTCTGCTTCGGAACCTCGAACAAGCTGATGCTACAGTCTCCCTGGGAAGGGCCGCAAAAACTGTTTTAATTTTATCCATTAACTGGGCTTTTGTATTACTGGAAGTGCGATTGGTGTCTTTTTCAACTGCGCCCCATACAAAATAATCCATGGGGTTAAGGTCTGGGGAGTTTGGAGGCCAAACATTTGGACTGGTGAAGTCGTAGAAATTTTCAGACAACCATTTTTGACTTTTCCCAGAGGTGTGGCAAGGGGCCGAATCCTGCTGCCATACATACGGCCTACCATTGGCTACCCTTGTTATCCAGGGCTTGACTACAGTTAGCAACTCCACGAACAAAGCCCGAATTCCAATGCCAGGGTTCTTCAACACCTGTTCCTGCAGATTTGCGAGGAATTCTGCTGTACGAACGCAATCAGATCGTCTGCTAGGGATCTTTCTTCTTGCTACATCCTCGTAGTCACCATTGCAAGTCTCTAGTTCATGCCTGATTGTTTTTACTGTATTCAGGGAGCATTGGGCAGCAGTCGTAATATCCTTATTTTGATGGCGGGCACGAATCATCATGATACAAGTTATTCTCTTCCATGATTCAGGTGGGTTCCAGCTATCCATCCTTTCTGACATCTTGTATATGAATGAAGAAGGGTCCAAACTTTTAAATGAAGAGAAGTGTGTGTTAATACATGTAACTTACGGAAAAATATAATTAATTATAAATATGTCAAATTTATCCCGAACACCCTGTATATATAATATTTTTTTTTAACTTGGGGATATTGTATATTAGGATAACCAAGTAATTTTATAAACTTGGTTATTTTTACTCCTAATCCCAAGCCAGGAAAAGAGAGACAGCATGTCGAAATTTCCTAACAGACAGAACGTGATGAGCCCTAAACTTGAGATTAGGAGTAAAAATAACCAAGTTCATAAAATTACTTGGTTATCCTAATATATATATATATAAAGAAAAATACGAACAAACATTTTAAAAAAGAATGAACTATGCATTAAAGAAAAAAAATGAAGTGCTTAAAACAAAACAAAACCTTAGGAATTCAATGGAAAAGTTTGAAGAAAATAGTAATTCAGCAAGGCAAATATGTAGTGAAGTTGTCTGAAAAGATAGAAAAATAATCCGAACTTCATGGTGGGCTCAAGAATTTAAAATAGACTGTCCAGCCAGGAAAAGAGAGACAGCATGTCGAAATTTCCTAACAGACAGAACGTGATGAGCCCTAAAAGAATACAGGAACTATGAAAAATAAATGTTAAAAAATATGATGGGAAGACTTCGCTAAGAATATAGAAGATAAATATCATGAATATGGCAGATTTTTCTGCAAGTTATTGAAACAGTTTATAAATATAGAGGAATGAACAGAGTAAAAGAAGGTAGAAAAGACAAAAATTACATCGTAGCTTCGGATAAAGATACGAAATGTCTAGAGTAACTATTTGGAATGATTGCTAAATGAAACAAGTAGTGACAACAAAGGGGTAGAAAATACACAAGGGGAATGGAAGCAGGGATACACATCAATACCTGAAGTAGAAAACGACATCAAAAACCTGGAAAGTGAAGTAGATGATATTCGACTCGAAATGCTCAAATATGAAAATGTAAAATTCTGTAATGACCACACTGCATAATCAGAAGCCCTGGTCAGAGGGTCGAATTTTTAGGTGATTGGGTAGAGCTCTCATAGTATTCATCTATAAAAAGGGAAAATAAAACTATGTAAGAACTGCAGTAGCATTTCATTATTGAGTATTTCAGGTAAGGTTTATATTAGTATACTTCAGAAGAGAATAAGAAAAGTTTTGGAAGAACAAGACGAGTTCGGGCCAAACAGAGTTGTCAGGATCAGATTTTCCCTTTAAGACGAATAGTTGAGAAACCATTCAGTCTAGTTCTTTACTTTATGCAGATGATGATATACTCTTAAATCTAGTAGAAGTCTGCAGGATTCCTTATCTATAAATTAAATAACAGCTGTAACAAATTTGGCGTGAAATTCTTACAAAAAACACCAAAAATATGAAAATAGGCAGGAACACAAAAAACGTCAACTGCATTCTCAATGGGTAAAGTATAGAATACTTAAAATATTTAAGCACAATTTTAATGAAGAGGGCAAATTAAATGTGCGAATAGACGACAGAATAAGCAACTCTAGTATGGTAGGAAGCCAAGTGAATATTTATATGCGAGAAGAGAGAAATTAGCCAAACCACTAAACTAGCGGTATACAAGAGAGCGTTTCAAACCAATTTTAACTTAAGAATCTGAGAATTGTGTTAGAAACCCCTTGATCAAGGACTAGACAGAATCATATGTAGAATCATTAAATGTGAAGAATATTAAGAAGGTACCTAACATCGTTAGTATTCAAGAATAGGGCAAAGTCGTTTGGCCACTTAAGCAGAATGGGAGAGGAGAGGTTAGTAAAATTGGTGTTTGATGCCAAGATGGTAACTAAAACAGACAGAGAAAAACCGAGATTTAGGAAGATTAAAGCAGTTAGAGCCCTAGAAAAGTGTTTTTAATTTTTTCGACTGCGATCCACAGTAATTTACATCATAAACACACACACATGCACTCACTACATATAATAAAGTAAGAAAAAACCTAATAAAGTTAATAACAAAGCTGATGTTATTAGCATTTAATTACAACATAAATGCAGAAACTTAAAATAAACAATAGGAAAATAAAAATGAGAAAATAAATTATTTAATGTGTGAGAAATTTGGTTGTCATAAAACATAGAAGGATTCGTAGGAATAAACAAATTTTTTTATCATCATATCTATTCTTTCTGAAGAACGGAAAAATATCCCTGTAAAGTGAAAAGCATCTCCTTCCTAAAAGAAAAGCCACAATACTGCTGCAGATGAGAGAATAATAAGTTGTATTATTGTATCACTAAATACTGTATAGCGACAATTGGAGTCTATGTACTATATGGAGCGACAATTGGAGATAAACTGGAATGAAAACGACTCTGCATAATAAAAACAACCCTCCCACCCCCAAAAATGCACTAAACTGTATACAGGCAATCAAAACGGAGTTATTTAGCGGTAAACACAGTATCTAAATACGTTGACCTAACAATAAACTTCGAATTTTCAAACGTGAGTGCATCTGTTCATAATGTAGTCACTTGGGGCAGAAATCAACTGATATATGTTGGGCAAAATTTCAAGAGCAAATAAAAATTACATACATACAAATTAAAAATCAACATTTCGTTTAAATTTTTTATATACTTAACAATTCATCATCATCATCGTAGGTGGCATCTTCGTATTGAAGGTTCGCAATTATGGATCTATCCATAATACAACACGGGGCTAATACTGCACAAGGGCCCCAAGCTCAGGGGAAAAGTTCCCTATATATTTTTGACTGTAAATGCGTTGTGTTCAGGGGCCGATTTATCTCTTCTGAGGGACGAATAACCCGAGTTTCCAGGTGAAAAAATCCTCTGCCTCCGTATGAAATCGGCTAATTCACCTTTAGTCGAAAGAGTATCCAGATAAAGGTGCCTCACGTCAAGGACGGGAATCGAACCCAGGTCTTTTTAACCCAAGGGCTTCGTCTATACCGGTTGAGCTACGGAGGCTCTTGAGACAGTTCACCAATACTAATTTTAGAAATAAAATTTAATCGAGACATTCAGACTAGAATGCTATATGTTTTAAAACAAACTCTGTAAAAGTATGCCCGCTCGATGCGGAAGAACCCATAAAAACACCGTTAAAAATTCCTGGTTGAATGAAACACGCGGAATCTGACGTGACACTGCCTGGCGTGAACGTGTAAAGCAACGAAATCTGTTCGATACATTCCGATATTGACCATTCTATTTTATTTAAAACAGTGTGGTTTACACCAGCTACACTGACGTCAACACTCACTAACGGGTTGTTACTTGCAGTTTGAAACTGCCCCAGAAAACCAAAATAATATTATGATTCAACATCATTAGGGTCCTAACGAATATATTATTATTATTATTATTATTATTATTATTATTATTATTAAGA
Organism: Typopeltis vanoorti; assembly: GCF_054136105.1. Lineage (NCBI taxonomy): Eukaryota > Metazoa > Arthropoda > Arachnida > Uropygi > Thelyphonidae > Typopeltis > Typopeltis vanoorti. The sequence continues at coordinate 96,819,267 of NC_143558.1, forward strand.
GAGACCTGCGTGGATTTGGATAGTTATCGAGGGAGGCCACACACTCTCACCTGTTGTTATACCCAGGCCTCGACAAATTTTGCAAAAACCTACTCGCCATGCAGAAAAAAAAAAAAGAAAAAAAAAAGGTACTCACCCAAGACTCCCCATATTTTGTTAAATAATATGTCATTATGTCCTAATAAGCCAACAGGAGTTCCTTGGTTTATCATTTACCCAAATGCAAACATTTTGTTTGCATTTGGGAGGATAAACCAAGGTGTAAGCAAACAAATTTGTTTGCTTACACCTTAATTAGATCTAACACTCTTTGTTTATCACCAGTTTGACCTTGAGGTCCTTCCGACATACGCTGCCTGAGGAGCATGTAATACCATCATAGTATCCTACACGTTACTTAACGATAATAAAGAATTTGACAAGGACATCTTTTGTTCAAAATAATTTATAAAATCACTGATGGTTTGGGCCATCAATATTTCGAATTGGCTAAGGGTGGAGATTGAAGGTCCTAACACTCTCTAACAGTTAGATTGGGATAAAATAGCTTCGTCTACTCCCCTATGGGGAATGAATAAAACTCGATAGCGGATTTTGTGTGTGTGTGTGTTTTGGTTTTTACAGATACACGGGTTAAAAGTCACACTCATCTTGCCAGTAGATCCCAAAATGAAAGATTTTGATGAAAATCATTAATAAGAAACGGATTTAATTAAGTAAAAAACATTGAACCCTTTAGTTTTAGTCATCAGAAAACATTACTTTAAAAATTGTCACTCTTCAAGCCTTTTTGACCTTCACAAAATGAAATGTCAAAATTCTCTTCCTGCTACCACTTTTATATTAGAAATTCTAGATTAATGATGGAAAGTTAATCATGCACTGCCATAGCCCTGTACACTCCCGGAGGATACACACCAAGGATTTGATTATTTTTAGATTTGTCTGATATATTTGAATTTATTATATTCACTGTACAATTTTCATTGCCTAGATTACAATTAGTGAATCAGACGCATCGCTTGATTGATACATTCGGTTTATTTCAGTGTTCAAAAATGGTGTTTTGTATTTACACCTGCCACATCGTACATCTCTAGAAATACAAGAAATAAGACATAATCTGTAGCAGTAGTGTTTTCCCCTAATATGAAGAAGAACTTTATATGTAAGAGTGCTGTTTGAAGCCGTCATTTTTTGAAGAGAGTTTAAAAAATAGAATCCAATACGGAGTCACACTCAAAAGATATTTGGCTTCTCAACAATGGCTACAAGTTTCAAAAAAAGTTTTTGGTTTTTGGATATGAGCGTCACGACAGTTGACTGGTCTCCACAGAGCTCTGAACTGATCCCTATTGAGCATTTTTGGGGTGAACTGAAGTGTCGGTAAGGTCAAGGGAAGTCCGCCCCACATCGGTCCAGGACCCATTACATGCTCAAAGGAAGAATGGTCCAAAATTCCCATTGATTGCTATCGCACGCTTTTGGAAAGTATGCTCCGTAGGACTGTTGCAGTCATCGCAGAGAATGGAGGTCTCACATCTTATTAAGGTGGGCGACATGGCTGTTCCTCGCACCATAGTGCGAGGAACAGCCATGTCGCCATAAACTTCTTTCCAAGTAGTGCACCCAAACCTAGTGGAGTCGCTTCGTACTAACTGCAGTAGTGTCATCTCATGGCCAGTTCAGAAACCTTCTTTCATTGCACAATGTATATTCCATCTGAATGGCAAACTGAAATAAACATTACTTCCGGGTTTTGTTCTTTTCGTGTCTATTGCCAAATAAGACTGCACTGTGATATTCTGAAAGATTTTATTACAATAATGAGAACGCTTAAATGCCATGGATGTCGCCGAGCTATTCGATGTTTCGTCTCAGAACAAGTAGTGAACTGCGCGTTTACTAAGTATGGTCTTATGATTTAATACAAACATGTCGCACACTAATTGAGTTCAGCTGATGAGAGTCCTGCTTCTTTCCTGTGTAAAATGCTTTTCGCCTGAGAGAAAGAGAAAATTAAACACACTTGACGGAAGCAAGTGACTGCAAAATGAATATGAAAGGAAAGGGCTAAAAGCTTTCTCAGCGATGAAAGAAAATGAAGAACGTGAACAAGCAATGAATAAGAACTGATGAATATACCGTCCGTTGATTACGGAGATTATCGTAAGAGAAGACATCACTTTTTATCTTTCTGTCGTTGTATCTGTTACGACCGACTTCCTCCGGCTTATTTTCTACATTTATATCTATATAAGTGAATAATTTATTTTCAAGCTAACCCGTTTCAAATTAAACAAGATTCTTGAATGTTTCGTAGACATTTTAAGTGATTTTAATTTCATTTGTCATTCAACTCCACCAAATTAAGTCGTTTTTTGACAAAGTAAAGATCAAAGGAAAATGGTTCTTACTGTAGGTCTGGCTATTTCACCAACTCATTCGCTCTTGCATTTATAGCAGATGGTTAAATGGTATATCATTTATAAAATGATAAAAATTCTCTAGCCGGCTTGTTTTGCAATGTGACCTGCTTCAATCTTCGTATAACCTCGAATCATTCATTTACAGATGAAAAGCTTTGTTCCTCACAATCCTAGAGGGGAATCGAATTCGGGTATTTTCTACCAAAGTACATCATCGACGTTACCAACTGCTCTACGGTGGCACTTTTAATGACATTTTCATTAAAGAGTCTTTTCATCTCTGTAGTATCATGAGCATGAAGAGAGTTATGATTTACAAGAATGGAACTGCATAATAAAATATTTTCAAGCACCAAAATTCCGGTAGCATTCGCGTCCTTTTCGGTGTTCTTAATTTTAAATGCCGACATCATTGTCCATATGATATTACTGAAAGTCTGCAGTGGACTCATTTATGAACAGTAACTTGAAGAGAGTTTAAATTTTGAAACAGCAAAGCAGTTTTGAAAGAAGGTACTGAAAAGCTCTGATTGGCACTGAGAAATATGACACTCCTAAAGCCGTTCTGACCCTTTCTTCAAGTAACTGATGGCCCTAACTGCATAAATTGCAGTCGAATTTATCGAACAGTCAACTTTTTTCCTCAAAGAGCTTGCGTTTGTAGCTCAGTTGGTAAAAGCACTACTTGTTTACGTCCAAGGCTGACAATTTGAATACAAGTTAGTATAATTCTTGATCTACAAGGCTTCTTTTAAGGCAAAAAGACGCTAATGTACATAATAATATGTTTCTCTAGTATGAGCAGGTAGGAAGTGACATATTTCACCATCCTATACGACCTTGTTTTGTATTCCGTTCATTTCAATATTAAACAGCAGAATTTCTCTGATTTTCTCGTTTCCTAATTCGCAGTTTCAGGTATCTATTGACAACACACACACTCTTTCTCTCTCTCTTTTTCTCAGTAGTTTTTCAATTTTCCAACTTTCATTTTCATTCAAGTTCTGCCCAAAGTGCTCAAATCGTCTGTAAGGGATACGTAATTAGAAACGATAGACCTCAGCGTATTTGTAGAGAAATAGTTTGCATTTCACCGAATTTGTGCAAACGGATGCAGTGAAACGTTTCAATGAAACTACTTTTAAGTACAACTCATTAATTTAGTTTTTTTTTTAATTTCTCATTCCGTCTGAACTATTAGGTAGTCGCTCGTATTTGGAGGCCTCATTGATCAAGTGTATCTGCTCTCCAATCAACAGGCTGCGGATCCGAATCCCTCACTAGTCATGGATGTTTGGGATTGGTTTTTGATGGGGGGATGTATGAGACCACCGCCCAGCTTATTGGAAGCCCGAAGTGACTCTAAACATTTCCATGTTTAGAGTCTCTAGAACAGGGTTTCCGGACTATGCAAAAAAAAAAGCAATAAAATAGAAATCCGTAGTCCGTCCACGGTGCAAATGTTCTTTAAACCTTAAGTAGAGGCAGCCACATAAAAAATATATTTCTAGGTAGGATACAGCTAACCTTATTTAATCCTATTTTTCCATTAATATAATCCCATTTTAATACTCATGCTTTCTCTTTTCTTGTATTTATATAAGAATACTGAGTCATTATTATCATAAACAGAGCACCTACAGTTATATATTCGTTCTATCATTTATATAGACATTATTATTGCTACAGACCAGTAAAAGACTCGTCGGGAGAAGTCACATATCCCTCCTCCGACACCAGCTGACATATCTTTTCTTGACATCATTTGCATTACTTGCACTCGTCACCTTCAATAGCAAACCATTTCAATCATGCACCACTGTATGAGAGGGAGAGAGAGAAATTTTTATCTTTCACCCCTTTCTTTTTTGACTACATTCATTCTCAGCTTCCGTGGATGTCCTCTCACCACTCTCCACAAAGTGAAAAAATCCCATTTATTAGTATCCTTTATAAACCTTTTAGAAGTTTGTATTCGTCTGTCTCTCTCTCTCACACACACCTATTTGCTAGCATGTGCAGGCCACAAATTCTCAACCTATTCTCATCATCTACATTCTACAGTACCGAATCTTTAATACTCTCCTGTTCACCTTGTCCACTGTATCTTATCACATCGAAAACTAGATCTACACAAGAGTCTAGGTACTAGCCGTGTCAAGGCGTTGTAAAAGAGATAAAAATAGCTTCTTTATACTCGCACATACATGTAAAGGTTCAATCATCAGACATAAAACGTTTATTTTCATTCGTTTGATTCTGTTTGGGAAATAATGACATTCGGAAGAAATAATTAGCATTCTTGGATCACTTATAATGGAAAAGATAGATACCTCATCGTAGTCAGTTGCCCTAGCCATGTATCTCTTAGCTTAAATTTTTATTTGGGTTCAAAAAGTGACCTATAGACAGTAATAAAATTTAAAAGTGACACACACACACACACACAGTAATAAGAAGTTTAAGAATCTTTATTTTATTAACATACAGATCACATAAATTCGGAGAATATTAAAACATACATGTCTATATGACTTTTAAATTGTTTGAATTTTTATCTAGTTATATAACCTTCACTGTATGAATCACTTTGCAGAAGGTCACTCGGAATCCTAATGATTTAGTTTTCAATTTTAGAAAGTGCACAAGCATTGGACTCCGTGGATGTGAAATATTAATAAAAACGTCTCTTTTCATCTTTCCCTTATTACATTTAGTAGCTCGTCAGCCAACTAATCTGGATTTGCGTAAACCAAAATAACGCTATGATACCGGTGGTTCCTATCTACACAATTTGATAGGTCTGTTATAACGCTTGTTCTCTAAGACGTTTGCTGCTTTTGCGGAATTTAAAAAAAAAAAAATCTTATTTCCAAGAGGGAAAATCCCCACTACCTTCATATGAGGGTGGTGCGGAATTCGAACCAAACTGCCCCAACATTACCGTCTGAAGTATCAAGGTCGTAGCTAAAACGTCATTAAACTTTATTACAAGCAAAGTGGATATTAAATCCAACAAACGACTTGGGGATTCTGGGGATTGTATTCAAGTAAGCTCTCAGGTCAACTTACGAAACTTTCATAGTTCCTACAAACATTCGGCTTTGAAATAATGTTGGATCTTTAGTATTCACTTTGCCTATGGAATTTTACATCGCTGAAATGAAGACTTTTGGTTTTTTTTATTAAGTAAACACTTTATTATGATATTAAGTGAAGAATTACCATTAATTTAGCCGAACAGCACTACTTGTTGGGTATATATGAGGTTCACAGGATAATACAAATGGTATTTAACTAAAATATGTCTAATGATGAATTATTTCTATTCTTTTATTAAGCCTGCAGACTTTATAACTCATCCAAATGCATTACTGACTACTGCTATTATTATTTGAGAATTTCCGATGCCAAAATAGACTTGACAGTGTAGTTTTACTTGTCGTTACATAAATGCTTCTTTGCTAGGCCTTTTCTGTGAAACGTTATTACGCGCAATTTACTTAGTTCGTTTCGCTATCGTACCTTCCTCGTTTCGTTACCAGGGAGACAGACAGCGAGTTGTCGACACGCATTTCACTGCTGCCACTCTCGCTGTTTTAGGTCACAATGATTCCTGTAGAGAGATTTTAATTTGTAGCGATCGGTGGCTCTTGTTGACGCCATTAGCCAGCTCTTCACTTCAAAACAACTGCAACGACTCAAATAATAAGAGTTTTTCCACATTGATATTACTATTAAATAAACAACCTTCTCGTTGACGCTATGGAAAAGCATAGCGTCAACATATGCAGATCGTGAAGGCCAGAGTTTCGAGAGAAAGACAGAATAGATCAGGTGTAGGGCATGACTCATGCACGATCTAGTAGGTTTTTTGATGGTGTGTATATATCAGTCATATTCTACTAGTTTTAATAAATAAAAAAGCCGTTTTGCCAAAAAAAAGCAGAGAATAACTGATTATGACTCGTATTTTCAGCTACTTGAAATGCGATTTGATGAAGCATCCAGAGCTATAATTGAATATGGTGATATTGAAATAACCCTTCTTTAAAAAAGTAACGGGAGACCTCAGTTTTGCAATTGGAATACAAGGTTGAAATGCGTATCGAGACAGCACTATATTTCTGAGGAAGATAAACTGCACACTTCCATAGCGTATGGCTCTGCTGCACTCTTGTCAGTGTACCCTCCACCGGTTTGTAATAATATTTGTAGGGTATTTATTTTGTCTTCCCCTCCTACGTTCCAGTTCCTGAAGCCGTTCTACAGGGCCGAGACGAGTCTACGTAGGCCAGTAGGTTTATATCTTCGATGTTGAATGGTCGGTGTTGGCACGTGATATTGCTCTTCCATAGAAACGAAGCCCATACGCAAGTGTAGTAAGGCTAAACCGACTCCCTGTGGACTCTGAACTCCATGGATCGTTTCTATATCTCACTACCGAAAGTTGCGTCAGATCTTTCCTAGCACCCTTCGGTTCCTTGATGTTGGCTTCTTCTTGGGTCTTCCTGCGCATTTTTAGGCGAAGCAGTACTTTCATTTCCATCGGCTGATAATGCTGCTTACAGTTGTGGAGGGATGCAGTCAAAACGGGTGAGCCACTAATATCGCATCCGATGATAACACCTTTTCGAAGTCCCTAAGCTTTTCTCCATTGCATATGGATTATACGGATGTATGCACACGTACACCCGTATAATCTATTTGTCTCATATAACCGTACTACTAATGCTTGACAACAGGAATATGCGTATGTTTTGTTTTAAAGAAAAGGTGTTCCAATACCTATTTTAAATTTACTGCGGGAGGTCTGGTAATTAAATTTAATTTAAAAATTGAATGTCATTATATCTCAGGAAAATATCTTTAATATAACTTGAATAAAAGTACGACTTTAATAAAAATGATGTCACTTATCAAGATAATATCAAGAAATTTCTTTCCCAACTTTTACACCTACATCCTACACATTGCACGGACGTGCTACAGGTCATCTTACTTCTCGTGCATGGGACCCACAAGGGGAAAAAAAAAAAAAAATCAGTGTTATTTATTTTTATTCTCGTTTTTTGTTTTCTTCCTTTTGTTTGGTGTGTACATACGACGTTTCACCAAAGTGGCAGAATTAATTACTGCAAAATCCAATTCTGAATGAACATATTTTAGTACATCTGCTGTAGCCCAAACTAGTAACAAAAAAAATTCAGGATTTCTAGTTGTGTTCGCACAAAAATGAAAAATAATTTTAGCCTAGGAAATCAGATTCATGATTACGCTTTTTACCAAACAAATAATGGTTTAGCAAAATGGAAGGCATAACAACAACATTATGAAAGAGTATATTTCAAGGGCAAGCAGTCTTTTATTTCAGCATTCTGAAGCAGTTTTTGAAAAGTGGATGGGACGGACAGTCTCTTTTAATGTTCCTGTGCATGAACCAATTAGGATAGAAAGCAGACGTCAATTTCTAAATCTAGTTAGAATAGAGACCGCAAAGTTTGTGGACATTAATCCTCTTTAGTCTTAAATTTACAGCGAATATGATTCTGCACTATGGTTTCGCAACTCATTCCTAAGCTTGCATTTTGGATCTAGTAAGAAACGGTACGCAGGTTCATGAATGGAATTACGGCCAAAGTGATGCCAAAGGTGGACGTACTACATCTTTCTCTATGCTGCTTTTGTGGGATGAAAAACTCAACTTTACGAGAATGGGTGGAACTTTACAGCCCGTACGAGATCAGTCTTCAGCTGAAATGTCCTTCCATTCTTTCCCGACGGGTGGTTGTAATATCCTTACTACTGCGCTTCGGTACCACTTTGCTACGTAGGCTTCTCGTTAGATTCTTTACCATCAGCATATTGTTTTTCTCGGTAAGTCGTGTTTATTCAGGAATAAAAAAAGTAACTCAGACGAGATTAACTCCTGTTTGATATGTTTTTTGCACATAACTTTTAAATACTTCGCTTTTAAGAACACTGCATGAGTTTCAAGAAATAGGTTTGAAGAAGATTATTCCCACCTACTCGAGTATTCCTATTTATTCTCCTAAAGAACGAACTCGGTTTCCTTCTCGCAATTAAAAGAAGCTATAAAATGCTTTGTTTTTTGCAAACTCGGCTACTATGGGCACATTAGAAGAACATCCAGCATATGCTTCGAAAAACAAAAATTTATCCGTTACGCTACTACGAACAATTAGACAAGCGATGCTCTAACGCACGGGATAAGGTTGAAGAAAAGCACAATACTCCATTGCAGTAACGCAAACAAGACATGTTATTCCTGAGGTTTCAAGCGGGACTTAAAAATTGTTTTCACCTTGATAAATATGGATGTGCAAAGCTTCGCACTACATGAGAAACAATAATGTGGATACGTCTCGTCAAACAAAGGAGCTACCGAACAGCGCCCATAGAGGAGGTCATCCCAGGATGCACAGTTCTAAGTCAGACCACATTCACTTCTTTGTGTTGTCTTCGCGCACGCTTGTATTTTATCCTGGTGACGTTGCCGTGAAGGACGAAATAATGGAATCGTTAAATATATATTAAATTAAACATTTTCGGCAATTTCAATTTCTTTCCTCGGACTCGAGGTAATTTCATTAGGAATTGTTAATTCCATCGATGACTTAATTGCTTCTGCCTGACTTGATTTCAAAGCGAATGTGTGAGTGAGCATCACTCGGAGATCTGTTCTTCTTCTTCGGTGATATCCAGTTTTTAGTGTTGCTGTGATTTTATTACCAGACGTTTAATTGAGTTGAAATTTAATTCTCTGAGGTAAGATGGTTATTTACATTTATCGGCGTGTTTGAGGTATTGTTAATGCATAGTTATGAATAATCTCGATACGTCACCTTTATAAATGCATACACGTGGTCTAACAGGCCAAAAAGCTGCGCATATCCACTCTTAACAATACTGGAAGACATTTTCTGAGCAATGAAGTCACTTCACATTTCTTAATGCGATGTACTCTGAAGTTTCTCTGTAGGTGCGGAGTTCAATCAGTTACTGCGACACCTTACAATGGAAGCTTCGAGAGATAAGGGGTACGACCAAAGCAACGATAAGTCCAGCGGAAGCTCCTTAGGTGGAAAGGGGAGGAAATCTGCCGACAATTACAGTTCCGCCACTAAGTTTAGAGAATTTGTGAAATTCTTGTTTTGTTATTCTGATAAGTTTTACACGGATTTTCTTAAAGGAATCAATAGTTTGCCTTGAAGTTTTAAAGAGGCTTCGTTATATTTCCGAGAGATGCCATTCATGTGGATAGCATCTCTCTCGAATTCATTTAAATCGCTGAAGATCCCAGTCTTTCCTCCATCAAAATAATTACTATATGCTTTTATAAAAAAATACATTAATAAAACCACTTTATTTAAACAGGTACAACTAAAAATTGCACTTTTGCATGTAATATAAATGAAACATCAATGCTTTAATTCAATACTCTTGTTACCAAATTTTAGGGAAACCTAGCAAAATAATTTACAAAAATTTAATCTCTACAAACTTAGATCTTCTATTGAGTAAGACAAAAAGGAAAGTAAAATAACTTACACAACATTGATACTTGAGCAGCGGTAACTAATCGGAACGGAACATTTCCTAATAAGCCAAAGCGATCGAAAGACTGGATTACGATTGAAATGAAATTTCAGTAAAAAGTAAAAGTGCTAGGCTTAGGAGAACTAGTGATCTTCAACACAAGAATAGTCTTAACATAGAATTATCATAACCCTAATAACCTGCTTAGGATACACATCCTGTCGTCATTTTTGTACACTTTCGTATATTTCCAACTCATGATAGGTAGTATACATTTTGACTTATCAACACTGATCCTCTTCTGCCTGCCTGCCTACCCATAAAAGGTCCAAATATATATACCGAAACGGTCTCATTGGGCAGTAAAAGCCTAAAATGTACTATAATCGTAAGGAGAATATTCGGGCCTTATTTACGATGATTTCTGTTTCTAATCTGAGACTGCTCGTGGACTAGGTTGCCCTTCTAAGTCAGGAGAAGGGCAACCATCCTGCTCCATCATAAAATCGAAACACGAAAGTTTTAAGCTTTTTGCTTTATCTCAGCAGAAAACATCCTGTTGACAAACATAAATGCTTTAATAAAATAAAGAGCCAAAAGGCTTCACTTCGGCGATGTAAAAATTATTTAAATTAAGGGGATATTAAATCCCACATTATTTCAAAGCCGAATAAGAAAACTCTAAGATAGAAATCAAAGAGTTGAATGCCGAATATAGCAAACTATAAAAGTTCGACGAGTCCGGTGAAACTCTTTGATTTCTATCTTAAAGTTTTCTTATTCGGCTTTGAAATAATGTGGGATTAAATATCCCCTTAATTTCAATAAATGCTTTAATTAAAACCAGACAAACAACCTTCAATAGAAAGAGCCAATAATAAAACATCTGCATTCTTGTACAGTACAGTTTTTGTCTTATGCATTGTTTAGAGATTATTTAGTATCAAATGCTGCGTATGATTTGGTTTCGATTCAGTTTAAGAGAAGGGGAGGAAACCCTCCACTTCTGTGTGGGGCCGTATAACTCGCCTTTTGTTTTTAAACAATTTTGCAAAATTTGATTCACGGTACGATTTAAAAATGTTTATATGATTTGATTGAAATCAAAATTGGGAATCGTAAAATGATAAAACACTGAAAATATAGTGATTTTTGTTACAGGAATATTTGCTTGCGCGTGAAATGAATGAAAGAAAAAAATGGAACTATATAGAATGATCCCCTTTTCACCGCGTGTCCGTTGTAACAGGATGAGGGATCCATGTTTGTAAATAGTAAACATAATAAAATCTAGGATAAGAGGAACTGAATATCTATTGGTTGCGATGTTATTAGATCCAAATGACGCGTAAAGGGGAAAGCGAGACTCGCAACATTGCTCGGATGCTTAATATAAGAATAGCCACCGAATATAAATGAAATTTTGTACAGTTCAGCGCCGTATAGAGAGGAAGGAGAGATGGAAAGAATACGTGAAACTGTGCTAATATTAGAGAGCAGTGCAACGAACATTACACACATCTCTTTCTCTCTCAAAAGACCAGCAAACATCCTTCCCTGTATTTTTGCATTTGTTAGTGCATGGGAAGTTAAATTTAAGTACGTGATTTGATACGAGCTATTTTAAGATCGATCAACCTGTTGAGAGTTCCCGGTGCTAATTACAAAAGTGTGTATACAGGAATGGAGGAGAATTCTATCAAAATCATGACATACTAGACCGGTTGTGATTGCGGTAAACACATCTTGCCCGAAACACTCGTCTTCGTCGGAAACAGCGGTATTCAATTGCGCCAATGTAGGCTTGTTTTATTTTGATAGCACCTGCTATAAGCAGCAAAATGGTTGCTCGAAGGCAACGATGGACATTTACACGGTTTCGAGGTGTGTGAACACGCGCTGTTAGCAGTCATGAAGCTGATTCAATTTGCGGAAAGGTTTCCAGAGTTCACAACTCAGAAAAGAGCCCGGAGGAGTTGAGGAAGTAATTCGGCAAATTAAATACACATTTGTAGTATTCTAGTGCGCGACAGTCTGAAAGGATTAAAATTCGAGGGGGAAAAATTAACAAATATAAAATGCCAGTGACGTTATGACAGTGAAACGTATAAAGAGAAACAAAAAAAAAAAAAAAAGAAGAAGTAAAAAGCCTTGAAGATAAGATGCTCTGTGGAATATTTGCATTTTGTAAAGTTCATGCATAAAATTTAAAAAAAAAAAGTGTATAAATCTTATTGGGTATGAATTGAGGAACTAAGAAATAAATTTTTACTTATTCTGCGCCTAAGATCGCATCGTAAATCTAGCGTCTTATAAACACCGCAGGTTGAAAATGGAGTAGAGGACGTTAGTCACTTGTTGTAGGCCACACAAAATAGGAAAAAGAACAATCATTCGGAGTCAATCTTTATTAACCAGCGGGTGGGGTATAATATCGCTTATAACGCTCAAAACAATAATTTCTTTAGGTAAGCAGGCAACCAAATATATATATATATATCCACTGCTCAAAACAATTAGGGGATATTTTGGTTTTCTTGTAAATTATAAAGTTATAAAAATAATTTACAAATGTAACACATTTATTTTAAAATATTCTTAATATACGACAGTGTAGAACACGCAACTGAGTACAAAATCATGTTAAGACTTGTCGAAATGTGTCTTAGCTGTATTAGCATGTGGGGGTGGGGGATATAAAAGCGTGGCTTGCTGCGCTCACTTCCACAGTGCGTAATTATCACTTCAATTGTAAACTTGTGTCACCTACCATCCATTATTTTGTTAAATATGGCAGAGTAACACGATATCCCAGAATCCATGGCTTGTAGAGCCACTGGTCGATTAGAAGCTGGACAAAGGCAGCAGGTTGTCGCTCAAGTGCGTCGTATATCTCAAAGCATAATTTCGCGATTTTGGTATCGCTTTCTGGAGACGGATTATTTCTGGATGACAATGCTCGTCCACACCGTGCAAATTTGGTACAAGAGTGGTTTGAGGAAGAGGGTATTGAACGAATGGACTGCCCTGCCTGTTCACCGGATTGTAATCCAATCGAACATGCCTGGGATGCTTTAGGCAAGCCCGTTTCTGCTCGACTCGTGCCACCATGATTGCTTCAAGAGCTCGAAATTGCTCTCACAGAAGAGTGGGGAAATATCCCACAAGAAGTGTTTGATCTTCTTATCCGGTCCATGCAATTGAGATGTACCGCTGTTTTGGCTGTTTACGGGGACCATACGCCTTATTAACAATTAACAAAAGCGTTTTTGGCTATTCTTGTTAAAATTATTTCATGCTAAAATGTAGAATTTGTAATAAATAGCGATTATTTAAACAATTTCTCATCAATTACGCACTATTCATAAGTAAGAAATATTTATTCATGTATAAAGTACCCAATAGTTAGAATTATTTGCAGAAATTTATAATTATCCAACAGAAACTGAAATATCAGCTAATTGTTTTGAGCAGTGCATACACGTGCGCGAACTTGGCGGTGCAATAGTGGAGAGAACTTGAAAACAGCTGGGATCCCACCTAGCTAACGACGAGTCGTCATCATCGATACCGATAGCTCGTCGGTATCGACGATACCCTTTGGTAGGAAAGACCTGGGTTCTTCTCGTATCTAGGACGCGAAGAGCCATTATCAGGAGTTTTTAACCTGAAGGCGAGTTAGACAGCCTCATACAGAGGTGGAGGGTCCCCCCCCATCTCTCTTAAACTGAGACTTAATTCTTCCACACAGACAAATCGGCCAGAAGAACACACACAATTTATAAAGACATAAAACAGTAGCCTTAGATTTAACTACTTCGGCGGTAGATTTAAAACAAACAGTACACTTTATTACTATTCCAAATCCAATCATCTTCTCTGACACAGAATCAGTTCCAATGTATTTGCTTAATTTAACAACACACTGCGATATTGAATATTGTATTGATTTCAATTTGATTTTTTTTTAAAATGAACAATGCATTGCGCAACAAGTGGTCCCGAGTTAATTTTAGGCCAGTTTTTATTTCTATTCTACATGCGTCACTTTTTTTTTTTTTTCAAATTGCAAACTTCAACTTAACTAATATCCTACATCTCTGGTACCACTTAGTGGAATTAAGACGAAGAAACCAAGGGCATAAGCCGGTAGGTTAGTAATCGTTAGTGCATTCGTACTTCTACTTATAGCCGGTTTGCCTGTTTAGCAGGATGAAAGACTCAACTTTCAACGAAGGGGAAAACCCTTCTACCTCAGTATAAGACTGGGTAGCTCACCTTCAGATGAAAGAAATCATTATAAAGGTTCTTATAAAGGGGTTAAAGTTCTCATCGTCCCAGATGCGATTCGAACTCGGGTTTTTTCAACCATAATAGCGGCGTGTCAAATGACGTGTCATCGACACAAAAACGTTGTCGTAAAGGGTATAACTTTAAGCATTTTAAAGTAGCGTGGGATTCACGATTCAGGATTCATATTTTGAACGATTGGCAGAGCATGCGAACCACATATCACAAAATTCTACTGCTGAGTGAAAAAGGATTAATTTACCATAAGAAATAGTTCGGAGCAAGCTTATCACATAACAAATCCTGTGTAATAGAGCTTATAATCGGATATATTCCGCGATTCGAAAGGGACGACGATGCTCCTCTTTATTTATCCAAACTGTGTAATCGATTCGTTGGCAAATGACCCAATGTTGTTACTAGATTTTCACGGGAGGGGGGGGGGAAGGAATAAAACTTTATTGATCGCAAAAATAAATTTGAAGGGAAAAAATGGAAAACTATTTGGTTTTTATTTGATTTTTTTTTCTTCCAATTTTTTCTTCCATGTTAACATAATTTCTAAAAGAACTGAGCCTTGGCGGTTGACCAGGATTGTTCGGCTGAAATTCTATTTGCATACAGAATAAGAGAAATTTATTTTATTTGGATTTCTTCTGGCGTTTCGCCTGTGTCGAATGCGAAAAAAATTAATAAGCGCTTCGAGTAAAGATCGGCCGAGCGGGTGGTGTCTCTGCTCGATCCCATTAACAGACTGTAGAATCGAATTTCAATGCGGTTTGTGAATGCTCTTATGTGACCGACAATTTTTGTCGCTTGGTGTGCGATAGAAAAACCTTGGAAAATTATTGTGTATTAAGTAAAAAGCGTATTAAGCTTACATCTCAATATATTCATAGATCTTTGTGTATGCGATACACCCGTCACGTTAAATAACGTATCGAATTCATCGTTGCTAATGATGTAATGTTAATTCCCTGGTCGCAGTCATTTAGTAGTATAAAATATCCGCATTTAGTAGTATAAAATATTAGGAACTTGTTCCTAATCTTAGGAAGATGTTACCATGGACGGATACCACAGTTTCTTTTTGCAAAATGAAAAACAATAATCAAAATTATTGCTCTACTGTATGAGTTTTGTAGTCAAAAGGTATTATAATAGCAATAATGGTACTATTATTATTACGGGTAACACCAAGAAGTCGATAGACTCATCGAGGGAGGCCCTAACATCATGTCAAGAACAACTATTGGCACCCACAACAGACTCTGACAACATATTCCACTCATTCGCCACTTTCCAAGTAAAAAACCTAGTTCTAACACCTTTGCTAACCACAATCTTGCCCAATTTCTATGGATGGACCTAGTCCTCCCATTATAATACTTACACGTTCGCTGCAATGTATTTAAACCGTATTACTATTAAAATATAATACGCAGTTAACGAATGCACTACCGAACATCTATCAAAGTACCCTAGTAGTAAAACACCAGAAGGAAAGTAGCGCCATCTCTTGAGCACTATTGCAGCTATGAAACTTAAACTGCTAATTGTTTTAAACAATTCATTAGTATTCGAGGAGAGTACCGTAGTGGCACCTTTAGAACGCTTATTTTGCCAAGTACGCGGAGTGGACGAATTGAAAAGCTAAAGCGAAAGTGTGTAATTAATAACATTCAGGTCTCTAGGGATAGGTTACTGATCATCCTCGCTCCACCTCCTGTCCTTCGTATGTTATGGAACATACCGGGAAGTGCAGTTAACCCTTTTTTTATTCTCTCCCTTATATTAAAAATGGGAGTTAATTCTCCTTCTTAGCGATCGCAATTACACTTTCATATCAGCTTTATTATCCGTTCGCTAACTTTGTTACAATGCTACGACCAAGGAAACGATCGCCATTAGCCATCGATCACGGGTTCCTTCCCGCTCGACGCACTCAACTGCAATCGATATCGTCCGTACAACCACCATCAAGAGTCTTGGCTACAGCTTAAATCGAGAACGCCTCGCAGTGCTGGAAAACAGCAACTTCTTGATCTTCGGCAAAGCAAAGCTTTTCCCCCGGCGCACCAAAAGCTGCGTGAGTGTAAAAACCCAATGCAGCGACAAGTGAACGGAGCAGAAGAAAAGCGACAAATCACAGAGGAGAATAAGAGGGGAGAGGAGGGGGGGGGGTAAGGAGAGCTGAGTAATGAGGGTGCTGTAAACATTGAAGAATACAAACAGGTTGAAATTCCACTGGATTGTAATTTTTTTTTTTTTCAACTAGCATTTGTCATATATGCTCGTCAGTTCTGAAATGCCGTTTATTCAGATGTTTACATCAGCGTTTCTTAAATTTCTTCAGACTGCGGTACGCCACATAAAAATATTCATTTTTCAAGAAATCTATGTGAAATTTTTCATAAAAAAATTATCCAAAATATTGAAATCAAGAAAACATGCGACGCATAATACTGAGCATAATAAAGACACAACTCGTCTACAAATAAGTTAATTCGATAGAAAATTAATATTTCCCTAAATCATTGAAGGTTTTTTTAGTTATAATGTATGCTCTGGAGAATGTTTTTCAGGAACCCTGGGATTCTACGGAATACGGCTTAAGCAACAAAGATCAGAGCTCATTGGTAAATGATGTGTGTTCTCTGGCCTCTTTAGCACACTGCTAAGTGCGATTAAAGAAAAGAAAAAAGCATTTCACCTCCACACGAGATTGAATAACTCATCTTTATATAAAATACCTTTAAAAATGTTTCTCTTTTACTCCGAAAGCCTTTCCGAAACGACAGCATAGTCGCTTTGAATGAACTGCGCAGCCAACTCAACGGCGAATCCTGCTGTCGTGTAAGGAACAACATTACAGTATATTTGATATTCCCGTATTGGCTACCGGAAACTTCTGCGACAGAGTACACCACGTTAACTGCAATGCACTCTACACAAGTTAGTAAGGGTCAGAATTGGAACCTCAGTAAGGTGCGAGATATCATTAAGGAGAATTTGGGTTTATTTATTTACTTATTTGTAAATATTTCATGAGATAGGATCAAAGAAACTGCTTATTTAAAAAAATGCATATTTTGGAAAGGAAAAGAAGATATCCAGAGACGTGAGATTGAATTATTTTTTTTATTATTTATACGCATCATTCCTGTTTAACGATTCTTTGTTTTTGCCTCTCGAAACACCACCTCTTGAAACGGCACCTGTTGCTTGTTATCCCGTGTTTTCTGCGGCGTCTGAGACCATGAAATAGCAATCGCATGAAACGTATATGCTAGCGATTGGTACAATCGCTAACACACACCTTTCAGGATATTTGTTTACCTCACGGAAGTTTCGAGTGTTACGTATCGAGGACAATAACGATCCCTGTAGCACACGCGTTGTCATCTTGTCTGGCGTGCTTATTTTACAGTTCACTTGTGAGCATATCATCAAGGGGTGTACTTTAGCCGCCTTTGCGAATTTCAATGTCTGGCACTCAAAGTTCTTCTCGTCGCCCCTCAATTTTGCAGCTCTAATCTACAGTATTATTAAACCTGCATGTCGACACTCATGTCCGCTGAAAGACCGAGCCACATGAGAATACGAGATGCGATTTTGCCTTTAAATCTATTACGCTAAGCTTAGCTATAGTCGTCAACGTAACTATAGTTTATTGGAAGAACCTGGAATAGTTATTATGCAACTAGAAGCATGTCTGCTTACCCTTATACAATGCCTTGTATAACGACTGCTGAATATGCATCAATCTTAGTACAAGGCCTTGTTTATTGCTTTACCATTATAGTACTTTAGTTTATTAATACTTCCCAGTACTACTATGCAACTTTTTACAATTGTCCCTTTGGATTCTAATAAATAATGTAATATTATACTCCACTGTGACCGAGATACGAGCTAATATACGCGGGATTTATGACTCTTATTGTGATTCGTGTTTTAAATGTAGTTACCCCCCCCCCCCGACGATGTTCACGTAATGTTGTATGAAATATATTGGAGTTTTTCAATAAAATTCTATATAATTTTTTGTTACATGTGTAACCCGTGAAAGTTATTTTAATAAATATTTCTAATGCCACTTTGTCGTACACCTGTTAAGTGCCACCCTTATTCCAAGCTAAATTTTGGATTTTCATTAATTTTTGATATAAAGGCTACTATTTAAACACAAGATTCAATTTTTACCCGAATTTGATTATTTGATGTACAATTTTACATTATTATTATTATTACATTTCCCGTGTTATATGCATGTATGTAAAGTATAATGCGCATGTCACTGAGCAAATGCACGATTCCATGCGCAGCACTCGCCTATAGTTATCCTAATCAGAAGCTTAATGGCAATTGGTACTAGAATTTTACTGCTTGTTATGCATTTGTCTGTGGAATTTATGCACTAGTTATTTCTGTAATAATTTCTCCATTTCAGTAATTAAGAAGTGGAGAGTTGATGTCTTTGCAGTAATTGTTATGAAGAGCAAGCACCTTTCAATGAAGCTGTGCTAATGCCTCAATACCAATGTGACAGTTTCAGTCAAAACTCAGAAAGCAATATTGAATTTCTTCCACGATGCCAGCAGCTTATGGTTCATGTTTCGCAACCGTACATCAACGTCGATAAGTCCTATAAATCTGGAGTTCGGTGAGAGGACGCATGTCCCCGTCTTCGAAAAAGTTGCATAGCGCATCTCAACCGATACTGAATTTTTCTTATCAATGTCAGTTTTTGCTGACACAGACTGAAAAATAGAAGAAATGGGTGATTATTCAAGATTGCTGCACTCACTTGAATAACAGGGATTGAATCAGCGAGAGCAGGATGATGAAGCACTTGCGTCCTTATGGATGTTTACACTTAGTCCAATTATTTTATGAGCTTCTTGAAAAATATGAGCAGTGACTGGAAATTGCTTCAAAATGGGAGAAAAAGTTTCTGCTTCCATCCTATTGGTTACTTCGACTCCTGGAAGTTTTTCCATCAATGAAATGAATTTTGCAACGAAGACAGCAAAGAGTGAAAACAGACATGGCCGAAAATGTGAAAACACGATTCATATACAAGACAGACACCATGGATAAAACTGAAAGGGCTTTCATAAAATAAAGAGGTAGACCTTAATTTGAATTTTACAAAAAAAAAAAATAAATAAATAAAATACAATTTGAACAATCCCGTATGTTGAGCTTCAGTTTTGTTGTTGTTGGCAAAAATCTTTCATAGCAAGCGTTGATCATTGAAGCTTGCTGGTCATGTGCAATCTTTCTGTGGGTCTCGCCTTTTAAAACTGGTGGACTACTGTTTATTACAGACTTTTAAGTGGATCCCATTCACAAAGAGTTGGAAATCTGTAGTACCATGATGGGCGAAGGGTAATATAATTCGGAAATTCTGTTCTCTAGAACACCAAGCATGATACTTTAAGCTACTTCAGGCCTCTGCTGATTTTGAGTAGAGGTGGTCTTGTACTGAGAAATGAAAACCACCTACTGCTAAGCAATATTTAGTAGTAGTGAGGCTCCCTGCACTTAAAGTCTTCGCAGGAGTGCTTTATCAAACTTTTCACTAAATACACCCTGCTCTGTTGTCTGCCCCCGATCTAAAATTTTCGTGAATCCCAATACATTTTTACAGTAGAAAATGACGTCTTTTTTGTTTTGTTTTAAATGCCCTAAATTCGGTGATAACGAATATATTCACAGCTAAAACGCAAGCAGTTAACACATGGGAAAAAAGCACATTTATATTTCCAATATTTTTTTTTTCTGGATATTCCGTGCATTATCGTAAATGTGATTGGCGCAGTCCATTTTTATGCGAGACTTAAATAATTATTACCAAATCGAGTGTTATGTTGCAGAGAAAGGAGAATGCAAGAAAAAGGACATTTTGGAACTGCAATTATTGAAGGAAAATAAATGGACCCTAATTATGAGAACCAAGAGGAAAACACACGTTACTCGGAGTGCAATACGTACTTGTACCCCAGCTGGTGAACCTACAGATCAAAGTCATTTTTCAACATAACCGATGAGTGGGCTCCCAGATATCACTTTTGACAACTTTATAGCCTCGATATAAATGCTAGGGTTATTTTTTTCTGTGAGTAAATGGTTCATTCTGCTTTCCCTTCAGAGGTATATCCATCTATCATTGAAATATCTGTATGAGTATCATGTGCCATAAGCACTGAGGAGAGGAAGTGGAAGATAGACATTAAATAGTGTTGGCATTAACAGTTACAAAGGAAACCAATAAAGCAAACTTGGAGCTTAACTAGATATACAAAAATAAATAAATAAATGCTGCTTCTAAGGAAATAATACACTTAGTGTGGAGCGCTGATTTGATCACTTGGATATCGCAGTGGATCCCCAGGTGGACGTACACTGGAAGGGTGGGGAGACAGGTGGTCGCAAAGATGGCCAGAATGTACGGGTTGAAGATAAGGATGGGTCGCAGAATAGTCAACAAGAGGAATGAGAGGAGACGTGGTGGCAATGCGTTCATGATGGAATCGTGCTGTAAGTGCAGAGGCGATTCTTCAGGGAAAGGCTTCATCGAGGACGGGAAACTGTCTTTGTGTATGAGCACACCGTGAGCAGATTTTTCTCAAGGAAATAGTGGTGGAGGAATGACCTGCCAAACCGTTTGATGAATTTAACGCAGCTTAAATAAGGATAAGAAATATTTAATTAAATTCATCAGGTACGAAGTTCGTTCAGACGAAACTAAGTAGTTGTTAAACCCAAACAGTTTGTGATATCGTTTTGACTATTAGAGAATTTTAATGCCAAATGGAAATCGCAGGTTATCATTTCGAAAAGGATTTCATTATGTTTTGCAATTCTTTAAAAATTAACTTTTTTGTTATAACATAAATAGCAATCACACCCAAGAAATATCAAAAATCTACAGTATGTGTATCCTAGTGCTGTGCACTTAGTAAAAAAATAATAAAATAATATCAGCTAATGCCTTTTGTTCCAAACGTTCTTAGGCCCCACTTTTTGAAGATGCGCAGGACCATCAGATACTTGGCCTAAGCTATCAATAATTTTAATGGGAGCCAGGGGAGAAAATTATGGCAGATAGCTTATCATGTTATCTCCAACCCCACCTGTATTAATGTAGGGTTGGAGATAACATGATAAGTGGGGTTAGAGATCGATAGAGATATATTATTGTCTGAAAATAACTGAGTTCTGCGACCCATTTTCTTCAGCTGCGGAATTAAAAACACGAGTTTACGCGAGAAAAAAAAAATCTTACTTGCCCATGCCAAAGATTGACAAACTTGAGAACCGATCGAAGAAATGCTTAGAAAAAGTCTTCTACTGGCCAACTAGGATCGAACTTCGAATGTTTTTTCTCGATTTTTAGCGCTCTAGGTGCAGACGTCATTTCCACAGTGCTATACAGCTCTTCTGTAAGCTAAATAACTGCCAGATAATCTAAAAATCCTGCTCAACAATTCAAACATTTCTTCCCACATCAAGCATCCAGTGGTGTCAGTCACCCCGTAAGAAAGTCACTGAACAATTAGTTGAAATATTCAAATGTGTAAGATAATTCGAAAAAGGTTTCACAAACATCCATTTGGTGGAAATGGATATTTGGGAAATTTAAGTTCACAAACTGTCAGTGACAAAATACAGCTTTTATTAAACATTCCACGGAGGCTTGCAATGCGGACACAATGCTATTCAGTTTCAGAATAACTTGACTCGTATGTAGTCAAATTATTCTTAAAAAAAAGTTGTAATCAAGTATAAATATGTTACTTAGCTGCCCATATAGAATCTCTGGAATCCGGATTATTCTGTAATTTATTGAACTTTTTCTACCGTCCAAAAGCGTAAATTTCAGAAGATTAACAGACACATTTTTAAGCGTTTCAAGGAAACTAGTCTCTCTTTCACTATTATATACATACGTGATCTCAGGGTAAGTAATTCTTCTAGGGGTAGTTTCATAAGTTTTAACTTTGAGAAATTGAGCTCGCAGAAGAGAATGTTACATTTCGTAGAGCAACCGCTATCTACATTAAGATGTCTGCTAAGTCAAAGACTGTGAAACGTAAAGGAGAGATTTTTTTATTATTAAGCAAGATACGGGTAACTATATTACAACTTTCAGTATATATTATGTACACTAGGATTAGTTCTCTGGATTGAAGTACAGAATGACCATTATAGTCCCGGAGGCCAGTTTTTTAACCAGCCGAGAAAAGACAAAATGCGCATAGAAGATGGTGGAGAATAAACAAAATTAACAGGCTGTGATAGGGAAATTAGAGAAATTCGTAATGTAATTGAAAATCGTGAAATTATTGGGAATGATGTGATTGCAAAAAATAACTTTACTTGTCATTTCTTTATGAATCCCTTTTTGTAGCCCAAAGTTTATTCATCGAATTGTTTAATGACCTTGACGTCAACAAATAATTAGCCTTTTAGATTTTTGCGGGACTTCAGGAGGAAATAAAAGTTACAAGACACCAAATTTGTGTAGACTTGGGTCAACAAATGTTTCTTCTCGGATATCAAGTGCACCACGAAGTTTGCTAAGAACATGTTTCCTGTTCAAATCTGCGTAAATTGAGTCGCAAGAACCTACGAAAAAAAAACCTTTTATTTATGATATACTCTGCACGATTGAATTACCGTTTTCATTAGCAATTTCGTCACTTCTCGACGTCGATGGTCATCCGCACCACTTTTGATTGAGGCTCTTGAAATGGATAGAACCATCGAGCACTTGTGTAAGTACATCTCACATCAGCGTCTTCGTGATAGTTTCAGTAAACCTCCAATTTCAGAGCAAAATTCCATACAACGTGTTGTGTCGTACTTTCATATATCACAAATGACCAAGAAACAAACACTTCTGTTTAGTGAGTGGCTCACCAAAAATCTACGCAGAGATTCGTGAGTCTGGCTAAAAAGCATTGCTGCTCGTAATCCCACCATACACAGGAACGTGTTCATTTGTGAATAAACAAATCGAATTTTAAGGCTTCCTCAGAACCTGAAATATTTTCCTTGAAACGAATAATTTTAGAGGGAGCCATTTTTGGAACATTTCCCCCTCAATTTCAGACAGTAGGATAAGCGAAGGGCCACGTCATTGCAGTCCTGTATCCCCCACCTGGAACTGAACATTTCCGGCGTTTAGAAATCTGAGCGTCTTCCGAGGAGTATTATCGCAATTGACCAACGATTTTGTATTATTATCGTGATGTCGCTCATCATGTCATGGAAAAGTTCGGTGAAATTTAAGTCGTTACCTTTGACATTCGATCGGTTTGGCATAAAAAAAAAAGACTTTTTAAGTAAGTTTGTTCGTATGAAAAGCCGCTCTTTCGTAAATTGAACTTGACATCGAAAACATTCTCAAGTAATTCCGGATAATCTTATCTCAAAACATTTTACTTTTTCACTACCGTTTTCCTTTTACAATGTTTTTTTTTTCATGCACATATCGTTTCTCTAAAATCCTTGTCGCATTATAAGTCATCACTTTTATCAAAATAAAAAATAAAAAATAAAAAAATGAAACATAATAGTTCATCCAGAACAGACCGTTACTTGGGATCCAAACCCACAGCTTTAATGGTAAACAAGTGGCTTTTAATAATAAGTTACTGAATAAGTAATTTTCACAGAAGATTAGACATCCGCACTTTTCAGATCTATAACGTCTACAATATCCATAACTTCGTTAATATCTAAATAAAACAAAAGCAAGCTTTCGCTGTTGGCATCAGTTCTCTTCTGAACAAATAAAACATTTAAAAAAACGGAATTAATACTGCCATTACAAGAGAAAAGGTTATTTTCTCTTGTATGGGAGGAAATATTTCAAACATTTATTCCACAAGTTGTATTTTATCTTTTCTGTCATTTCTGTCTGATTTCCTAATATAATGTCACAAGTTTTTTTCATACGAAGTAACATATGTTATTCCACTATCTTTTTTGGTTCAAAAGACTTACAGAAAAGAAGTAAAGGGAGGAAAAGATAGCTGCGTGGAAATCTTAAGAATGGCTTCACTCAAAACAAGAGCAGGAGTTATTCTGCTTATTATAAAAATATATAAATAAATAAAAAAATAAAGATTTCGGTAATTCAGTATTTGTGATAGCGCTTGTCAACGGGTAGTCGACTTTATTGGAAAATAAAATTCAGAAATCAGCGATCTAAATATACTCAACATGCATCCACACCTACAGCGGGAGTATGGATGCTTGGGAATCAAAACCTGTAACGCGAAAAAATGCAACCCATTCGACTTCTAGCAAGCAATCTCTCTCTCCCTCACAGAGAGAAAATTCTACAGCACGAAAATGAAAACTGTTTTTGATGTTAAATACATTTAATTGTACCTAGCGACAAATATTTAAAGTTTTGTACCAAATAGGTGTGGCAATTTTATTTGTCATTTCCCTCCAGCAGCTTTATTTTCTCATACACAACATCAGAGTTAACCGAAGTTGTTTCATTCGGTGAGTCATTTCTTCCTTCATCGACAACATTTTCTCGAATGCATTTCCTGAAATTTGTAACCAACTGGTAGTTAAGTACGACTCGAAGCTTAACTACCGACAGCAGTACTTTTGGTTGGAAATATCTGGACTCGACTTCCGTCCAGAACGCGAGGTACTTTTTCGAAGGGCATTCCAACGGAAGGTGAGTTAGCTAGTCCCTAGTTTTTCGTCTTGCAAACACGCACACAATCAACAGACATGATTTATTACACTGATCTCATGGCCTTCCTTGCTTGGATCATAATGCAAACCAAAGGAAAAGAAACGCAAACCATGTTTTCTTAGTTCCTAACTTAATTGAACAAAACTTTTCCTCTTAGCTCATAATCAAGAAGGATTTCCGCTGATTTCACTACGCCAATGAAATACAAAATGCACACATTTACTTCTGCATTGCGATTCTTGCTACTTCATTGCATCGTCAGATACCCGGATAGGGGCGGACTGGGTAGATCGAAATTATAGCCGAAATATCTAAAGTTATGAGGATGTATTATGACCATCAACTGTGTACGTTTTTCTGAGATTAGCTTGCTATATATACGTTAGGTTGCCCTGCAAATGAGTATCCCGAATAGGCTATTCATTTGCAGGGCAACCTAACTATTTGTTCTTTGGTTGCAAAGACTTGGAGCACGTCTCGCAGTGTTCCAGAAATAATAATAATAAACGTGCTTTCTTTTCAATGATCTCGCCGAAAACCAGCCGAAGAATTTATGCCAAAGCTAGATAATACAAAGATCACGTGTTGTGTTACAAGATTTAATATTAACATCCGTGTTTCGTGTATTCCTGACGTCACTTTTCAGCCATCATTTGAATTTTCTGTGGAACTGCTCTAGTGAAGTGGACATCTGCTCCTAAATTGAAAGAACTAGATGTTCATCCTGTTCCGGTTCATCCTTCCTCCATTTAGTAACCTTTCTAGGTTTAGTGCAACAAAAGAAATTCTATATTTATCTCCACCGTAATGCTTTTGAAGTTAGAACAATCACCTGCGCTTACTTCCGCACCATGTCACGGTAAGCTCAAGAAGCGATGTGTGTTATTTTACCCATGTTAGAGACACAGGCACTGCCTTCGCTTTCAACATCTTTTTCTTTTAATATTATTTAGCGTCGCTTCAGAAAAGTAAGATTTGTATATGCAGTAGATACAACGCAAGTGTGTGTGTGTGTAATTTCATGCGTTCCTAAACTTGCAACACCTGACAAGCATGCAGCTGGCACATAAACACTTCATTTATTCCCCTCTGGTGAATCCTGCCCACAAGACCAAGACTGTAAATCTGTCGGAGAGGTTAAATTCAGTTGGTTAAGTCGATAGTTGATGCCTTCGGTAACACTGCTCTACAGACCAAATATGTAACGTTTTTAAGGCCACTTTAGACCGCCAACGAAGATTGTTAATCACCTAAACACGTTCAGAAACATCTATGCCCAATACTATCGTGAGATTCGGACCTACATCCTATTGGATGGAAAACGGATTCGCTATCCGCTGAACCAACCAGGCTGGCACTTAACATTATTATTAACAATTTAATAAATTGACTGTACTACCGCACCTTCGCTAAGTTCTACAATTAGTTGCTATATACGATGCAAGCGCCTTGTATGCGATACTAAGCATAGCACCCCTTAGATATTTATATGTTTACAGGCTTAGAAACTATATGAACAGGTAAATATTGAACAAGATGTTTTCTTCAGTAGATATAAGAACAAAAAAACATGGTTTGCAAATCAAATAAAGCAAAATATACATTTTATCGAATCAAAATCAAATAATATTTATTTTTCTGCAGATATGAGGAAAGTGTTCTATAAATTGTGAGTTTAAGGTAATGGTTTACAGCATATTTGAATTCAAAATCCACTCTCAAGTGTAAAATGTAAATACTATTAAACTGTTTGTTGTTTTGTTTCAAAACCTAATTAATGTTGTATGCACTTTTTTCTGTATTTGTTAGTGTGTTACTCTTTTTTTTTATTTATATGTACACACACACACAAAGAGAGAGAGTGGGGGGGGAGGCTAGTAAAATATGCCACTTTATGATATTGAGGAATGTTTACTATAGGAAAACGTCACATCAAAGTAAATACACAGCACCTTAACCTATTTCACCCACTTTATGATTTAAAGGTTTAAAAATTCATGATTTCCAAATACTGCAGTATGAGTGTTATTTGTCATTGGTAAGAGTTACAAAACTAGAAATGAATTCATCTGGGAATTCTCAAGTTAAAACTTCGTATATTATTTAAATTTTTATGTAAAAAACTGCGATATATGGAAGGTTGGGGGGGGGACGAAACCAATGAACTTTGTGGCAGAAATTGAAGCGTATCCAAGGGTTCCCAAAAGTGTAACATCATAAGCATTAGTCCTTGATAATCGCAGGAATGTAGAGGAATAAAAACGAACTAAGCCTGAAGGGTAAGTTTCAAGAATCATTAATATTAGCATTCATAAGAGCAACCATCGTTCATAGTAGGAAGACTAGTGCTAGCAGCCATCAACACACGAGATAAATATTTAGGTTCCTATATAAATAAATACAAATTATATTCTAGCAATCTAATTTATATTACAAGCATATAATAGTTGTATTTTTATAGCAAGAAAGTTTTATAATATTTTTAGTATTAAAAATCCCAAACTACAGTTTTAATAATTTCTGTAAATCTGATAAATATTGAGTGATTAAAGGTCTTCCGTTAGTTACAATGCGTATATAATTCATGTTCCAAAAGTCTCTGCGCATTATAAGTGCAAATGCCCGTTTTCGGGCTTTTGTACTTACTAATGTGCAGAATCCCACTTAAAAACGTGTGATTCTGTTAATCACAAACGTCATGGTACAACGCAAAGACCGTAAATTTATTATCCCGATTCATATGTTGACGTACATGTCATCACGGAAAGGTGGTGAGGGGATAACATACAAAACACTTAGACGAGCTTCCAGGTGGCTGTAATTAAAGGTGGTGAAAATATCAAAAAAAAAAAAAACCTTCACATGCAATCCAACTATTTTATTCTTTTTATTCATTCTTTTTACTCATTTTATTCTTCAATTCATGTTCAATTCACATGTCGACCGCACATCCGAGAAATTCAACAATAATATGTAATTCATTACAATAGCGATACCTAACCCCCCCCCCCCCCACACACACACCACTTTCAGAATGTTTTTCTGGTCTTTCAACTCGCTAATTCAGTATGCTGATTTCAAAGGAACCTTCATATGCTGTCCCTAACTTCTGTCAATATCCAAATAGCTTGGAGATAACGAGTTCCAGTGGATTTAGGCCAAAGATGCGATTCTGTTGGACAGTTGCGACAGTCTGTGGAAGGCTACTTGAATCCCTTTCCTTTTAACTGTGGTGTTCAGTTTCAGATATAGCCAGTGCAGAAAGAATGTTCTGGTGTGAAACATGCTTACAGAAAATTGTGTTTATTCTAAAGGGAGAACAACTGTCGACATAAAAACAGTGCTCTGACCTAGCAATAGCATACTCGTACACTGCCACTTAGCTGCAATGTCTCTATGCTATCCTGCAGCACAAGAGTGCTCCTATTTTGTAATAAGATTGGATTACTGAAATACTTTTTTGAGAGTTGCTGATACAACATCTGCAGCTTTTGATTAGAGAACAACGCCTTTTTAATATTAGATGCGACTACTTGTTGGTCCCACTCACAACTGACCTGTCACCTAGTCCGCCGCTGGGGGGGGGGGGGGGTATATATATTTGGCTGGTTTGGTTTGCCTGCTTGCGGGATGAAAAAACCCTACTGTCCGCGCACAAGACCGGCTAACTTGGCTATGCCTGAGGAAGATCCTCAAGTTCCTCACGTCTTCTACGGGAATCTAACCTGGGACACTCCTTCCCCAGGCATATGGTTGCGAAGCGCAAAGTACTAATCATAGTAATCTGATTATTTTATGTTTGACAGACTTTACTGCAATGCCCTTGGCTCCTTAGAAATCCCAAATTGGTGAGAATGATATATATCATTCACGATCAATGTTTCTATATCTGATGTATTATATATCAAATTCCTGCTATATACCTTCAAGGAGTGTACTTATAATATTATAATCTCGCTACGTGAAAGTTTACATTATTACAAACTTCCTATCGACAGCCTTCATCCAAATAAGCCTGTTATTTGTAAGCACTCAAATATTGTATTTAGGTGTCCTGTATCGATCCACCTAGCTCTTGGTCCTTTGAGTCTTTTTCCTTCCGTCCTGACATTAACTAACTGTTTCGCTACCTTTCATCTCCCGTTCTGTTTAAGTGGCCAATCTATCGGAAATTAGCTCTGCTCACAACATCCCTTAACACTAACAATATCAACTTCCTTCATAATATATTTTTCTTAACATGATTCCATCTGTTTGCCCTCCTAATTTTTCTCAGAACTCTCAAATCTCCAGTCTCTGGTCAAGTGTCTTATTTCTAGCCCAGCTCTCGGATCCATAAGTTAAAATTGGTTTGAACAGTGTTTCGTATACAGACACACCACCGTGTTGACCAATTTCTCTCTTATTCCACATAAATTTATTCAGCTGACTCCCCATTATACCATCTTTTTTTTTATCTATTCTCATACTATTGTCATTCTCATTCTCGTATGTTGTTAGGAAAATACTGAGATGATTAGCAGAAGCTTTCAAGTGAAAAAGAACTTATTTTTGTAAAAGGTATACGTTCAGAAACAATATGGATACCGCATTTTCGACTCGGAGAGATTAATAAACAGCACTTTTAATATTAATAACAATTAAAACAATAAAAATTAACAAATATTAATAAAGGCTTGTTTAGTTT
The DNA here is from genome assembly GCF_054136105.1 of Typopeltis vanoorti. NCBI lineage: Eukaryota > Metazoa > Arthropoda > Arachnida > Uropygi > Thelyphonidae > Typopeltis > Typopeltis vanoorti. The sequence goes on from NC_143558.1 coordinate 96,848,968, forward strand.
TTAACAATTAATCACTTTTTTAGTAAGCAGAGGCACCTTTTTAATCCCCCCCCACTACCTACCCAACCAAGCTCGCTTCTCAATGATCAAGTAAAATACCTGTAATTCATGTACAGCTGTTCCTTTGCAACTGCAAAGGAACAGCTGCATTCGACAGTTGGATAGGCGTGGATTCTAGTTAAATCCGTTACTGTTTGCATAATAACGGATTTTACTTTTGGTCAACTTCCATAAATTCCTATCTCATTTGTATGTCAAAGAGGTGGAAACAACACATTTTCACAGAAACAATCGGTTTCATTCCTATAAAGATGAAAAAAAAAATGATTAATCTTTCATTAATTTTAATATTAGGAATAATTCGGGGTGCCTAAGGGTCAAAACTTGAAAACGGAGTAGACCGTTAGATAACATTTTAAGGAATGCGAAGAACCGATCAGGCTTCTGACCTAATCCAATCCTCACCTTGTAATGGTGAGGAATGAACGTTAGTAGATATCCGTATCTCCCTGGATAATGGATGAATGTGGATGGGCTGGCAATTTGGGATTTAGCCAACCAGTTAGTATGCTATACTGGACCAAGACAAATGCTGTAAAACACGATGAGATTTCATTGTCCACTTAAACAAAAATTAGAGAAGTACCACGTCAATATAGCGTTACCGAAACAAAGAAGACAAAAACGGGTGAACATTTTCTAAACAGTAAACCAAAATCAGTAAATTGAACAACGAGAACCATGAGACTGTGGTCCCACAGACATTTCTACTAAAGAAGAAGTGAAGGCGTTTTTCGAAAATCATCAGAGAATGCAGGTGACAAAGAAAAAGGAAAAGTTGATTTTTGTTAGAGATGTAAACAGCAGAGTAGGAAATGAATCCAGACAGCGATGTTTCTGAAAAACTTGGAGGGACTAAAAAAAAAGCAAAAGCTAATAATACCATTGCTGGATTCCTGTTTCAGAACATGGACGAGACATTACTAATACCGTGTTTCAACATAAAGATGTGAACAAATTCGCGTGGACAGAAGATGCAAGAAATAAGAAAAGTCTCATTGACTCCGTTATTGTTGATAGCAATGTCTTCAACACTGGTTCACGACAACAGAGCAGAGGATTTGAAATTGGAAGTGATCACCATTTAGTTCTGAGCAGGATAAAGTTGAATATCCTATTGAAAAGAAACAATGTGAGAAAGTTTTAAGGAAAGAAATACCAAAGTACAGCAGCTTTCAGTGGCGACCAAAAAAAAAAAAAATGAGACTTTGAAAACGAGCATGAAATCTTCAAACTCAGCGGCAGACTCTGAAGAAAACACTGATTCAGATATAGGAATGTGATAAATATTTTTCTGCAAAAATGGAACATTCAGACCTCCTTGAGTGACCTTAAGAAGTTAAAGAGGCGGTCCTGGAAAAAGAAGGCACATTGAAAGTTGCTGGCATGTACGTCAGTTCGAGCTCTGAGAGAATATAGAGAAAAATGTAAGAAAGTAAAGCAATGCGTAAAAGAAGCTAATTAAAAATCGCGGGACGACTTTGGTAAAATTATGGACAAGAAATATCAGGATAGTGGAAAACATGTTCTCTAGGCTGTTCTCTAAGTTTGAAAATGGAGGAAAGAATAGTGTATAAGGAATAAGAGGTGATAAAGGTGTCTGGAGTAATTACTTTGAAAAGACTGTAGAGTGGTAGAAAACTTTCCCAAAACAATTCAACCAGAAGCCCATATCAATACTTGAGGAGACAGAAAAAGCAATCAAAAATCTGAAATGTGGAAAGACAACTGGAGTAGAGGATGTTCGACCAGGAATTCTCAAGTATGGAGGTATAAAAGGCTTACAATGACTGCACTGAATAATTGCACAGACCTGCAAAATTCGAGAGTCATGAAACGTTGTCAGGAAACTATTAACTGTTTCTGATTTATTTTTGACGCCTGATTTTAAATATCTCTTCCATTTTTCACTATCACGAAGGATTTTGCACAAAATGGATCTCAATATTACAGTAAAATAGCTTTAAAACCCATTATATTAAGTAAAATAACAGTATTTAAAATTTTCCGTAAACATTTTTGGAATGAAAGTATTGAAAAAAATTTTAATTAAAGTAATTAAAGATTAATCTTTAGTACATACTTTACATTTCGTTGTGGTGTCTTTTTTCTTTTTCCCCCTCAAACTTTCTTTTTGAACTTTTTCTGTGAAATTCTTTTCTTAGTCGTCTCTCTGCAACATTGAGCAATAGTCCGCCATCATGTTGACACTTCACCTGTCCTGATACCTTCTTTCCATCACCTTGATGTCTTGGTGGAATCGCTCTCCTTGCTCTTCGCTGACAGTTCTCAGATTCTCAGGAAAGTAGTCTAAATGAGAGTTGAGAAAGTGCACTTTTAAGCTCATGGAGCATCCCAAATACTTGAATTTTGTAGCATGTCTTCCACAATCATTTTATAGTTGGAGTTCTTGTGATTTCCTAAAAATTTGGTCATCCATCTTTCAAAGCTTTCCACGCTTCTTTTTCAACAGTTGCCAGTTTTTCTTCAGAGAGTTTATCCTTCATAAGTTTCCCGATGTCCGAACCGATAAAAATACCTTCTTTTAATTATGCACAGATGTATTTAAAACACTCTCCTTCTTTTAACAAATTGCTTCATCAAATCCCAGCTTTATGTGAAGCAGTGGTAAAAGGATTTTTTCCCGAGCAACCAAAGTTTCGTGTAACGCATTTTGACTTCCAGGTTCTAGTGTGACTCTTTCTGGCCATTCTTTCTTGATCCAATGTTACTCTCGATCTCGGCTGTCCCACTCGCACAAAAAGCATGGGGATTTGGTGTATCCTTTTTGTTAGGTGAATTTTTGCAACATCTTGAAGTCATTACAAACACCACTTAAATCACAGTCAAACGAATTTTAACGAATGACATCAACACTATTACACGATACTACGTAAAAACATTAAAAAAAACCCGCAAACATTAAATTAAATCTTCACACTAACTTAAAAAATATGCCACCTTTCAGAAATATAATAACCTTAGTAGTCAACGAGTAGAGTTCAACTAAAGAATCACAGAAGAAAATGTGTCTGTGATAACAGGAAAGTCATCCGTTATCTCTGCGAATCAGATTCCAAGAAGCCACCTGCACTTTCATCTGCATTCCTCTCCCCCTCTCCTATCTTAAGAATGAGAAGTTTCGTGGAAATTTCTTTATTTACCATAAAAAGGCACTTCAAAAAGCACTTATACACTAATTAGCTATAAATAAAGGAGAATCAAAATGCGCTGAATTTAAATTCAAATATTACTAATAAAAACGACAAAATTAGAAATTGGGTAAAATTGGTGGGTGATGGAATTTGTTTACTATTTTTTCTGAACTCGGCACCTAAAAATCTATAAGAATCAATTATTACTTCTCAGACAACTTTTCTATCCAACTTTTCCAACGGAGGTTGTCAGGATCTTTAAGACAAATTGTTGAGAAATCTTAGGAATATAACAAGGATCTGTATTTAAGTTTTGTAGATCAGGGAAAAAAGTATTTGATATGTTGCCATGGAAATAACTGTTTCCATGGCAGCATATCAACATAGTTTAAAACACTATGCTTATATGATGTAAATAGCGTATTATATCAAGCAATACATAGTCTCTATTTGAGCTGCAAGTCAGAAGTTAATATTGAAAGAGGCACAGGAAGATGGTTTGGTGTTAAATCTGGTGTCAGACAAGGAAGTACATTATCCCCTCTGTTATTAATTATCTATATGGATCACATTATGAAGGAAAGTGGTATTAAACCTGATATCAAAATCGGTGAAGTTAATCTTAACTCTCTACTTTATAAAGTACTTGCATAAAGTACTTTATGTACTGTATCCAGTACAAGTCTGCAGGATTCCTTATAAAAATTGAATACATCAGTTCCGTTCTTAAAGGGAGCCTATAAAAAATTAAACTATTTAGGTACAATCTTTAGTAAAGATAGCAAATTAAATATGGAAATAGATAACAGTTTGCAAAGTGGATGTGGTGGCAAGTGAATTGAACACGCGTGTATGAAATAAGAAATAAGAACAGTTAGCAGTATACAAGATAGAGTTCAGCCCAGTTTGAATTTATGGACCTGAGCGTTGAATCAGAAATGAAACACTCGATTAAAGATTAGAGACCACAGATATGAGACTTCAAAGAGAAATTAGGAGTAAATAGGTGGCGTTAGCGGCATATTAAAAATATAGAGAAAACTTGCCATTATTAGCAGTAAAGTACAGCAATTCCTCGATTAATGGGCTCTTTAAAACAGGCGCATTAATCGAAAACGCACTAATCGAATATAATAACCTATGGGAAAATGTATAATTCGTTCCTCAGATTTCTTTTTTTGACCCTTAATTTTTTTTATAAAAGAATTAGGGTATGCCTCAGGGTCTAGTTAAAGGAAAACCATGAAGCTAAAAGACAATAAAACATATTCAGAATATAAATTTTATTATTCTACTTCTTAACAAAGAATTGAGCTAAAGTTTGGCGGCATTTTGTTTCTTTTTTTCATACAACCGACGGTATGGCCCTATTACCTCTTCTACTCTTCTGCAAATTTTACTGCTTCTCTCTCTCTCTTCATCAGGGTCAGCCTGTAAGTATTGCTCTTTAAAACTTCGATTGTACGAAAAATATTTTCAAATTGTTTCTGTGAAATCTCTTTTGGCTGACTATCAGTGGTTAAATTTTCTTCATATTCTTCGGGATCTCCCAGCTGTGCATCTAAATTTAGCAGGTCGGAATCACTCAACTTCCCAGAATCAGATTTAATTAAATCTTGGACGTTATCATTGAAGGACGTACGAATTGGTCGCCAACACGCGAAATCAGTGATTTATAGATAAAATTTCCCAACTGTTATACAAGCAAAATAGTTATTACTTTAAAAACTACAATGATCATAAAAGAGAAGTTAATTTTCCGACGTGTAATAATAAACAACTCATCCCAGAAGACGGATTGATTACCCTATTATCGGAAAGGATTCTCCTTTTTGTGATATGCGCAGAAGTATCGAAGGGTCTCGAATCTGTGGGCGTACTATAGCAGACGACATAAATTTTGGCGGTAAAAATTTGGAACATGGTATACATAGTGTACATGGAAGTAGCGTAGTATGCCATTAAAGATAACTTCGTAAACTGTTTTAAATCGGCAACTAAATTATTTTATTCTGGTGAGTGATTTTTTAAAATAGTTAGCCATAAAAATGTATAGATAAATTTTTTTTTTAAATCTGTAACATTTATTTTTAAGATGTGTATAGGCGCACTAATCGAATTTTAGAGGCGCACTAATCGAATTTGGGTAGCGAAAAAAAAAAATGACGCACTAATCGAAAATGCACTAATCGGGGGGGGCATTAATCGATTACTGTATGTGTGAATAGAGCTAATCTATGGTGGTTTGAATGAATGAAATAAAGGTTTGGAAAACGGATATTTCTTGTCAGGATTAGAGAAAAGAGGCCCTGAGAAAGACCAAGATCTAAGCGTATTTATGCAGTTAGGAATGGCTTACAAGACCGAAGTGTTAGATCTGATAATATTGGAATCTGACAGACAAGACTAATTTTGAAAAAAAAAAAAATGTCAATAAGAAGTTCATTATAGTGCAAATTTTTTTTCAATGATGTTCTATCATAGTATCTTGTGTACCCGTTGAGAGCACAAAGCGAGAATTTGGCGATGAAGATCAAATTAGGAAACCAGAAAATTATGAACACTTGCGTTCACTAGCTTCTAGTTATGTCGATTAATGTTTTTTTTTAATACACTTTAACTCTCTCCACCGCTACAACATACTCAAACGGAGATGACAGCGTTTTTAACTCCCAGAAACTCCACTTTTCATCCAGCAAAACAGAAAGTGGCCACGAGAATAGGAGTACTAAACAGACAATATGCCGTCTCTACAGTCGTAGGAGCTTCGGCCTGAATTTCCAATAACTTAACTCATCCCGCCCATATGCACGCAAGAGATTGCATAACCCACAGTACACAAGGCATTCACTTTTTGGGTAAATAAAAAACATCAACGTATTGATGTTTTTTATTGAACCAGTTGAAGCTGGTAGTCGTTTGGGAGGACATGTTGTGACAGAAGTAGATCGAATAACGAAGGAGATGATTCGGTAGGATTGAAGCCGAATTGCAAATGGATGCAGCCAGCAGATGTTCATGATTTTATCAGCTTAATGCAGGTGTCCATGAAATTATTTACAGATTATGCATCAGGCAGAATGTGAATGCCGATGAGAAAGTGATTGGAGTGACTGACTACGTACAAGTCTTCAATCAACCGGATTGTCCTTATGTACAGCTAAGCATTAGAGCTTGGACAGAAATGGGCAACATTTTTTGAAAGACTGAGAAGGCTCTGGATATACTGTTTATGCAAGAAAAGGATTGGGATAAAAGTGAGCGCAAGAAGAGAAATCTGATCTTGCCTTCAAATCTAGGCATTATAAAAACATAAAGAGAGGCAAAGTAAAACTGTCTGCTTTAACTTGCAGAACATGCATTCAAAAAGACCACCTCAGACCCGAGTTTAACAGCACGTAGCATAAGGAAGTAGAATCTGCGCCACAGCTTCTGTTGTACATTGGACTTCTTACCTATGCTTCTGTATGATAAATCCAAGAGAGAAGTTGCTAAATGAAACAATGGAAACCGTAACAAAACTAAGGTGTTGAGTCTTTCTCTTCCCCCCTTCCACACACACACAACAACAAGCTTTCGTCGAGCCCTCAATACTTTCACTGAGCCCTTCTAAGCGCTCCGACATCCTGCACTGTGATAGTCCTCAGTACGATAGTTCTGCCAGCGGGCGGTATTGAGTGTGTTGGAGACCTGGGATTAACCGGTGTCGCTGCAAACGAAGCCCATAATGCCACTAAATATGTTAACTGCGCGCTTCCTAGTATGTGCGACGCATATAGACGCTTTGCTGGCTTTAACTGTTGTTACAAGCGGTATCTCTGGTGCACTTCGCATGAGCATTGTAAGGGTGAAACCAAATATAAAAAAAGAAATGACAATTTTGTCTCCCCCTACCTTTCAGTATCGAAGGTTTCGCAGATAAGTCGTATTCGGTGACTGTATTAGAGCATAATTGGGACCGTCTTCTTCAATCTTTCTTAAAATATACTTTTAAAATATTGCAATTTTTCCTATTCAACTTGTTTCTCCTTCATCATTTCTCCATAATGATCTTGAAACAGACTTCAACAATTTCCTGTTCTTGGAATCGGTTTCCATTTCATCAGATGGTGTACTTTTATTTTATTATTATCAAAACAGGAAAAAAAAAAAGCAGTCAACAGTATAGGGAATGTCATCAATACTATGACAGTCTGTCATAGTTCTGATGAACAGTTGACACGACAGCTTACGATTAAAATGGATATCGCTTGGCTTTTAGAAATCCTTCAAATAACTGTCTATAATCAAGCAGTATAACTAAAACCAGTAGAAAGACCATTATTTGTAAGAAAAGTACCTCCCCTTCCTTCTGGCATAAACGATATCCAATAAATAATTCTTCCCCAATATCTTTATTCCTGTTCGATGTATTATCGCAGAAGCTATTTCAGTGCGGTTACTAACAGCTAGTTTTGACAACAAACTGACTGCAGAATATTTTTTGAGGGGCCAAGTCTGTTGTCAAGGATAATCCGATTCTCAAATAGGACACCCATTAGGAACGTAGTAGAATACCATAATGCAAGACCACATTCTTGTCAAACAGAAGAACTGTCTTCCATGTTAGAATACGTGGACACCCGACTGTTTCAGATTTCGCTACACCATTGCCCCACCTCTGCGTTGTTATTTGGAATTACGCCCGAAGCAACTGAGTCCACTGCATTATGACTGTTAACGGCTTGTGTTTCTCCTGGCCAGTTTTCCTGTTTTAAGGGGAAAAAATCCTTCTACCTCCCTGTAAGACTTATAATTCACTTTCTGTTGAAATTTTCTTATAAACGTTCTTACAGTCTTAGAAAAATCCCACCTCTGGACAGCTGAATATACCACTTTCACTCTCCAGGAGAAGCGTTTCACTAAACATTTATAAATATGCAGGTATTTTGATCCACTCTGCCATTAAAATGGCAGTCGTTGCTGTAATAAAATTCGACATGCTGGTCTTGTCCTCAATCAGCGTTCTACTTGTGTCCAAGCGTACTCTTTAGGGTTCAGACTTGGACTTTGTGCTATGCATTTCTCTACCCTTTACATTCAATTTCCTCCAGACGTCGTCATTCTTTACTACATGAAATGGTACATTATCTTGCCAATACTCAAGTAGACCATTTCGGTAGAACGAGATCTATGCAAAAATGTCAGAAAGTTGATAGAATGTTCGTAGCTTATTTTTACAGGTACCGTTTGAAAAACAGTCGTAATCCAAGCTGACACCCAAATGTGACTCGATAACATCGCAGTCAGCAGTTGGGATTCTGGTAGTGATGCGCTCCTGGATCCAAACGTGATCAGCTGATTTGAAAGGTGTATCGTGATTTGTTACTCCATCCCGCATTTTTCTAATTATTACCATCTAATTACGGATAGTTAACCATGCGAGTCGAATCTAAGCAGCATTTGGGAGGGTAGTGGGCCATACTCGACTTGTGTGAGCAGCCTTCTATGAAAACTGATTACGGAGTTCAGCAAGTAACATTTTGATACGAACTTCTTTGTATCTGTGGATGACCTGAATTCTTAACCGAGAGAATGTTATGATACGTTCTTTCCATTGTGTATTATACATTCTCTTGGTAATGTGATTAGCTTGACTATTTCTTTTCACTGTCTCGTTTCCATTTCTGAATGACTTCGACCACAGTTCATTTCGGCTATACTTATGCAAGCCGTTCGATGATGGACATAACAATGATAAGAGCTCGCTTGACTTCCAACTCCTGCATCATACTCAACCACACTGCATTTAGCATGTACTGTTGTCTTTATTCTTGGTTGATACCACGTACTACTCGAGGAGGATGGGAGGGTTATTGCTTTGGGAATAACTTTTTTCCTCTTTTATCCAAGGATTATTTGTTTATCTTGCTGAAAGATTGCGATGTTCTGTACTGAAAAACAGTAACTATTCAGTAGTCATGTAGAAATGTGTTGATGAGAAGTATGGCGTTAAAAAAACTGCAAATGAACAAAATTTCCGCGTTAAAAATATCTAAAATGTACGAATATGCATTTTCTAATACATATCCTGAATTATGCCGTGTTTTAACTACATTTATAAGCATTTTGGTGTAGAGAAGACAGTTCATTAAATAAATCTTCTGAACAAATATACTGTGAAATAAATACTTTTTTAGTTTGGTGAAAAATTCGATCGCAGTTATTGTAATAGTAGGTTTGTTTATTCCCTTCGATAATTATTAATGTAGTTGGGTCTGGATTTCCGTATTTTATCAGCAAGTAAATCGCTACACAATCAGCTACTAACGAATACAATTTACCAGTTTCTACTGCTCCTCTCTCTCTCTCTTCTTACATGTAGTGCTGATACAAGGACATGCCATGAAGCATACAAGGACATGCCAAATGCACTGCAGGAACCATAAACCTCCATTCCATGGTACAGTAATAAAACAGTTCCACAGACTGGCAGCTACACAGTATACGAGAGCAAACGAGATGAGGAGATTCTCTCAGTAGCTAGCAAATAATCCAGTTAGCCCTTCCTCTGCAATGGCCAATTTAATTGGCTGAGTTAGCGCACCCGCTCTCCAACCAACAGGTCGCGGATTCGAATCCCGCTGCGGGTATGGATGTTTGTGATCGTCTTGCCTTGTGTACTGCTATAACCTTTAATATGACGCAGTCTGACTTTTGCTGTCCTTGCGCCATTAAAACCATAAATCATCATCGACCGAATCATGAACGAAGTCCGATTATGAATAGAATACACGTCCAGCCAGGCAAAGAGAATTTGATGCTCGCTCTGCGCGCGTGTGTGTGTGTAGGGGGGGGGATTGAGTATTTCACCTTTCATTAATTCCTCCCAACCTAAAAAAGAAAATATTAAAAAAAATTCAGCCAAAACTCATTTTAAAAACCCTTATTCCATCATCAAACACCGCCAATATTCATGGTCTTGGCTAGAACATAAATGATGTGCACCATCCACTACGATATAAGCCTGGCCTATTATTTCTATCTGTCGTAAAGGAAACTTGGATGAAACATCCGTTATGTTCTCAAATACTATTTCTGAGATGCCTTTTCTATGGATGCTGTTGTTCACATGGACACTGTTACGTTGTCATCGTCTGTTTACTGTCCATCTTCAGATATACTGAAACAACCGGTCGTCCTCTATCAATCCATTTACCCCTATCCTCTGGAAGTATTCTCCTCCCCCAAGGACTAATGTCTCCAAGTGTTCAAAAGAATCAGAAGGTTGTTCCTTTTTAACTGCAACTCATTGATGCGCTTATAGGTTTTGCAGCCTCTTACGTGGGAGTGATATAAAAGGAAAGAAGTTTAGAGTCGCGTTCTCCATCGAAATGATCTTCATTCACGCAGATCTACCATTAAGATTGACTTCTTTATTAATCTTAGTAATAAGGAATGCTGCCATGGTTATTAATCTCTTAATTTTTTTAAATTATTTGTTTAGTAATTGTTACTGCTGCTAAGTAAATTAGAGTCGCTTCCTTCTCTAGTTTCTACGATACTTGATTATTCAATTAAAACAAAAAAAAAACGCAATAACAACAAAATTACCATAATCTAGGACACCGGATCGATCGAGCTAAAATGAAAAAATTCTGGGGAGATACTGTTCAAGTTATCAAGATGTCTGCATATAAATACAGGGTGTTCGGGATAAATTTGACAGTTTCGTAAGGAAAAAGAAAATCTTCTTTGTATCTATTAAATTTAATGAATTGACAAAAAAACATTACAGGCAGAGTTAATTACAATACTATCAACAAGATTTACTCAAAATAACCACCATTAGCATCGATCACAGCTTCAATTCTGCTTCGGAACCTCGAACAAGCTGATGCTACAGTCTCCCTGGGAAGGGCCGCAAAAACTGTTTTAATTTTATCCATTAACTGGGCTTTTGTATTACTGGAAGTGCGATTGGTGTCTTTTTCAACTGCGCCCCATACAAAATAATCCATGGGGTTAAGGTCTGGGGAGTTTGGAGGCCAAACATTTGGACTGGTGAAGTCGTAGAAATTTTCAGACAACCATTTTTGACTTTTCCCAGAGGTGTGGCAAGGGGGCCGAATCCTGCTGCCATACATACGGCCTACCATTGGCTACCCTTGTTATCCAGGGCTTGACTACAGTTAGCAACTCCACGAACAAAGCCCGAATTCCAATGCCAGGGTTCTTCAACACCTGTTCCTGCAGATTTGCGAGGAATTCTGCTGTACGAACGCAATCAGATCGTCTGCTAGGGATCTTTCTTCTTGCTACATCCTCGTAGTCACCATTGCAAGTCTCTAGTTCATGCCTGATTGTTTTTACTGTATTCAGGGAGCATTGGGCAGCAGTCGTAATATCCTTATTTTGATGGCGGGCACGAATCATCATGATACAAGTTATTCTCTTCCATGATTCAGGTGGGTTCCAGCTATCCATCCTTTCTGACATCTTGTATATGAATGAAGAAGGGTCCAAACTTTTAAATGAAGAGAAGTGTGTGTTAATACATGTAACTTACGGAAAAATATAATTAATTATAAATATGTCAAATTTATCCCGAACACCCTGTATATTCGACTATATTAAAATAAAAAAAAAACTTTCATAAGAGAAAAACCAACATTAATTTTCCAGATAAAATTTAAATATGCTCGAAACATATTTTGAGACTTTACTGATTAGACACTGCCTAAATTATAAAAACAAAAACAGCAAGGGGTGTTGGTATCCTTGGCAACGACATACGCAGAATCACTTCGAGTGTCACTAAAGGAGACTCTCAAATTCATTCTTTGATAAGGGATGCCATTAAAGGAAAGTGTAGTCAATTCATAAGAGAATTATGAAATCTCCACACAAATGCAACGTGCAATATTAACTGGATCGAATGAACTGCTCGACATTGCTGGATTGGAAAACAGAATAAAATAATAATAAAAAAATGAAATTAAGTGTCAGCAAAGAACAAAACTCAGTTGCGAACAAAAATTTCAGTGCATAAATTCGAAACTGCTGTTGTGATTATAATTATTAAGAATTGCTGCAGAAACAGCTAAGGCTGTGATGCTAGTGTATTGTGTTCGTTAACTGCGTGTGTTCTCTAGCTGGTTTGTCACTTGTAAATGGATGAAAAATTCTCATTCCCTTATGAGACCGGCAAAAAGGTGAGCACCTTTAGTTCGAAAAGCCCTGATAATCTTCACGACCTACATTCAATCCCAAGTTTTTCAAACTAAACGGCATCGTCGATACTGACTGAGCTACGAGGGTCCTATTCGGAATTGCTATTTCGAGCAAATCCCACCATCATATAAGAATGGCTAACATCGCCGACAGAAAAGCTAAGTCTTTTCAACCAACTGACTTTGAAGCATCTCCCTCGCTAATGCGCTAGGGAGGCACAGGATTAAGATAAACTTCTAGAAAAAAAGAAGGAATTTATAATACACGCTCCATTGCAGGACATTTCAACTATCCTAACATTTGTTGGATATTGCTGCTGCTGTTTTGGAATTACGGCCAAAGTAGCCAACGCTAAGTATGAGACAGACCAGTGTATCATGTCTGTAAACTGCGTGGATTCATCTGGCCAGTTTGTCTGTGTGCAGGATTTAAAAAAAAAAAAGAAAGAAAGAAATCAGCTAACTCTATTCATATATGTAATATATGACGATTCATCTTACTCAAGGATTGTCGTTGTTTGAATTTTTTTTTTTTTTTGTCACATCAGAAAGTGAAACAATTATAGGTTATGTCAACAACAAAGTATTATAAAACCATGGCAGAAATTATAAAACGAAGCGAGTGTATAAGTTATAAAAAAGTTTCTCATTGAAATCAATATTATATATACACACACACACTGCTCGACAAAATGAATAATGCACTTTAGCACATGTGGTGTAACTCTTGAAGTAAGACAAAATTTGGAATAGTGTCTACACCACAATCGCAATGCAATGACGAGACAGCGAGAAACGTCAGACAAGAATAAGGGAAATAACACGAGGGCGTAAAATACCAGAAATATCCCATTTCAGAATGTCGGCGTAATATGCTCGTTAATATGTGCTTATTACACTCTTTTACTCTTCCCCTTCTCCAGCCTAAGTGGGTTTATCCACCAGATGTTATGATTGTCTTCTTCGCTTCCTCATATGGAATTTTCTTCTCTGTGTTGATCGTTTGAATTTCTTTTTCACCTTTTAGGAAGTAGGCTGGATGATCTCCCTAGCGATTAGCGAATTTTGGTGCTTTTCTTCTAAAATCTCTATTTTTGTGCTCTTTTAGTGCAGCATCGGGCTCAGATGGCAGAGCCACGACAGGCAGTCTTAGCACGATCGAATTTCTGGCATTTGAAACAGCGCGAAGGATTAGGGATGTGTAGCGTGACAAACCAGGTGAGATATCCTTTCACCGATACTGGGGATTTAGGGATATTTAATGTAAGAATGATATTTCTGGCCGACATCAGGATACCATCCCTAGGTATTATGATTTTTCTCTTCTCTCTCTCTCTTTGATCCTTTAATCCGGAGCCAATCTGCTCGGGAGCATTGAGGCGATCCCACTTCGATGTCACTCCTCTCGAAAAGTACACTTTTTTTGCGAGAATTGTTATTTCTTAACTGTTCTTACGTGAAGGAATTTCTTTGATTGTTGGAAAATGTTTCGATAAGAATATCTACTGAATGGAATTTTTCAAAATCGATTTTGGGGATCCGGTCAATCCTTCTGGGTAAAGAACGGCGATATTGTCCAAACAGAATTTTCACACGTTAAACGAATGACGAGGAAATGTGCGATATTAGCAGGAATTTCAGATTGTCTTCTGCTTTTTTGTTCTTTTTTCGTTCGAGAGGCAAATGATTTCTGTACTGAGCTAGGGCTTGCTTAGGCCCTGATAGATTTAGGGTGAAAGACATTCTCAGAAGAACGGAGAATTCAGCAGCAGACCTCCTAACCCACCACGGAGCCACATATGGAAGCAAGCAATGACTGCGTTCGGAAGTGTAACGCCATGGTTACCTCGCATGTCGTGTTGGCACCACATCGAGTCTTGGACTCGGTCCCTTTTCCAAGCCATTCAACTGCAGCACCGTTAACACTGGCAGGCAAACCAGGGACATTCAAGACGAGGTGCAGAAGTAGGCGCCAGAGAAGTGTAAGACTACCTTGCCACCGTATTTGCCTTGGGATGCGACCCTTGGATATACAGTGGCAAGGCTTTGGATCCCAGTGATAGTCGTGTGGGAAACATAATAAGAAATTGAGGAGAAATAGAGAAAAAATATAGGAAGCTAACAGGGAGAATGAAATGGCCAGCATACAACTAAGAAGGTGCCTTCCACTATAAATAGATGTCCCACATGAAGGGCAATAGAGGTGGAATTAGAATTTATTTGGTATTGCAAGATAGATATTGTTCTCTAAAAGTCTGTTTATAGAGGTAATGGATATTCATTTAGTTTTTTTTTGCATCAAGATGTAAGACATGCCAGTTGCGAAAAGAATAGGAAATATGTTACTCACTAGAGACGGCCATTTTGATGGCTATTTTTCACGAAGTCAAGGAACCAGTCATAAGTAGTGGCTATGCTTTAATTCGGAACACGAATTGCGAAACAGGGCTGAAAACGAAAGGCAAGATTTTCTGAGGATATTAATACATCAGTACTGTAGGTGGGCTAAGGGTTAAATATTACGGACTCAGCATTTTTTATTTTCAATCCCGTGAATTGGGCTGTGGAATTCTAATCTAGTCGGTCAAGTAGAACGGATAATGAAAAATATGGATTATGGAAAGTCAGCTTCAGCTACTAACAGTTACATACCGGTGAGATATTTTCGTTGCAAGGATAAACCAAAACAGACATGTGAAAAAAAAAAGTAAATAGCGACAACTAGAGACTAACTAAAAATTTGTAGCTCTAAATATACAGTAAAGTTTACATTAAGACTGTAAGAGATAGAAGATGGGGTATAAATGATAAATAATTATGTGCATAACAAAGAACAAAAATCACCAACGTATTTTCTTCAGAAGACAGATTAGGAAATGTTAGTGATAAACCAAACACGATGGCTAAATTAAATCAATATTTCAAGTTGTCATTCATACAAATATATAGCTGAAATGAAATGAGCATACTAAACTAAAACATTAAAATATCCTTAACTCACTGAAACAGCGTGAAAAAGAAATCGAAAAAAAAAAAAACATTAGCAGCAAGGAACTTGATTAGACGTACTTTTATCGATGGAATATATCAGCGAGGAACGGAGAGAGGTAGTGAAGCGGTTGGCTTTAATGAGGGTCAACTTCTGGTGAAGTTTTTGATCGGAGAGATGGAAATGCGACTCCATTTCATAAAGGGATCAGAAGGAGAAACGAGGAACTACAGCCTCTAAGAATCGACGGTGAGGACATATAAAATGTTGTTAAGGGACAAAAATTCCTTGCTATGCTAATAACGTTATAAGAGAATCGTGGCAGCTTTGTCAAGGATCCAGAGCTGTTTAACAAACTTAGTTACTATGTTATTGCAAAGGGTGGGATGCAAGAAATAATCTCAAAATCTTATATTGGAGTTTGATTCAACATTTAACAAAGTAGCAAAGGAGCATGTAAACAAAGAAATAGTAGCGGTCAAGGAAGGTAAGAGAAGGCATTCGGGTATATTAATGAGGGCATCTTTAATTAAAGCGATGTAAACTTCATGGGAAGCAAATCAGATTTACTAAGTGTGAGCAAAAAAGTGCTTTTTTTCTCAAAAGATAAGGGCATTTACTTAGTATTTGAAACTTTGCTTCGAAACAATTCCTTGATATTTGATACAGCGAACAGCTTTATAGCCTTCGTCGAAAAGATTTGCAAGAGGACCGGTTTTCGATAAATCTGCATTTTTTTTTCCTGTGGCGATTATGTCATCGACTCCTCTTGCTTAAAATCAAATTAACGCCAAGAGACTTAATTTATTTTAATTATTAAGAGAGCTGAAAACTATTTCGCCTTAGAAGGACACCACGATGTTGACTGGAATGTTAGAGCACTTATGGCAAAAAAGCTTTTCTCAAGCAGGTTGAGAAAAGCTAGTTCGATATGCTAGTCGCTCGCCAACGACATATCGATAACATTCACATTGTTTTAACTTCACTTCGCTTCTCTCGCCAGTAAGGACTTGTAACCTTATTCACAATTATCCTCTATTCATCTGTAGCGTAATGTTACCGCTTAATAAACCCACACAAAATAAAACGTCAATCTTTATTTTTTACCCCCAGGATTCACGTATGTAAATGTTACTTGGTTAAGAATTAAAAGAATAATATAAACAAAATAATAACAAACAAAAGAAAAGAGCAAATTTCTTGCTTCTGTAGTAAGATTGTGGTCATAAAATATTTTGTAAAAAGTTGCTCCCTGCCTCTTTAAAATTACGTCAATACTTGGTCTTTTTGAAGTATATTTTGTATCGATTAATTTATATTTGTTGAATTTTCATGCTAATCTTGAATGCATTTTCGTTGGTTATTTGATGTCACTATCATCGAAAGAACTTGCATGCGAATATCTTTCTGCTTGATAGTTGGGTGTGGATGCGCGAACAGAAATTCAAAGAGAAGCCTTATCTCTTTGCGTGTTAAAAAGTGAGACATGCCAAGAAAGGTTTAGAGGTCGGAGATATTCCTAGGAAAATATGATCTCGTCCATAACGAAAGTAAACAGAAAGTAAAAGGAATATATTAACAAAAAACCGACACCGTTTTAAGTCACGAAAATGGATACCATTTCGTCAACTATATAATTGCTCAACGAAGTTAATTTTTAATAAGAACATTAATAACGTGTGGACATCTGTCGAGCGAATGACGTGAGTGATCGGCGAAACGGTTCACGAACAGCAGCGTCTGGACACTTGCGTTGGCACCAAGGCGTGCCAAGAATAAGCGTCGCCAGACTGCAAAATAATTCAATGGCGACCATCTCTCGGCTGAAATATGGCTTTTCTGTCTAAACTTTTGTCTAATCTCTCGATGCACGACAACAAGTAGCGTTTTCCGGATTGCTAGAATCTCAAAATCAATTCCGAGACTTGAACACTGATAAAACGCGATTCGATCTTGCAAACGATCCACTTCCTTTGTCGTGATGTAGCCTGATACACGTTTTGCTGTTATGAGAGACCAGCTCTGCTGTCGGGGTTCAACTTCGTACATTCACTTAGACATTTTTGTTGAGATTCCTGAATCGATCGCGCTTTGTTTTCTATCTTGAATTATACAGTGACTAGTCTAAAGGTAATCCTGTAAGATTCAAGCGGCCAACTTTGGTATTACCCAAAGAAGTACTTGTTATGGCATCGTATGACTAAACATATTTGAATTCCGTGAACTTCTCAGCTACAAGTTAACGAGTGTAAGCGACTGTGGCATTTGTTGCGCACTTTTATACGTGTTCCTTCTTTGCATACTTCGGACTTGAATCGTCCATTACTTGGAAGAGTGGTCGAACACGCTTGGGGAAAGCTCAAAATAATAAAAGATCCACCAAGAATTTTGCTTCTCAAGGGGATAGAGAAGAACCAATTACAAAAGGGACAGGGAGAAACCAACTGCAAAACTTCAAAGAACCATGCGTTTATCGTTCATGAGAAATCCAAATATCTCTGAATTGAGTTTCTTCTAATTTGTAGTAGTAATAATAGGTGATCTACCTGCAAGGTGGGACACTCCTGTGGTGTCATTAATCTCAGTATGTACCTTTACTGGAAGGTTTCCACGTAGTGTAAACGTTCATTTCTCAGTTGCTATTTCATTAAAATATTAAGAAGTAACTAACTTTCCAGCACAGGAATAATCACCGATTTTGCATTTCGTTACATTATTCATTATGCTTAAAGAAATCATTCGGGGTGCTTAAGGGTCAAAGCTGTAAAACTGAGAGGAGACCTCCACATAGCCTTTAAAGGAATGCGGAGAACCGACCAGGGCTTCTGACCTAATATCCAATCCTCACCTTCTCGTGGTGCACCCTGTTGGGTATTTTCCATATTCTGAACGAACGAGGATGGGCTGGCAATTTGGGATTTAGCCGACCAAAAATATTATTGGTTAAACCAAAATACAAAACGATGGTACGACATGACAAAATTCCATGCCTGCTGGGGCGTCGCCCGGTTAAACAAGGCCCCCGTTGTTTTCGCCAGGGAACCAGGGCGAACAGCGAAAAGTCAGCTACTGGAACAAATCTGAAAACAAACCCCAACTCAACATCACCAGAGTTAAAGATCGGTACTGTCACATAAGAAGCCTGAATGGCAAAGAAATGAAGTTAGCTGAGGAATTAGATAAGTACTAGATCGTCATAATAGGGGTGACTGAAACAAAAAAGACCAAAACTGGTGAGATCTTTCTGAGCAATAAATACAAAATGTTATATTCAGGCAATGACAATCAAGGAAAAGAAGGAGCAGACATAGTATTCAACACAAAATATGAGGCCCATCTTCTTGAATGGCAGGCAGTCTCAAGTAGAGTGATTTGGGCAAATATCTGAATGGGGAACTGGACAATGAGACTTATTTGTGCCTATGGTCCCACACACAGTTCTACTAAGGTAGAAGTGGAGGAATTTTTTGAGGCTCCAGAGAAAGCTACTGAAAGCGGAAAAGTTGGTCCTTCTTGGGGATCTAAATAGCAGAGTAGGAAATGATTGTCAGACATACAAAAATGTTTTGGGAAAATTTGGAGAAAAGAGCAAAGCTAATAATAATGGCAAATATCTGTTGGATTTCTGCTCAGGACATGGACTGGTTATTACTAACACCATGTTCCAACATAAAAATGTGCACAAATTCACATGGAGAGAAGAGGCAAGGAATAAGAAAAGTCTCATTGACCATGTTATTGTTGATAGTGATGTTTTCTCCCTGGTGCAGGACACCAGAGTGTACAGAGGATTTGAAATTCGAAGTGATCACTATTTAGTCTTGAGCAAGATAAAATTGAATTTCATATTGAAAAGAATAGCATGTAAGAAAGTTTTAAAGCGAATAAAAATTGAGCAGCTCTCAGATGTAAACCGTACACTAAAATACACAAAGATTATTGAAGAAAAAATGAAAGAGTTTGAGAAGAGGAATCAAACCTTGGAGATTCAGTGCCAAACCTTGTAGACAGCCCTGATTGATTCAGCTAGAAAGGCGTGTGGTGAAGTTTTCTGCAAGGATAGAAAAATTAGAACTCCATGGTGGACACAGGAAGTTAAAGCGGCAGTGAAGGAAAAGAAGAAAGCATACCAAAAGTTCCTATCAAATAAGTCAGCTTGTGCTCTTAGAGAATACAGAGACAAATGTAAGAAAGGTAAACACTGCGCAAAACTAGCTAAACAAAAGGAATGGGAGGACTTTGGCAAGAATATAGAAAATAAATATCAAGAAGGTGGCAAAATATTCTGGAGGTTGTTGAAGAAGCTTAGGAATGGAGGAAAGAGTGCTGTAAAAGGAGTTAGAGATGATAAAGGTGAAATGAAAACGGGAGAAAAAGATATCCTTGAAATATGGAGTAATTACTTTCAAAAACTGCTAAAGGAAACAAGCAGTGGTGACAACACAGTAGTAAAAAAACACTGACCAGGCATGCAGTCAGGAATACATATCCATACTTGAAGTAGAAAAAGCCATCAAAGGCTTGAAATGTGGAAAGGCAGCAGGAGTAGATGATATTCGACCAGAAATGCTGAAGTATGGTGGTATAAGAGTCTTGCAGTGGCTGCACTGCATAGTTCAGATAGCCTGGACAGAGGGACGAATTCCCGATGATTGGAGTAGAGCTCTCATAGTACCCATATATAAAAAGGGAAATAAAACTGAATGTGAGAATTACAGAGGTATTTCCCTACTGAGTGTTCCTGGCAAGATCCATGCAAGTATACTTGAGAAACGGTTGAGAAGGATTGTGGAAAGAAGCTTGGTGAAGAACAAGCTGGATTCAGGCCAAACAGAGGCTGTCAGGATCACATCTTCACTTTACGACACATAGTCGAGAAAGCATGGGAATATAACAGAGATCTGTATTTAAGTTTTGTCGATTTGGAAAATGCATATGACAAGGTGCCAAGAGAGAAGCTATTCAAAATGCTACAGTTATATGGTGTCAATGGGGCATTATATCAAGCAATACTTAGTCTTTATTTGAGTTGTAAGTCAGCAGTTAGAACTGAATGAAGTACAGGAAGATGGTTTAATGTTAAATCTGGTGTGAAACAAGGATGTACATTATCCCCTCTGTTATTCATTATCTATATGGATCACATTATGAAGGAAAGAGCTATTAAACATGATATCAAAATTGGAGATGTTAATGTCTGCTCTTTGCTTTATGCTGATGATGTTATACTTCTAAATAAATCCGCTACAAGTCTGCAAGATTCTCTGACTAAATTGAATAGCTGTCGTAATAGATATGGTATGAAGGTCAGCAATAAAAAGACAAAGACAATGAAAATAGGCAGAATCATTGAAAATGTCAACTGTGATGTGAATGGAGAACCTATGGAACAAGTAAAACATTTCAGCTACTTAGGCACGAGTTTTAGTGAAGATGGTAAATTATATATGGAAATTGATATGGTAGGAAGTCAATTGAATAAATTCATATGGAATAAGAGAGAAATTAGTCGCAACACTAAATTAGCTGTATACAAGACAGTGTTCAAGCCAGTTTTAACTTATGGATCTGAGAGCTGGGTCAGAAGTAAAACACTTGAGCAAAGACTAGAGACCACAGATATGAGAGTCCTGAGAAAGATTATAGGCGTGAACAGATGGCATCAACGGCAATATCATATTAAAAACGAGGATATTAGGAAAGAACTTGACATTGTCAGCATCCAGGAATGCATTAGCAGAGCTAATCTCAGGTAGTATGGTCACTTAAACAGAATGGGAGAGGAAAGATTAGCAAAACAAGTGTTCTCTGTTAGGTTGGCAGGAAAACGACCCAGAGGAAGAACAAGATATAGGTGGATTGATACGGTACAAAGTGCCTTAGAGGACAGAAATACAAGATCTGATAATGTTGGAGTCTTGACAAGTAAGAGACTGATTTGGAGGAAAATTGTAGATAGGAAGTTAGTAATGATGTAATTTTTTTTCGTGTTGTACTATCGTACCCTGTACACCTCTTGAGGGTACATGGCAGAAATTTGATGATGATGATGAAGAAATCATTCTGAAGACAGGGACAGTTTTTAAATTCTACGTTTCATATACCGTGATCATCCCCACCAACTGAAATTTAAAGAAGTTCTCCTGACCTTCAACTTTTCCTCATATAATAATGAAAGGTGACAGAAAACGAAAACACAGAATGAGAAGAAAACATCTATAATGCTAGGTAATAGTCAACATGCCGATAGAATGCACCCTTAAAGAGGTTCTACATTTAAGGCAAAAAAAAAAGAATTGCAGAGGAAGATAAAGCGAAGTGTCAGATGAGTGGTTGTGACGAAGCTGACAGGAGAACTAATCGTCTTTGTCAATTTCATTAGAATATTAAAGTGAACTGCGTTAAGGTTTGAATTTATACCCCGTATGTTGCTACTGTGTACCTGAAAGATTGGAAAGTGAAGGATTCTTTGGGTTATGAGAGTTCATTTTTTCCTACAGAAGACCTACTTGTGTTAGTTTTTGCTTTGAATTTTTGGTGTAAAAAAAATACGAAGAGTAAAGGATTTAAAAAAAAAAAAAAAAAAGACATGGAGAAGGGAGACGAACTTTTGACTGTACTATCTGTGTGCATTCTTTTTTTATTTATCGCCGAAGCAGCTAAGGCTATGAGGCCAGTGTATTTTATCTGTAAATTTGATTGTGTTTTCTGAGTTGTTTGCTTTTTAGAAAAAAAAAAAAAATTCGGTGGAAAGAAAGAGGAGAAAATAATGCAGGCAAAAAAATTCCGAAATAAAGCCAAATATCGATTTTACCATCTAGAATCTCCAATGAGGAAGGAAGTGATATGGTGAACAATAAAAATTTACTCCATCATTCTCTCTTATTAATAAAATTACTCTTCTATCCATGCTACTGTCCCAGAGATTTTGAACTGAAGTTTCTCTTTTGTCCAATCATCTTATCAAATTCGCGAGACTTCTACAAATCATTCCGGCTTTTACTTTCTTTAAATCTTGATTACTGCATTCTTTCTCAGCAACGCTATCTTAAGCTGCCTTTCAACTGGTCAAGTTAGTTGGTGTGCCGAAGCGTTTCGTATCACTGACGAACTAATACGAACTGTTCGCTCAGAATTGCAGATAATGGCGTTCATCTTCTGAAACACACAAATTTTTTTTTTTCTAAAAAATATCCAAGATGTTATTTCAGCTTGACGCCATCGTCCCCAAGAGCCACCAGACACAGTGAAAACACACCAATACTGCAAGATCATTTTTTATTGATGGCGTGTTTCCGTTTCTTAAAACATGTCCTCTGGCAGGTAACTTAACTGATTGTTTAGTCTTTCCTAATACAACCGTACTTATCTTAAATGGAAAATGACCTCTCGTTTTACTGAAATAAATCGTTATCGCTACTTTTTTGAATTATTTAGAAATTCTAAGGTAATGGACTCGTTGGATAATCTGGAAAGCATATTTTCAATAACGGACTAAAGACTCTTTCGAAGTTAATTCAATATTTCGATAATAGCCATATACGCTTCAGTGACGGTTACTTAATCATGGTGTGCTTCACCTTTCCCTGAAAAGGATCACAAAAAATAAAATCAATAATCAATGTTTCAAACTAACTTATATACGGAACGATGGATGACGTCCAATACGAGATGCTGCCCTACTTATTGGAGGTGTCTGATTTTTAACTAACTTAAGATCATGCAAAGTACTAACGTGCTGTACATTTCGTAGACATACTCACAGTGGTCAGAGACATCCGCATGCTTGACGGAATCCGTCACTCTACGTAAGTAATGACACGTAGCATGTGTCATCTATAAATAGTAAGTAATTATACAAATAAAAGATATTGTAAAGCGATTGTTATTTGATAGCCAAATAACTGAATTCGAAACCGTTTCAAAATGTAGCAGGCAGTTTAATAGAATACAGTAGAAGTACCTCTGAAACGGACTTGCTCATGGTGATGTGCGATATGTCTCGAGTTTACGAAGAATTGTGTTGTTATGGGTGTCGTGTCCATAGTGAGAAAGACGATACATCTTCGTTACTCCGGGAGTTACATGGTGATATTCCGACTTTCACCAGCAGATAGTTTAATATGTCTGTAGATGTGTATACTGGGGACGGTTACTACTTTCTGTGAGATGAAATACCTGAATTTCGTGGAGAAAAAAAAGAAAGAAAAAAGACCACTGCACCACCGTATACGACAAATTCACCACACACTGATGAGCGCCGTCAAAGTTCCTTGCGCCCACAACGAGATTCGAACCAAGTTATTCTAACCGCAGGTCAAACGTCGACTGAACTATGAACGCTTTGAGAATGTAAGAAAAATATGAAATGATGATGTGGTCCGGAAACAGTCGATTAATGCGAGAATTGATTAATGACTACGCGGTATACACCCAGGGAATGCGAAAGTGCCGAATGCACCATGCGTCGGCAACTGTCGAGAAGCTGTGACCTGGCATGATAGGTTGGACTTATCAAGACTGGTCACAACAATGCAAGGAAATGCGATGGTCTGTGGCATGTTTTGCTGGTCATTCTTTAGATTCTATGAACGGTGCGACTTACTGAATGTTGTCATCGATGACCATTTTTATATGACAAACTTCTCGCAGGTAACGCACAAGAAGCATTGCCCACGATAGTAACTTCACTTCAATGGATTGCCTCCCACACTCCTCGAGCCTCCTTAGCCCATTCGGTATCGCTGATGCCCTTAGATTGGAACGATAGATTTGAATGCTGTCTAGGACACGAAGAATCTTTATCAAGAAATGGATAGATTCTTCACATCTTTGGGGCAGAGTTTTCCCTTGGGAAAAAACGGGCAAACTCTACAGAAAAACAAACGCGATTGATAAACATAATACGCTGACTTCGCAGTTTTAGTTGCGTGGTCGTGATTCTAAAACGCATCACTTCCCCCACCCCCTCCTCAATCACCGGATTTCAATTCCATCGAGCAACTGATGGAATGAAACATTTGGGAAAGATCGATACGAGAAGCAGACGATCTATCACAAACCAACATCCACCGTCTGCTCAGCAAATCTGACAATTGCAAGAATTTAAATTTCATCATTTTATCTACGCTATATATAAAATGCTAAGCCTTTTTGTGTAACGTTTTTCTGTCACAAGTTATTTGAAACTCAGGGGAGAACCGGCCTACCAGTCCGGAACTCGGGGGGATGGGCGCCGTAGATGCCGGGGGGAGGAACCCCCCTTTCGAGTCTTCGAAATTCGAGTCATCAGAATTCAAGGAGAACCGGCCTACCGGTCCGGAACTCGGGGGGGGGGGGGGGCGGAACCCCTTTCGAGTCTTCGAACTTCGAGTTATCAGAATTCAAAAAGAACTGGCCTAGCAGCCCGGAACACGGGGGGAGCCTGGGGGAGGAGCCCCCCTAGTTTAAATATAACATTCTATGCAATTATCTGATATTAAATAAAAACACAATTATAATCCAATTAAGAATAAATGTAATACTGAAAAATTATATTAATCAAAATGTTTGCACCAGGAACAAAGCATGTTGATGAATTTTCCATCTTTTTTTTTTCCTTTATTTTATTTTGCGTCAAATTCGAAAACTACGCATGCGCCCTTTTATAAGGTACCTGATTTCAATTATTTCAGTGGGGAATTAACACTGGGCCGATGCTTTTTTTTTTTAATCTAAAAAAAAAAAAAGCTCTCATCATACTTCCCTCCTTCCCCCGTAAAACTTTCATTGCGCCCTGTATGTGAGCTCTGAATCCTACCTACGCCCTTGGGAATTTCGTAGAAGCAGTAGTTGCATCCGGGATCATTCCAACTTGAACGGTCAAACAGAAAGTTATTTTATTTGCTAATATCCAAATTCGGAAGATTTGAATCTCGGAATATAATAACAATAAAATAAATAAAATAACAATTACGAATGCTGCGTACGCACACTGCTTCGAATATCAAGTATGCTCATTTAATAAATTTTTATAATGTGGATTGAAACGGATTAATTGTCAAAAGAGCAAGCCTAAATAAATAATATCAGATTACGTTATTCAAATGGCAGGCAACCAGCGTAATACGAATAACAAACAACTGTTGGTTGCACATTCAAACGGGGATGCTTGGGAGGTTCTTCTCAACTAATTTGCATTAAAGCTACTTATCGGGACTTGTTTCTATCATATTTTGGCGTGAAATCACATTCATGGTAAGGAACATTTCCTACTTCAAATGTAGGAGCAGAAGACAGTGCAGACATGCTTCTTTAGTTGTAAAAACAATTCTAGAATTCAATATTTGTACTTACATTCGAAATGCTTCCGTTTCCTTAAAAGCAGCTACTTTGTTAAGTAAAAAAGTTGATAGCAGTCTGTCTCAGGAAGTTCTTTTCTAACTATTATTAACTTAACACACAGATGGAATGCAGCCTTTTTTAATATCAAGAAGCATAGAAAAAAAAACAACGAATGAGTTCCGCTATAAGCAAAGTTAAAAGAAAATTTTCTTACTGTACTCCCCCTCACAACGTAAGAAACACGAATCCCATTTTTTCAAAATAAAAATAAAAAAAAACGAACATCACCTGCACACTAGCCCTACCTGCAGGAAAATGTGCGCGCTTTCATTTCCCCTCTTGCTTTCTGCTGCCGGCTGAAATGGGAACGGCCTCACAGAGAAGCCGGAAGTGCATTTCGTGTACCGTTTATCCAGAAACGCTACGAACACGAAAGCCCACATTCGTTTTTCTATCTTAGTGCTTTATTGACGGTTCTCAAAATAAAAATTATGTTGTGGCTAAGATTTACTGTTGGGGAGAAGGGGGGGGGATTGGATCATCGCTTTAAAAAGCAGATAAACGATCGGTAGATTGTGTGTAATAAGAGAGATTGAAACATCCGCTATTTCTGTTCACATGCACACCCTGTAACGAAAAAAATTGATATGCACAGCATATTCAAGAAAAAAAAAAAAGGATTATTTCTATATCTCACAGTTTTCGATATTAGGAAGGCGGAGTTAATTTTTTCCTATTGCTAGGAAGAAAAATATAAATGTTATATTTTTATGTTTCTATAATGTAACACGCACATGAAATTTCACTAAATAGCTTCGTATTAACCTCTTTGATTTTCCATCACTTGGGCTTTCATGGTTAACACAAAGGGGCTTGCCATTAATAATGCACAGCATCTTTATCTGTGTTCGTATTGCATACAGTATGGCGCTAGCGGTTTTGTGTTCGCGCGCGCATGCACAAAACCTACAAACGTTTGTAAAAACCTATCATGCACTAATATTAAGCGAAGGCAATGGGCTAAATGATTCGTTTCAGTGCTCTAGAGGAAAAACTATGGAACCACTTTTTTTCAGGTGACTCCGGGCCACTAATAAGCAAAGGGGTGGTCTCACACCGAGGAAGAAAATCGCCTATCACTTGAAAGAGTACACTTTTTTAGGCAGTAACCATCTTTATTTTGTTTAGGATATCATAATATGGTTGGACGTGGTCCAAGAGTTATTGTGATTATCGTTCGTTTAGGATCTCTGAATGAAAGAAAAAAAAGTTTGGACAATCAATAATAACATGGAGATGAGCATATCGAATGACGTTTGTTTATAAATAATAGAACCATTATTTATGAAAGAACGAAAGTGAGAAATGTCTCAATCACTTGTGATTTCACTGAAAAACATCGTCGAGGAATAATTTTAAAACTACACTTTATGACCAATCAAAATCCATTTCAATGTTTCGTGTATTCTTATTTTAATTACAGTGCTTATTTTTTTTTCTTTTTTTCCCATCTGAAGCATTATTTGCTTTGTTCAATTCATTTATAACTTTGGTCTACAAAATAGTTCCGTATAAAAGCAATAACAAATGAGTACTTTTGTGGTCATGCTGTTTTGTTGATCCTATTTAACGTTTTATAGGAATGTAAATACTACTCTTATCCCCAATTTTTTTTTCATGAAATTTACTCTTTCTACGTATCCAGAACACATTGACTCAGTTTTTTCAACAAGAATTTCTTGAAATTATAAAGCATCTCCTCATTTTCCAGAAATATTGTAATCTATACTGTTTAAATCAGTCACCCGTTAATGAAATTTTTCCTTTTTACATTTCCCCCTTGCCAGTCCATAATTCTATAGCAGGCCTATTTATAAATTCTCTGACTTTTTTCCAGTGAGGGGGGGGGGGGGTAAAAATATTTTTTTAAAAAAAAAAGATGTTAATAATGAGTACCTAATGTGGAGCGCTTGTTATATTGACATTCGTTAGAACGAACGAATTTAAACAGTGCAACTTCTTAAAGTTGAATAGTTTTAGCGTTCCCATAATCAATAGCGAACAGATGTTCTTTCGAAAAACTCTGCACGTACGAGGAGAATTGTAAAACAGTGCTTGCGTTATTATGTTATTGCTACCCTTCATGCAGTTCTAGGAACATAATTAATGCTCTTATTACGGTTAAAGACAAAATCGCAAGCACACACACACACACACTGAACACGTGTCTCGATTCTCGAAATGGGGTCACACAAGGCTACTTTCAAGTAAAAAAAAGAAAAAGAAAGGTTTTTGAGAATCATTAGTGGTCTTTGCAGCAAGCTTTTTAGTTAACGAAAACAAGAAGAGTTTGTGCCGCAAATCTGCTTTTCCTATCGTGAAAAAAACTTACTTCGAGTACATAACTGATAGCAATGACAGCAATTCGTTACATCGATGCTAATCGGAAAACTGCGTAGTAAAGTATTATAATATGAAAAACTACAGTTGCAAACCAAGCTACGTATGGAAACGAGCTTGGTTTGAAAATACGTGTTTCCCGCCTTGCCTATGCATCCATTAGATTCGTGTTCGACAAAAGAATAGCTCGTGTCCTCAGCATTAATGTTTTGGGTGACTAAAGTTATACTTTAACTGCACAGTCAGTGCATTTTTCTTTGTTACACTCTAAAATCATAGCAACACGCTAAATCGTAACAAAAGAAAATATTCTTTCATAATCGAAAAGGATATTTTCAGAGGAATAGACAAGTATGGAAAGAATTATAAAAACAGTGCGTTTTGAGCTCGAATCTGAACCTGAGAAAATGAAGAAAATTGACAGAAACAATCCTAACGTCTTTAGTTATCCCACTCGTAATGCCATACACACAATCTCTCTCTCTCTCTCTCTCAATCATGAAATAGTACTACATTGTAGATTCGTAGAATGAATCGATCGACCAAAAAAAAAAAAAAAATGTAATGATTTTGTTGCAGAATATCATTCTTCTTATTCTCAGAAGCTGAATCCAAAGCAGATTTTGAGTGCGTTTACAACAACGCAGAAGCAACTATTAGTTTCTTTCGGCTGTTGGTCTATACCCATACAACATCCGCTCTGGCTGGTTAGATGGAATTTAAATGGCATTGGTGGTCTAGAATCTCAATTAGACTGCGTAAACTCAATCCCAAATTCATTTCCAAGTGCCATGGTATCCACTCAACATGAACTATCATGGAAGACGTGAGCTAAGAAAATCAAAAATTGCACTCGCAATGTTTGTTCATGCTCTGTCTTTTTAGGAAGCTTCTAAGTCCAGTGCTTTAGACATTTGAAATAAAGAAGATCAAGAAGATTTCGTTATTAACGTTCGGCATTCACGATATCATAGCGGAAGATTGATCTGACAATTCAAGAGGATAAAAAGTGTGCACATGACACTTTTTGTGATATAAAGGTTTCTCTAGGACTACGTGTGTATAGGGGGCGGGGGTGTTCAGTGCAGCACATTCCAATAACTATTGGAATGTGCTCCGCATTTGGCCCACGAACGTCTGCTCTCTCTCTCTCTCTCTCTCCAACCTTTTGTCAATAATGGTCAAGAGGACTGTCATATATCCGATATTTGCACGAAAATACCTTTAAGATCTTGTTTAAGAATGCTTAAAGCGAATGTTTGTTGTAAATGAAATTGTTATAAATTTTCCACAGTTCTGAAAAAAAGCGCTTCTCACATACGTTCCAAATGTTTGCTATTAACATATTGCATACCATTCAATTGCTGAGGAAGACTACATAACAAAACTACATGACTGAACTTTTAGCCTACGTATAATCATATTCCAAAACCAGGTACGATACCAAAAAAAAAAAAAAAAAAAAGAATAGAAAGAAACTCTTTGATCGACCGCCAGCTGGCACCATTATAGCTAGCACAAAACTCCTTCCCTAAACAGAATTTACAGTTATTTGCAGGTAACATTTACGTCATGGTTTGCATTACTGAGGAATTTATGTTCTTTTGTGGGATTTTGGTGCTGCAAAAAAAAAAAAAAGGAACAGAGCGTGTGCATCAAGTTATGTTCCAAACTGAGGAAATCTCCAATAGAAATTTCAGAATCGTTAAAAAAAGAAGTGCTTTTAGAGTGGAAACCATAAAGGACAACTCAATTGTTTGATTGGTTGTCCAGCTTGAAAAGTGGCATGACATCCGTTGGTGCTGAACCAAACGTTCAACAATGGACGAACATCAACCAGCGAAATGAATGAAACTGTATCCCCGATCAAGAAACCTGACCACGTAAAAAGACACGTCACTATCGTGAGTTAGCTAATCAGATGGGAATCTCACTAAATCGCAGCATGCATTGCGACTCTCGACCACAACATACAACGGATTCCAACCCATGCTTTGTGCCTTCTGTTTGTCAGTGCAGAAATTTCCAGCAAACAGATGCACGATTTAGAAAACATCCCCAGACTAACACGCTCCATTTTGTTCCCTTTTCCAAAACTCAGGTCGATACTAAAGAAAATAAAATCTTATGAAATCATTACGATTTTGTTGAACAACACAAGCTATGTTCACTAAGTTCAAAAGACAGCGAGTATAGCAATAACTTCTCCCTAGAACTGCTAATAATAACGTTATCGTAGGTTTTAAAAAAAAAAAAGTGGCTCCAAAAATGGTTCACACAAGTATGCAGACCGAATAGTATCCCTAAATATCAAGGAAGTATTTAATCCATACAAGAAATACATATTTAATATTTTAGAGAAATAAATATCAGCGTATCGCTGGAATCCTTTTTTTTTTCTTTCATGAACTTATATGCATCTGGAATAGAATACGTTTTGTAAAGTGCTACTATAATCTAAAAAAAAAGGTAACCTTGTGCATCTAAGAATAATAAAAGAACAAAAATAAACTAGAATTACACAGATGGGTTTTTTTTTCTGCTGAATATGTTAAAATCCAAATTTCTGTTTGGTTGCACAGTGATTTAGGATCGCGTTAAACACCATTGATCTTCTGATTGGGAAGAGAGAGGAGTTTCATCTAAATAAAAACACCCCCCCCCTCCCTTTATGCATCGCGTTGTTTAATGGAACTAACTAAAAGGACCTTATTAATGAAACAATCCATCCACACACCTCAATATTAGAAGACAAAAAGTTGCATAAATAATTCTTTTCAAAATTCTTCCTTCTTTTATTTTTAAGAGTACAGTTCTCGATACTTTTTAAGAAAGTTCTGATGAAAACCAGTCATACAGAAGCGTTTAAATTCCTGTAGGCAGCGGTGTCAAATCAAGGCGTATCTTACATCGAGGTGCCCTGAGATTTTATTAGGATCATAGTGGAAATCCGTTATAACGAAAGTTTTGAATGAACAGACAAAATATTTAAAAACGTTCGTTGCAACCAATGTTCCATTATCTAGTAATAGAGAGGAAAATCTTTTACAGTAAAGCAACAGTTCACGTGTAATTGCAACCTTATTTCCCTTCCTTTCCCACTACCAGTGACCTGTTACTATGCAATGATATAATTATCTGGATTCACTTTGCTCAGATCGGATTATTCAGTCGCATAAGAACACTAAATGAAACCCAAAGTACTGATTTTCCAGCTTTAATGGACTAATTAAAAGTAGTGTGCACATAAATTAGGTGTGTTCGCTGTTTGGTTTGAATACTATTCGGGATTGTGGAAGGATTACTTGGAATTTCGACCAAGCCAACTAAGGTCACGGGACCAATTATATTACGACTACGAATGGTGCGTTTTCTATAGCTCGGTTTTTCTACATTGAGGATTTAAAAAAGTCAGTTTGCTGGATGAAAATCTCTGCCACTTCCGTATGACCCCGACTAAGTCACTTTCATTGGAAGCGTTTCTAAATGTTCCTCTTGTACTACAATGGAAATCGAACCGAGCTCTATTCAACCAAAAGGCAGTCTTCACCACCAACCGGGCTAAGGTCGCATCTCCGCTGTCCTTTAGGTCACCGATTGAGCTAAAGAAATGAGAAAGAACTGACTGCTGCAGTTTGCGAAAGTGTTTTGGAGAAGAATGGCCTGAATGTTTTCGAGATCAATCACCTTTTACACTGGACAACAAAATTTTATAAAAGCCATGCCCCGTTCTCTAAATATATTGTCAATATATTATGTACTATTTATGCTGTGCAATTGTAAATTTCTTGTAACCCGGATGAGCTCATCCTCTTGGGTTATACATAGGATGTCATTGTTTTACAATTTTATCATTTTGTAAGAAAATTTAAATGAATGAGATGTAATGTAATGATATGCAAATGATAAAGTAATGTAATAATGTAATGATAACTCAATAAAATAAATGGAATGAAATTTATTCCTTTTCTGTCGTGAATACTTCGACATTTTTACTCGTCGGCTAATGACATGATGTACACCATACTCGGTAGCTTTACGATCCGTACAAGCCCAGTCTTCATTAACGAATGTGTCACAAATATTTTAGCCAATTATGTTTGAAAGTATCTCAAAATCGCATTTGCCACAAACTGACATCACCTCGCAATTACATCAGAGTGCTGCTAATCGAGTAACGTCTTCGATTCCGTGCTGCGGGTCGAATTATCGAACCCCCGGGTATTGGCATAGCAGATTTATTTACCCCCTTCATAGAGAGAGGACTGGTTAAAAAATATTATCATCATTAATTTTAAAAAAGGAATAAATGTCCCTCATTATTTCATACCAAGCAGCAAAAAATGTTTACTTTGAAACAATAAAAAATATATTTGGAAAATATTCTCGAGCTTACGAGAATCCAAACCTTTCCCATCAGTTGCTGTTGCGTTGCATTTACAATACACTGCCAGAGCCCATAGATTGGTTTATTGGTGGTGCTTTTAAGAATTCCATTGATCGGATTTCGATTTCTTAATTCACATCAGAGACAGGCTGAAACTCAGAATAGCTCAGTAGTTCACACTTTTATATTTCGATCATTAAAGCCACGAAAAAGGTGCTTCCACTTGAATAATTTGCTTTCGAAAATCCGAACCCTGAATCATTGTTGCTTTTATTTTCATTAAATTCCCTTTACAAACGGAAGCACTTTTTTCCGGCTTGGCATAAAATAATGATGAATATAATCTTTACGTTTAATAATTCCCATTTTCTGTGAAGACGCTTTCACTCCTTTCTTCATAAAATACCTTACCGAATGACCGGGTTGACTTGAGTTGGTCTACAATTCAGCTGCGGACTTTAGGTTCGATTGAGTGTAGCCCGGAATAATACCGCGATCCTTCTTATAAAAAGCCTGTAGTGACTGAGAAAAAAAAATCCATATTTGGTCGCTAGAGCAGAATTTTTGGATTTTAAGTCCATCCTTTGAACGAAAGAATAATTGAGGATATTATTTCATCAGCGACAAGTTTTTCTCCCCTTCATTTTCCAAAATAAAATCCACTGGAATATGTGGATATGAAAGAAAACAAAACATGTTTAATACTAAACCTACAGCTTTCTCAATTTCCATGAAAAATTAGGAACCCTTGGATAACCGAATGTATAGGCAGCGGTTTATACAATTGTGCTTCTAGTGGAAAAAACATTCATTACGTGGCTGTTCATATTTTCCTAATTCTTCAACATATTACGGGGCGCTTCTTTCAGTTCTGAGCTTTATCTATAGTGTGTGTGTGTGTGTGTGTGTGTGTGTGTGTGTGTGTGTGTGTGTGTGTGTGTGTGTGTGTGTGTGTGTGTGTGTGTGTGTGTGTGTGTGTGCGTGCGTGCGTGCGTGCGTGCGCGCGCTTGTTCTTCTACTGTCCCATTTTATCGAAAGTTCTCTGACTTGAATTGTTTGAGTCATAGTTGACAAAAATAATAAATAAATAAATAAATAAAAGAAGGACAATGCTTTAATTCCCTCCTGTATATGACTCTTTCTGCTGGTAATACTCTGATCTTCCACTTTTCATGATAAAAATCCGCAGAAATTTCGTTATTAAAAATGATTGAATCCAGTATAGTACATCACCACTTTTGCAATCAGTGTCAGGTAAAACTAAAAATATAAAACGATTACAAGTACTTTGGAATCGATGTTATTTAGTTGTGTTGAGCCTAGGGATGTTCATTTTCTCTTAAATCATCCTTTAAATATGCTGAAGTAACAGCACCGAAGATGGCACTCATTTTCTCCACCCCACGTTTCATGAGTGCATGTGAAATATCTGAAGTCACCGCTATTAGAGTTTCTCGTTCAAATTTATATGCAAGGATCGTACTGTGAATTAAATAAAAAAATAATAAACGAAATATTAAAATAATAAAAACTGGAAATATCTAGAATTCATCAAAAACGAGTTATATAAATATAAAGGTAATAAATTTCATGAAATCAATTATTTATCATAATAACGAAGTAGAATTTATTCTTTCATATTGTCGACTCACGCGGTTTATTTTTTTTTTCTCACTAATACTTTAATCTTTAAAGTATTAGAACCCTGTATGGGTTAAAGGTTACAGCAATTTGGGAATTTCTGCTCTAGAAAGCAAACGTGGAAATTTTTCCAGCCTCGATTAGCAGGGCGGAAGTTTCATAGCACGATGAATTCACCTACCGCCTGCGAATGTACACTTTAATTACAAATTTTAAACCCAACAATTTACGAAACTAACCGAACAAATGAAAAGAAAGCAAATTTATATTTCTTATCATCTACCTATGATTCAATTGAATATTTGTCAAGTTCCACCGAATATGTGAGCAGAAGTCTGTCTCAGCAAAGTGCCACGTGAGTGAACCCTACTCCGGAAATAAAGAATTACTCGCATGTACCTGCAACTTCCTTTGGCTGCGTATCAAATACAAATAATACATCACCACATCTTATCTCAGACATTTTGTTTTTGTTATTTGGTACAAACTATTAGTACAAGTCAGGGCGGACAGCAAAGTACGTACATGAAACGCTACAATGCACATAAGAATTTCTTTCAGTATTGAGGATGGAACTAACTACCTTTTTCATTGCAGTTAGGTTAGAATCCAAAGTAAATAATGTAAAACCCGAATCACTGAAAGTTATGATGGAGTCATAACATATCTTTCACATATAGCAATCATCCAAGCAACACTAACAAATCGTAATCTAGATTCTGCTTTCAGCTTACTTATACATTGCCAGTTGAATCTAAGAATTTTAATCAAGTTCTCAGAGAATTTTAGTCATCCTTAAGGACAGATGAAAATAATCATGAATATGCGTAACCTTCTTCTTCTTCTAATTGACAGCCATACACATTGTTCCCAGCGGCACTTTAAGCTGTTAAAAAGGGCGAAAAACTACTTCGTAATCCCGACGATTAAGACTTTCCCATCCTTAAATCGGAATCAACCAGAAGGGCAGCTAATCATGAATTACACTTACTGAATGCGCTTTGTAACCCGATCTGCTCTAAGAGGCTACTGAAGTTGAAGGAATCATTTAATATCGCTAACCTGCGATATTGAGGACTATTTTTACTACCATGGGATTTCAATTCTTGATTAGATTTCGGAGCATATTTCTCCAAACTTTCGACACTCTCTCAGATATTGGTACGTTTAGTTTTAAGCCATTTGAAGAAAGCATCGTTGAAACAATCGCGTAACTACAATGATTAGAATCCAAATACCAAGGTTTTGGGATCTTTCGAAATCTTGAACTCTGTCGAGATTGCTTAGAGCCAGTATTGAGCGCACGCTAGGCTCTCAATATCCGCACTGAGAAGATTCGAGGTGCGGTTTATGCCTACGAGTAAAAAGGGAATAAATTCCCTTTTAAATAGGGAATTAGGAATATATGAAAAAAAAATTATTGGTTCTCAGTAAATATAAAAATTCCACTATGATATTCTAGTTGTAGATGAAGCTATAAACGACGAAAATAAAAGACGAATGTGTTACATTTTTATAAAGGTTGATAACTCGTACACACATAAATACAACTTGGACCATTATTCACCTTCAAAACATGAGGTATATTTTTTTACTGACATTGGAAAGCTAATTATTTAATTCACCAAATTTCATACAGCGTACATATGCATGATAGTCTGAAAAAAATTATACAGAAAAAAAAACAAAAAAAAACAACAGGCTCGTATGCAAGGTGTGGAAAACCATGCTCTAGATCTAATAGTTAGTGAGATATAATTCCTTCTATTGATTGAAGAAGTGGAAAAACTGTCTACTTTCCTTTCTTTACGGAACATTGTAGGAGCTAACATATCTCATAAATTTGGAACAGGAAACGTAATTTGAGTACATTTTTTTTTTTTTCGCATTTAACTCTCTTAATGGAGGAACCGTATTATTCAACTGTTGAGATCAAGAGGAATTCTTTATCAAAACGAACTGCTGTGTTCATACGTTCTGTAGTCATCATTCTTCATAGAACTGTTTCCTTCTATCTCGCGCCGCTTAAGCCACTCACCACCGTCAAATGCTGACGGGACCAAATTTAATGTGCCCTTGCTGAATCTTTCAACTCCTTCCTTTAAGCGCCCTAAGAGTTCGCCACACTTTGCCAGTCAACCTCTCGGTGCACGTTTAATCCAAATCGATTTTCTTTCTTTCAGAAGATAAGCTACGTTGGCATTTATTCCAGTTAGCAGGCGGTTTTAAATTTAGATTTGAAGTTGTCGAGTATGAATCTAAAGACAGAAATGCTATTCCTCACGCTTTCTTTACAATAATGGCGATTTTTAGTAGCATTACCAAGTAGTCGGTGCTTACACAGAATCGATGAACAGCAGCGCCAGTCAATGGAAATTTATTAATCGCACATTTCTCACTGTCCCGTTAAGCTCGTGATTTTCATCGAGAGGGATAAAATAAAATCCTTACTGAAGTGCTGAATACTTTCGCGTGGTCAGAAAATGTGGATTTGTTTTTCTCCTTTTCTAATTAAAATAATCACCGATGGGAATATTTTTTTGAGCTCTGTTTACAAAATGAACTGGAAAAGTACGTTATGTTTTGTTCCGGAAACGGAGCGAAGTGAACCCTTATATTATTCCTCTGGGTTCGATATAATGTTAGGTATGTTTTTTTTTTTTCATTATTATTTTTGTATTTCCGTTGAATATCAAAAGTGAACAATACTAACCAACTGCTTCAAATGTTATTCAAAATACAGCTTCGTTTTTTAAATCCATCCTATGTCCTATTTTTTATTTAAAAAAAAAAAGGTATTGTCTGTCAACTGTTTGTCAGTACGGGAGATGGCTTTGAGCAGAGAATAGTTAGAAAAGCAGTTATGTTCTCAGAACAAGCTCTAAAGCTAAGAAACCAAATATTAAAGCGAATTCTCAGGTGTGAAATAATCTCGAAATCAAATAGTTGGAGAAATAAAACGGAATTCTCGTATTCTCCTGAAACAGTTTCGGTATTAGGGAGTTGGTGTTTACACTCAGCGTAGCATTAACCAAACGTGTAGATGCCCGGATGTATCTGATTTGCTAGAAGAAACAGGCAGCTCTGCGATTGCATTTAAAGCATCTGATATTTTTACCGGTGTGTGATATTAGTTAGGCAACTGGTCTAATTCAAGTGTTTGTTTTCTATTTGTGTATGCTTATATTATTAAACTTGAATAAACAATACTGGCACATTTTATCGTTTTTTTTTTTTTTTTTCAAGGACCAGTAGTACACTGACTTGACTTTGGCAGAATTGGATGCATTATTGCATATGTATCGAGTATACAAAAGTACAGTTAAATCCACCTAAGTTAGTGTATTGCAATTTAACTCCATTGCGTATTATCTGATTGGACTATATTAATTAACAGGTTGAAATGAATAAAGAAGAAAACAGTGAAAAAGAGGAGGAAATAGATGAAACGGATAGGAAAGTATTTAACAAATATTGATGTCATAATAGCATGCCATCCCTGGTTGGAGGAAATGTCAACTGCACTTTTAGTAACAACTGACTTTCATGGAAAAAATTTCCATCTACAAAATGGTCTAAAGAAGTATTTCTTCTGGAGATCCGAGTGATAATTAAAAACGAAGGCATTTTAAAATACGATTGATTCAGGATTAACCATTTTTCATTAGATACAACTACAGTATTTTTTTTTTTTGGCATACTTCATTAATGAATATTATTTGTAGACAATGTAGGACTGATTTATATTTTCCAACTATATATAAAAAGTGCTCTATTGGATTAGTTAATAGCATAAAAAGTCTTCCAACAATGTCTATATCTGGAGGAAATCCTGATGTACTGCTTGAGGGAGAGCCGATTTTCCCTTTCTTCCGCTACTTTATCTCCGACGGTATGGATTCAGCGAAGAAGTGAAATTCCGGTTTCGACTGCCTACCAATTTTTCTCTTCATACAAAATATTTAAGATCACATAAGTTGTATAAGATCGTGAAACTAAAATTTAGGAAGACGCAAAAATTCCTGACAATTAGAATTATAAGAGTATGCTTATTTTTGAACATTGTAGATTAGAAATTTGCACGTGTAGTTCAGTACTGTAACGTGAATAATCTTCAGACAGGTTTAAGAAACCGAGAATCTTATAAATGAAATGGATATTTTTGGAAAAAGTAATCTTAAAATATGTATGGTAGCATAGAAAATAGGATATCTGTGTGGGCTTGTGGTATAATTGCTTTCACTGTAATGGAAGTTAGTGAAGTTATAAGTGCGATTCTAGTGTCCAAGTTTCTTCTCCAAAACTCTTCTTTTTAATTCCACATCTTAAAGCAACTGACTTAGAATTCACAATATTTCAAACAATAAATAT
The DNA here is from genome assembly GCF_054136105.1 of Typopeltis vanoorti. NCBI lineage: Eukaryota > Metazoa > Arthropoda > Arachnida > Uropygi > Thelyphonidae > Typopeltis > Typopeltis vanoorti. The sequence goes on from NC_143558.1 coordinate 96,887,506, forward strand.
TCTCACCCCCAATGCTTGGAAGTTATTGATAACTATGAACTTGGTTATTGGTGAAGACAAAGCGTAGAGGCCGACTGCCTACCGATTTATGAAGTAAATTAAGAGCACTGTCTACTCAAGTTGGAGAATAAAATGCGTTAGAAAATTTATTTATTTGTGTTTCAAAATCGCTTGTGATATTTAAGTAAGCTTTCTTCTCACTCCGAGATCCTTTTTCGGAGTTCAAAATGATACTATATGGTGTACTTTTTAGTAGATGCTGCTTAAATTCTATTGTTTTAAAGTACTACTTTTACTAAAAAACGTTGCATAGCAAAACGGTCTTCGCGTTCAGTGATAAATAAAAAAGATAACAAGTACCTCTCTCTTCGATTCTGAAATGAGTGTCTTTGAGGAACACTGAAATATAATTACGTTAATCCTACACGGTCAGAGCCTCCGTAGTTCAGCCAGTATCGGTGATGTTCTTTGACTGTATACACTTTGATTAGACTCCTGTCTAGAATGCGAAAAACCTGTCTAAGGACTTTTTCCGCTGAAAGTGAGTTAGCAGGTCTCATAAAATGGTGGCGACATTTTGTTTGCTCTCAGAAACTCGTATTTTTCATTCCGCAAAACAAGCACGAAGAACCCACTCCCAATTCTAAACGGAAGATATTCAATAAGTATAAGAATAACCACCTTATCGTCACAAAAATTAAAGTTACCAAAACCGAGGACACTTGGAAGTTTGTGAGCTATAAAGGTGTCTAATGACTCCACACGTTTTGAGAATCCATCAAACCCACGCACATTTCATCGGAATTTTATGGGCAATTAACAGGCACGGGCTACAATTAGAACTTGGTTCAGAGTTCAAGGAAAATTCACGATACAAGGTTTGAAAAAAGAAAATATTTCTAGTTTAGATTAATTACCGTCTAAATTTATCTTCATAAATTATTTACAACTTTCTAGAAGTCTCGTAATATGTCAAACCTCACAAATGCAATGAACGCTTTCGACTCCCCCCCCCCACAAAAATATGCAAACAATTATTACAATCAAATATACATTACAGGATACAATAAACTGAGAATATATTAAAGAAGGAAAACATAACTCCAACAAATTAAACAATCGCGTACTATGCATTAAATAAGCTGAGCGATCAACCGCCGGGGTTGCGAGTCTATAAAAGGTAGGCACGAAAACATCCAAATATCTTCAAATCACGTAATTTTCAGAGCAATGCATTTGTTGCAGCAATATGTGCATTATTTGTAGGACATTCAGGAACGCGGTTTAATTAAATCACAAAACTTGCATTTTATGGCGCTGTAAGTGCCATAAAATGCAAGTTTTAAACAAACACACTACTCTGGATGCAGTTGAATACAAAAATTAGTGTAAAGCACTGTTTAGTAAATTTTAATGACCGGAGTTTAGATGAGTAATAGTTCCAGTTTTACTCTAATAAAATTAAGATGCAATTGTTATTTTACACGCAATTATGCTAACAGTTACAATGCATTACGTTCAATACTGGATGTTTAAGTTAAGAGCGTGCGGTTTGAGAACTTTTCACTGATAAACATGCCTGTATGTTAATATACCGTATTGTAAATGATGTGACAAATGTTATTAGTCTTGTTCTTGTTATTAATATTATTCGAAATATGGCATTATTAATTTTTATGTATCGATCGTCTTCATATATCTTTATGTTCGGCCAATAAATTAATTTGATATTTTTAAATACATATGAATAGTTATTAGCTAATCATTTGTAATTTTTTAATATATCAACACAAATGATTAGCTAATAAGTATTTATATTTATTTAAAAACATGGAATTAATTTATTGCCCAAACATAAAGATATATGAAGAGTTGCAGTTTTACGGTGACAACCTAACTGAAAGGTTGTAAAACATTGCCATAGCACATTGGTTACATGTGCGGACTGAATTTCATGAAAATAAAGCGAGATGCAATTATTCTAAGACAGGGGGCGCCACTACAATCCGAAAACAATTGAGTTATACGAAGTACCAGAATTCTGCTTTGTTTTACTTTATTCAATTACGCAGCTTTTACCAAGTAATATCTTTAATGCAATATTTCTAATAAATTCTCGTTTAAGTACTACATTATAAACGAAATTTAAAAAATTGCATTTCGTTGAAGTGAAGAAACTGAAATTAGTAAAATATTTTCATGAAATTGTATATTTATATTAAAAAAGTGCTACATGTTAAATTATATGAAATCATCGTTATTATAACGTAAGGAAAATTAACAATCCACGACCATTTTGTTCTGCTCAACCTAGCCCACTTTCTTTTAATGTTGCCCCAAACATCACATTTACGTTGAGAAAGCTAAAGTATATTAAACACTTGGTTAAGACACGTAAACGAGATAACTATAATAAAGCGGCAAAGAAAATAAACAGAAAAAAAAAGTAAAGAAACTTTCCTTTTCCTGTTTACTAGTTGCTTTCATACGAATCATTCTGGACAATGAAAATTACTAGGATGATCAGCCTGCTTGACCGAGTGGTTAGCGTAACCGCTCTCGGGTTCGAATCACCCCCAAGGGCAACGATGTTTGTGATTGTCTTACTAGTCGTGTACTACTATGTCCTGGTGCAGTATGACCTTCGATATCTTTTAGCCATGAAAATAAAAATTAACTTAATTAACCACTCATATGAGGAAAAATATCTTTAGTTTTAAAGTCATTTTCTTCGAAGACTTGGAACTGGCTGCACGTCTCTTCTGAGCAAGGATGGAAAATCCATGTAAGCTTGCATCATTCTAAGACAATTCATGCCACACTGTTAGTAGTCTTTACACATGACCAATATTAAAAAGATCATACGGTTTTTTTCTGGGGGAGGCTAAATTTGTTTACTCGAACATAATGCCAGTAAAGGTTGGTCGATTGGTAAAGCCTCTGCCACTAATGGCTCATGCAAAACATTAAGCAAGTTTGAGCACGGTTAGTAGTTGGAAGGGGATTCAATCGTTCGATGCTGTTGGCACGCTCTCCCTCGATAAGTCTTTGGACTCCCTGGAGGTGTCACATAATAATAATAATAATAATAAATATTTTCAGCAATCAACTTTTTTTTGTTTCCAAATAAAGGTAGATGATCTTGAAGCCAAGAACGAAATATTCGCATTTAATCACTATCCTGTAGAATAGCAGGAACCTTATCCTTTAAAGCTGCAGAAAACCATTGATGCTCTTATGAAAATCAGAATTTGAAGAAGTTGCAAAGAGGGAGTTAGTGAATAGCGTTTCAGGCATATTAAAACACCGCTGTTACCAAATGCTCCAAAAGAGCGTGATTTTTGCACCACGTCTCAGACACTGGAGCTTTTCCTTGAAGAAATTCCTGAAGGACAACGTCTTCTCAGTGTAATAAAAGGAGACCATGAAATACGATATCAGAATACAAAGCTATTCTGATTTCGTGTGGGAAATGTTTTAGCCAAACAGATGTATGGATTAGAGTGATCCCCATAAGTCTTTTTCCATAATTTCAAGACATTCAATTAATGATTTCTTTAGTTTCAGGTAATATTTTATATTCGCTTGCAATTCAATATGTGCTATTTCGATACACAAGCGATTTCGTAGTATTTGTAGATGAACACTACGGCTGAGCGGAATTGATGCTCTACTACGACTTGCTTCGTCGCGCATTCTGCTCAGGTTCAACAACAAACACAATGAAATATCGTGGCGTTATCGAAATAGCACATGGTGAATTGCATCCAAATATAAAATTTTATACACAGCGATTTATTAATATAGAAAAGAAACGCTATTACTTTAATACAAAAAAAATCATTTTTTTTTATCATTATCACAACTAAAAACTAGTTTAGTTGTGATAATGATAAAAAAATAAATGGATTGCAGACAGTTTTTCAGTTGTAACAAAATTTGTTTTGGGTTGTTTCTAATCGTTTTTTTTTTTTTTTTGCCTAATTTTGACATTAAATGTGGTCCTATTTAAACCAAACCTGAAGATGACTCGACAATGTTTAGTAAAGATCCTAAACAGTAAATAGCGTTGAGGTGTGTAAACAGCGGGCAGGAAAGACGAATCCAATACTCACATCTATTTACACATAAGAATGATGGGGGGGGGAAAAATTCCTAGTTACGTTTTTAGAATTGTCTGTTTGTTCCTTCGTTTTTTGAGATGTTTTATATAGAGATCAGTTTTAATTTTTATTTTATTTACTTTTCCTCTTTCGGGGCCACGAACTAGAAGTATGTTTAACACTAGTCTTAAGTACACTTTATTCTGAAAATTGTAGAAGCAAACATTATTTTGTTCCGACTCTGCATAAATGGTTCAGTTAACAGTTATTTATACTTAATAGCTTCCCAATGGGATGTCTGCGGTTTATGTGTACTTTCCTAGATTAATTCACCAATTTCAAGGATGATATTATTCGCCTTCATAGCGCATTTGGAAAAATGATGGGCTCATTTCAGCCCTTCGACTGGAAAAGATTTGAATTCCATTCTCGTCGTAACGAGAGGAATCTTTACGTAGGCATTTTCAAGTGAGGATGAATTGGCGGATCACCTACGGAGTTAGCAGGAACACGGGTTTTTCTTCCCGCATACAGGAAATTCGAGCAAAGAATACACGCAGTTGATAGGCAAATAATACACGCAGTTTATAGGCAAATAATACTATTCCTGGACGATAAATGGTGGACAGTGGCGGTGTGCATAAATAGATGATAAGTCGGTGTATTAGGCGGGTGTGCGAACCACGGTTCCTCCGCCAGTGAGAATTTGGTGTGTAGCGAAATAATAATAAATTGAAATTTCGCTACGGCATCCATTTTTGGTGCTGGAGGCTGTGCAAGAAACGGTGTCAACTAAATACAAGAGTAAAAACTGAACTGAAGTGAAGCCTGAACTTTACAACAAATGTACAAGAAATGAACTTTACGTGTGTGCTTCTTTTCCATTTCCTCGATTCCAGGCTTGCTCCAAGAAACTAATTGGTATTTCGATGAAGGTTTTTTTTTTTATTATTATTCGTTTCATATTTACTTTAAACTCTCGAAATGTGTTCAAATAATCAGGAAAAGTGAGAAAACGCTCTTCGCAAGCGTCACCACTGTTCACAAGTACCTGCCAGAAGTGTAAGTTTACCCTCTTTACCCAAAGTTAAGAGAGCTGCAAAGAGAACTAGTTCAACAAGGACACACGTTGTGATGAACAGTGGCCTTCGTGAAGTGCGCATTTGACAGCTGCATTTTCTGAATGACTCTGAAGTCTTTCGTTATTAGAGAAATTATGCATTGAAATGCAGCTGCAATATTCAATATCAACATACAGACTGATTAATAACGCTCATCATAAATAGTAAACACACGTTGTTTTATGTATTGCCAGTAGATATCGGGCTAAAATTTGGCATTCGATAAAATTCTAGCGATAATAACTTCTTATTTAAATTCACTTTTTTTTTTCCAGTTTTAGCACAAAACATACAAGAAGTGATTTAAAATCAGTTGGTCGAAAGTTCAAGGATAACAGTTCAACGATGATGTCAATTGGAAAACGCTGACGAGTGGAGTTCAAAGAATCGTTTCAATCGTAGTATTTATAAATGAGAAGCGGACCTGTCTTAACAAAACAAACAAAAATAATAAAATAGAGGTAGAACGAATCTTTTCTTGCCCAGTTCTTTGGCAAAGCTTCTTTTTTGGGATCCACCAAATTCGATAAGAGTAAAAAAATAAGTCAAGACTTATTTCAAAAGATACCGAATGCAACATTCTCTGATGCACAATACGATGTTTTGAAATACTTCCGTTTCTTAAATAAAAACAATCACATTTCTTAAAGTTGTGTTTCGATGATATCTTTTTCAGTGTAAATATCCATTATTCATTGAAATAATTATTTAAAACAATTTAATTTCGTACGTTTCTCAAGCTCAGAAGTTCGTCCTTGATGTATCAGTCATTTGTCAACTTCATGAATGTTGACCTGATCAAAGTTCGAGGGAAATGACCGTAACAAACGTATTTAGTTTTTAATTATCATTTTAAGGTTAACCATGAATAATACCAGGCTTTTGGGGACTTTTGAATTCCCTCTTTCTAGTACTCAGACTTCGGACACATATCCATCTCCTCTCCTCCCTCCATGTGAAGTTAAATATAAAAAGAGAAAATGTAGAAATCTGAAGCTTTGCCAATTTTAAAATGTCCAGATTCTCTCTCTCTCTCTCTCTCTCTCTATATATATATATATATATATATATATATATATATATATGAGTTAGTCCAATCTCATACAGAGTAGGAGATTTTTGTTAACCCAAAATTCGGGTTTTTCGTCCCCCAGAACAGGCAAACCAGCCCCGTGGACACACACACGGATCATAGTCATGAATCTGAATATGCCGGTTCCGAGCCCGGATAAAATAGGTGTGTGTATGTGTGTGTGTGTGTTGGGGGGGGGGGGATGAACGCAAAAGTTTACAGGATGAACTACCCTGTAAAAATCTCACAAAGAATACTTTATGGCAAGCCTACAAAGTCACATAGGGTCGGAAACGACTGAAGAGATAAATCATCACATTGTATGAAGACCACACTTTCCTAACCTTCCTCTTTTGAAAAGAATCCCTCATCGATTAGCAATGATCTCTTATTGATAAACAGTTTGGTTCTTAGAGTTCTGAAGCGCACAGCACGAAAAAAATTAACAGTAGGCCTTTAATTCCTATCTGTAAAAGAAAGAAACAGCCGTGTTGTTCCTGCACGCCTACCAAAGAAATTGTCATCCAGATAGACTTCTGTCGTCAACAATCGAACAATATTTTGCTTTTTTTTCCCCCTTGATCACCAGAACGTATAAGAATGCAAGATGCTTAACAACATCTAATTATTTTCGAGGTTTAAGTAACAAAACTAATAAAATGGAAGGAAAGTTTCGAGATGTAGGTAAGACGTAAATTTTCAAGGAACCGATGAAAGAACTTACCCAGCGTTCCCCACTGAGTGTGAGCAATAACGAGTTCCAAACACTGTCGAAACTAAATAATATTCTTGTTGCATTTCATGAAAGTTATTAAGACTCAAAGATTACATTAAAATATGAAAGTAAACAGCTATTAAGACAAGAATTTATTTATTTTTATTTTCGTCGTTTTTAACCTCATGATTCACCAGAAAAAAAGTAATCGCAAAAATACAAATTTGTTCAACCAAAGCATAAATTTTATATCGCTGAGCAGTGCTAGTATTACTATGTCCTTCTCTCCCCCTATCCAACGTAATAATTTTTTGACGGGTCTTTCGAGTTTTCATGTCGTCTTTTCTTTCACTGAAGCTTATCTTCCTCGACATTACGGGATTCACCGAAGGATAGTTGTACTACCGTGCATGAGATTCTGTCAAATGCTACACCTTCGATTGCTCCTTTGAGATCCTTTTTATAAAGATTCTACATTTTACGTTAGTAGGTAAATGTTATCTTGTTCTATTTCTCTTTCAACGTAGATAATCGCCTCGACAGCCGACGGGAGTAGCAATAGTCTTGCCGTGATCTAACACTATACATTCATCACCTGGATATCCATGGGATTAAGGCTTTTGTTGTACCAATAGAATATCACAACGTTGTTATTAACCCCCAAAACAGTTCATTATTTTCTCCCTTGTGAAAACAGCGAGGAACTAGTCAACATTTTCAAAGTGCCAGGTAGCGTACAACAGAAAGGGGGGAAAACCAACCGCTTGATATATAATATATCAAATTCCTTCTATGGAGTGTGCAGGATACTATAACGGCGCTACATGAAAGTTTACATTATTACAAACCCCCTATCAACAGCTTCCATCCAAAATTAGCCTATTTGTAAATACTCAAATGTTGTTGTCATATGTTGTATTTTGGTGTCCTGTATCGATCCACCTAGCCTTTGGTCTTCCTTTGAGTCATTTTCTTGCCGTCCTGGCATTAACCAACTCTTTCCCTACCTTTCATCTCCAGGGGCGATTGCTGGTCTTGAAATTCACGCTTGCTCTTGTTATCATTCAGGGAGTGAGGATTAGCGGAATAACGAATTACTGACCATTTAAAACTAAACAGAGGTAACCCTCGTATAACGCGGATGTTAGGTTCCATAGAAATGCCGTGTTATGCAAGACTCAGATCACATAGAAAAAGTAGGGTTAGGTTCGAAAACGTTTTTTTTTAAGATTATATAAACAATGACATATCCAAGAAAAAAAAAATTTTTTATTTAATTCAGGTAATTCGTGTAAGTTAAGAAAACATATAACCTATGAAACAAATACAGGGTGTTCGGGATAAATTTGACATATTTATAATTAATTATATTTTTCCGTAAGTTACATATATTAACACACACTTCTCTTCATTTAAAAGTTTGGACCCTTCTTCATTCATATACAAGATGTCAGAAAGGATGGATAGCTGGAACCCACCTGAATCATGGAAGAGAATAACTTGTATCATGATGATTCGTGCCCGCCATCAAAATAAAGATAATACGACTGCTGCCCAATGCTCCCTGAATACAGTAAAAACAATCAGGCATGAACTAGAGACTTGCAATGGTGACTACGAGGATGTAGCAAGAAGAAAGATCCCTAGCAGACGATCTGATTGCGTTCGTACAGCAGAATTCCTCGCAAATCTGCAGGAACAGGTGTTGAAGAACCCTGGCATTGGAATTCGGGCTTTGTTCGTGGAGTTGCTAACTGTAGTCAAGCCCTGGATAACAAGGGTAGCCAATGGTAGGCCGTATGTATGGCAGCAGGATTCGGCCCCTTGCCACACCTCTGGGAAAAGTCAAAAATGGTTGTCTGAAAATTTTTACGACTTCACCAGTCCAAATGTTTGGCCTCCAAACTCCCCAGACCTTAACCCCATGGATTATTTTGTATGGGGCGCAGTTGAAAAAGACACTAACCGCACTTCCAGTAATACAAAAGCCCAGTTAATGGATAAAATTAAAACAGTTTTTGCGGCCCTTCCCAGGGAGACTGTAGCATCAGCTTGTTCGAGGTTCCGAAGCAGAATTGAAGCTGTGATCGATGCTAATGGTGGTTATTTTGAGTAAATCTTGTTGATAGTATTGTAATTAACTCTGCCTGTAATGTTTTTTTGTCAATTCATTAAATTTAATAGATACAAAGAAGATTTTCTTTTTCCTTACGAAACTGTCAAATTTATCCCGAACACCCTGTACATAGTATAAAATTATAAAAAAATTATAAATGGTACGTAAATTTCATTGCACATAATGCATAAATGTTTTAGGCAAAATTCGTCATCACTCTCTTCAAAACTAACATTTCGTAGATGTTCTTTGTTTACGAGTGGCCAGACGTCGTCATCACTTGAAATCTCTTGGACATCATTTGTATAATTCTCATTGTATATCGGCTGGTTTAGTTATCAAGAAGTCAGAAATAAGACCTTGCTTACCACTATGCTGCAATGTTTTATTAAGTTCATAATATGGAGCTAAACAAATATCCAATTGCCTCGTAAATTTTCCGGAGCGCTCCGATGAGAGATCATTATCCATAAAATAACTTGCTTGCCAACTTCAATCCTTCTGCTAATTTCTTTAACGGATTCATCGCAATCAGAATCTTCGGCAGAACTTTCCTCGCCGTTTGGTCCGACGTCATCTATTAATTGAACCAGTTCCTCCTCATTTAAATCTATTTCCCATCAATTAATTCACTCATTTCGTTTTCAACCATATCGTCATTACTATAATAAATAATTTTTTTACATAAAAAAAAAGCATTACATATTGTATGCAACTCACCAAAAAATAAAGTGTTCAGCTCGAGATGAACACACTTATGATTTTTAATGCACTTTCCTGGCAGAAAACGAAGACAATTTTCAACAATAAACACTCTATACGGTAAACAATTGACGTACATGCGTGCAAAAGGGTATTTCACCTAATATAAATTCGCTACTTATAACTACATGCGCGATACGGACAGACGCAAATTTAACGAAGATAAAATTTGATTTTTAAGTCGCGCGGTGAAAAATATATGAAAAGATAAAGGGTTACTACAGTGTAGACCGTCTTATATCGAAACCGCGTTGTATAAGTATCGCGCTGTACGAGTGCTACCTGTATTTAGAAATTTATGTACATTTAATCATACAAATACAGCATTTATTTTACAAATGATATTCTATCTTTTTCAAATTCTACTCTACAGTTCTTCTTTATGAACTGGTCAATTATATAACATCGTCATAAAAAGTTGGTTGTAACTTAATTTTCCCAAGCAACACGCACACTTGTAAAGGCTGGCTGAAGCTCACTTGCTGGAGCTACTTTCGCTGCGTTATGGCCTTTGTTTTATTCGACGTGATGGGAGCAGAAATGGCTATGAGTGCGCATGAAATCACAGTGCTGTAGCGAGGACCCGGAAGCTCACACAACCGAGCAAGCCAAGGTAGCTTTGCCTAGACGAGCAAGCATCGGCTTTCGACACACAACGCAAAGCTCAATTATTGCCGCGCAAGCTTCTGTCTTAATCAAAACGTCTTCCGTCTACAAAAATAAAAGCCTGAATCGAATGCTTATAAATGCGTGCATTTATTAACAAATAAATATTACTTTTTTCTCAAGTAATGAGCTTGCGCAGCAAGCATGGAGAATTCGCCCCTGTTCATCTCCCGTTCTGTTTAAGTGGCCAATCTATCGGAAATTAGCTCTGCTCACAACATTCCTTAATACTAACAATATCAACTTCCTTCATAATATCTTTTAGTTAACATCATTCTACCACTGATGCCGTCTGTTCGCTCTCAAATCTCCGGTCTCTGGTCAAGTGTCTTATTTCTAACCCAGCTCTCGGATCCATAAGTTAAAATTGGTTTGAACAGTGTTTCGTATACAGACACACCACCGTGTTGACCAATTTCTCTCTTATTCCATATAAATTTATTCAGCTGACTCCCCATTATACCATCCTTTTTTTGTCTATTCTCATATTTCATTTCCATCTTCGCAAAAAAGTATGGCCACGTAGTTGAAATGCTTACTTGTTCTCTACATCCCCCCCCCCCCCATTCAGAATGCAGCTGCTGCCAAGTTTTATTTCCTTATTTTTTCTTAGCCTCGTCTCAAGTACGCGTGTATAAATTTTACCTTAAATATTTCCAGAAATCTTCGCTTCTCCTTACACGTGGACTACAGAAATTCCTCTATAATCCTTTTACGGATGGGTAGCTATGATATCTATACTTCAGTTATCCGAGTTTGATCTTCTGATCAGGACTTCTGGATTATGCAACGCAGTCATTGTAAAACTTCCATATTTGAGCATCTCTGGTCGATTACCATTTACTCCAGCTGTTTGTTTCACAATTGTTTATGGCTTTTTTACCTCACGTATTGATACTCCTGAATGCATTCCTCTTGAATATTTTCTAGCAGTGTCCTGTCACCTTTTGTTTCAATTAGCAATCTAAAGTAATTACTCCAGACATCTGGCATATTTCACCTTCAGTTTTAATGCCCCCTTTATTATCTCTGAATTCTTTAACAGCACTGTTTCTTCCGTCTCTAAGGATTTTCATTATTTTCCGGAACACTTTGTCATCGCCGTGATATTTATCTTGGTCTCGATGGACTTTGTTATATTTATTTTATTATTTCAGAGCACCTGCTGACTTACTTGCCAAAACCCTTCGCTATTTCTTCTTTTTCCACAACCGTCTCTTTAACTTCCAGAATCCACCACAGAGTTGTGGTTTTTTGAGACCTCATTGCAGTATACGAAGAAGTTCTCTGCCCCACCTTCCCCCTTAAAGGCAGCTCTACCAAACCACAAGAGGGTGATGACACTGTTCTGAAACTCCTAAGAAGCAGGATATTAGAACTTACTGGGATGAAGAAAGAGAACATCAGCATAGGCCTGAAAACTTTTTTCACCAGAAAAGGGAGGAAGAGCGATTATAAGATTAACTTCTTAGAGCATAGGTATATAGATACACACATGATGAAGGTACATAGGTCTCATAGATACAAACATAAAGCAGGAACTATGACATATTTTATTTGAGAGTTTCGGAAAGAGACACGAAAGGAATGAAGTTTGCTTGGGGAAACGATATTAATAAAGATAGACAGCCTTTCTAGTTTCCAAATAAATAAATTAAAAAAAAACACAATTTGGTTGTTTTTAAAGAATTGTTTATTGCATACAATTAAAGTAAAAAATGCAGTCATTGAAGAAGCGATGCATAGACCGTAGCATTAACTCGTACGGTATGGTGAGCTTACAAGGCATCTCCCATTTTAAAATGGATTAGTCTTTTATTGCACAACATTCGCACTAAATCAGCAAAATCATTTGTAGTATTTTAAGTGTTTTCTTTTAAGACAAATTGTAAAAATATTATCCTCATTTTGTTCTTGCTTATAGGCAGCTAGAAAATTTAAGAACGACATTTTTATTTATTTATATACACATTTTTGAGGATCCTTGAAATTAACTACTGCCTAAAAATAAGAAAATAAAGCATGAAAAACGAGAGACAGAAATACAAATTCATGCAGCGATGAACGTTACTCTCTTAGGGTTCATGATAACATGTGTACTTAATTACACAAGGAAATCAAACCAAGAACTTAGATGTCTGAATTGCTCATCTGCTAGAAGGCAACGAGGATAAAATTTTGTTGAGTTGTCATGTAGAAACTATAAATTGCCGAAAACAATTCGTTATTATTAAACAAGCTATGCTTTTCAATTTGCGTTTGATTTAGGCAACTCCTTTTTCACAAATCTTCGCTCAATTAATAATATTTATCTGCAAAGGTATATTATTTATCTTGCAGATATGGTATACTGCAATATTAATTCTCTGAAATCACAAATAAAGTCTTAATCGTAATAAACTATTCATGGAATCATCATTGAAGAATCCTCTGGCTTTGAACGCCAGAACGTTTTAGGCCTTTTTAACTCATTTGGATGATCTCGGATGGAAATCGTGAGTTTGTTTCAAACTCTCCAGTTTTACTACATTCCTTATTGCCTCCAGATAAATAATTGGCGAAAGAAACAGACGAAGAAAGATTGAGAAAGCTTAGAAAACACTGGTAAGTGTTATAAAATGGTAGTGTTCTCACAAAATATTGCATATACTATTACTGAATTATTTTATCTTTTGTTTTCACAAAATGCACGTATTCTTTGGGAATATGAATATTTCCTTATTTCTAGTGATGTACAAGATGAGATGCTAATCTACCGAGATCAAATATTATATAACTGTTGCCGTTCTTTTGTCCCTGTTAATATTTATTGCAATGCTAATTAAGAAAATATGTCTCTACGTAGTGGGGTTTGATACTAATGATTTGTTTTACAATCATTATCAATATTTTCTTATTGTACCAATTAACGTGGTACATCATATGATGGGCTTTAAAAAATAGTTTTTAAAGAAGAAAAAAAACAAAACACAAAACTCTAGCACTGCACACAGTTCGAAAGACATCCAAGGAAATAAGTTTTCAAATAAGTAAACACATTTTCTCAGTTAAACTTATTTAAAAATTTTCTCTTTCATTTAACTCTTAAACACAAAATGTCTTTTCATTTTAAGGCTAAAAATGGAATCACTTTTCTCTTTATGTCTAAATAAACATCTCGATTTAAACCTCAAACCGCAAATTTTTACTTAAATAATCAAAATTGTTTATATAAGAGGGCCGAATTTCTTTCCATGTTCGACCATCATAATATAGATTATTATAAATAATTTAATTAGTGCGATGCAAATCCTACATCTGTATGATTGAATGCATGAGACTTTCATCTCTCTCTCTCTCTCTCTCTCTCTCTCTCTCTCTCTCTCTCTCTGCGGACACATTTATCTCTTCTATTTAAAACTAAATAGGTTTATAGTTAATTGAAGAGGAAATTGTCAGTTCGCAGCAACTTTATGTTAGCAATCAGTACAAACGGAAGTGTGAAGAAGCCTTACCTTTCGATAGACAATTTGATTGGGATTTTCATCAATGCTTCCTGACTGTCCGTTTCCTGTATCCACCTTTCTCCGGTAGGCCATTGAGTGCACAGATGATAGGAATCTTGCAGATAGACTTGGCAAAGGTAAATCCACTAATGTATTTTACCCGCTAGCGAGAGATGGAGTTCGCACCCGCCAATAGGGAACAACATGACTTCATATTATACTACAGTGTCCATAGTTGATTAAATGGAAGACACTTCAGACAGCTGCGACTTATCCTTTCACTCTTCTTTCCTTCTTTTCATGTTTCTCCTGTCGGTAGTCCATGTACTGTTGCGCAACGGTGGGCATATTTTGTACAAGTGCCACCCTTTCAGCATCATAGGAACTCTACTTCTGTATAATCGTTCTGCGCGGTTGATGTGACAACGGCTGGAAGTAAAGGCGATGAACTAAAACAGGAGACAGCCGCAGCACTAAAGCATTACAGAAGATGTAAACATCACATAAACTAGTGTGTGCGTAGACACTTGGAAACAAGAGGCCTCCCCGGAATCCACATTTCCCAGCTGACAACTACGGTAACCCTGCTCTTACTCTACGGTCTACTTGTCATTCTATCCTCCAATAAACGATCTCTGCTAAGATCACATGATTGCTGGACTGCGTAGTGGTGTTGGTGCTGCCATCTAGACATCCAATAATGAATCTCTTCTTCAGTGCCTGTATTAAATGTCCCAGTCTAAAGAACTATTAACGAACTCTGATCATCACACTTGAAAACAGGTTCAGAGTTGAATTTAAGGATGTCCTCGGAAGGTTAAATTTCAATTCCTTACAAAAAGATTGACAGCTACGATATAAGAGTCTACGTTGAAACATTGGTGTACTTGTCTTTTTAATTAAAGACGTTACAGAGTCTCTAGTTTTTGTCATTAGCATCGTCCCTGGGAAATATACAACAGATGACTTATCAAGTGTGCTTTCCAAAAAAATAATAATAAAATAATAAATAAAAATAAAATAAAATAAAAATCGTATACATCATGATAACTTCATTATCAATGTTAGTAAACCCAAATGGTTTGTTGTGGTTCTGCCAATCAGATGCTTAAATTAATACTCACATTTTTTTTTTATCCGGCTGCTCTGAGAAATGAGAAAAAATTGGAGGGAGGGAGCAGATTATGACTAACAATAAAATAAAAAGGGCATATCATGATGCTAGCTGGCAAAAGCAACAATTACTATAAGTTCAATTATAGTCTCGACCACAGGAATTATTTTTCTTATATTTTTTTCCACGATTTCTGCTTTAGTTGATCTTTGGTGCGGATCTCTTCGAAACTCTGGTTCTGTATAGTGCGCAGTTTCCTACACTTATTAGGTCTGTGATAACATTTCCATAATGTCAGATTGCTGAATCGCTTAACTACGTAAAAACCACGTGTGCAATGTGTCAAGAACATTACATTTTTCACACGAGAGATATTCATGTATAATCCCTTCCTTTGAATAGTATATTTAGTTAATATGTTATCAGAACTGGAATTATTTATATTCATGATGAAGCAATCCAGTTTTTGAACTCACCTTTAAGGAACCGAAATCTAGATTGCAGACAGTATTGGTCAGAGTTTTGAATCGATAAAAAAAATCGATTCAAAAATGTTTTATCATTATCATTTCATTTATTGTCCGTTAATAAACTACACCCTCTGTCCAAAACGAAACCGAACTTTTCGAAAATAGAAGAAACTAGTGGCGCCACCTGTTGTATCTTTTTGTTGTCGAAAGCGGCAACCTTCATTAGTGTTGTGTCAACTGTTTATGAGATTGGTTTCATTAGAAGTCGAGTTATAGTGCCAAGAGTGACAGTGTGTTTTGACGAACGGTCGGAAAATGAGTTTCAAACGGAGAGCTACGATTGACTTTTGTGTTAATTTTGTGTTTGAAGCATCAAATGCTTCAAAAAGCGTACGCTGATGAATGCCTATCCCGTACTCAAGTTTACGAGTGGTTTAAGCGATTTCAAAGGGATCATGAGACGCTTGAGAACGACGAAAAGCCGGGCCCGTCCAAAAACTGGACTGAGCGAAGTTAACATCCAAAAAGTGCGTGATTTCATCAAAGAAAACTCGAAATCGTCCGTGAGATTGATCGAAGATGAATTAGGGATTCCAAAATCAACTGTGCACAACATTTTGACAGAGAGTTTGGGCCTTCGTAAATTAAATTCGCGATTTGTTCCCCATCAGTTGACCGACGACCAAAAAATGTATCGAATTGAACACTGCAAGGACCTCATTAAAACTCAAGTTTACGAGTGGTTTAAGCGATTTCAAAGTGGTCATGAGACGCTTGAGGACGACGAAAAGCCGGGCCTCAAAATTCCTTGAAACGATGGTTACTGGTGACGAAACGTAGCGTTTTGAGTATGAGGCCGAAACAAAAGCGCCGAGTGGAGACCACCAGAAGAGGGGCATCGGAAGAAAAAGTCGCTTCGAGAAGTCAAAATTAAAGACAATGCTGATTTGTTTCTACGATTCCAAGGGCATTATACACAAAGAATTCGTTCCGCCTGGCCAAACAGTCAATGGTGAGTTTTATCTCGAAGTTTTGAAGCGATTGATAGCGAGATTCGTCGCGTACGGCATGAATGTCGTAACGACCGACCGTTCGTCAAAACGCACTGCCACTCTTGGCACTATAACTCGGCTTCTAATGAAACAAATGTCATAAAGAGTTGATACAACACTAATGAAGGTTTCTACTCTCGTCAATAAAAAGATACAACAGGTAGCATCACTAGTTTCTTCTATTTTCGAAAAGTTCGATTTCGTTTTGGACAGAGGGTGTATGTCGCTACATTTGACATCACTTTCGTGAAGGAGTCAAAACTTTACATTTCTATAGAGGACTTAGTAATAAAAAATTTTGACTGAGTTAAATTAAAGCAGGTCTTAGGACCAATAGCAAATACAGTAAACTGATGTGCGATTTCTAAAATTTTTACGAAAAAACAATTAGCAGCAACAGGAAAATGCAACGTATAATTTGAAATAGGAACTGAGTTTTAATGTACGTCGACGAGATTAATTAGTTGATGGTTACTACTTAGATCGCACAATGTACCAAGCTACTAACATGTATATATAAAAAGAGTGTTCTATTGTGTGTTGAGGAGTTTCATTTTGAGAAATTCTTTAAGCTATGTTCAATGAGCTTTTAGATAGACATAAAAAGAATCTTCCAAAACAGAATTCCATTTCGTGGTAACAGAGTAATATTCGAGTAGAATCACAAACTTTAGCAGACTGGCTATATCAGCAAAGGAAAAAGTCCATGTGTGAGCGAAAAAATATTAAACAGTAAATAAATTACAATGAACGAGTAGCCTGCTACTCGTTTTGCATGGACATGATAGCCTGCTTGAAGGCGGACACAACGTTCCTGTCAGCAGTGTGCTTCAATGATGAAGCATGATGAAGCCATGTTTGGCGTATCAGAAAAAAAGCGAACAGACATGGTATCCCTATATGGTTCTGACAATCCACACTTGGCTGGAATATTTAAGGGACAGTCCAAAAATATTTAATGACTTTTATGCCATGACTTATGACAAAGTCTGTGGACCATTGTTTCCCTTTTAAAAAACAGTATGTACTGTGGCAAGGGCTATGGTTCCTGCTACAGCTCATTGAGGACAAACTCATTTTTATTTACAACAAGATGGAGCATCCCCTCAGATCCATAATTCTACGCACAACTCTTTTTAATGCGTAGTCTCCTGGCTGATAGATAGGATGAATAGGGACTGCAGCTTGACCTGCACAACCTGGCTTTAACTCCCCTTCACTTTTTTTCTCTGTCTTTAGATGTAAAGAACATTGTGTACATACTGATATACTGCCATCCTGCAAACGTACGAGAGTGATCTGAAAAAGTCTCGGCCTAGCAATGAAAAAACGAATTTATAATTTCAAAATTATTTTTATTTTTCAACATAATCCCTTAAGACTAATACATTTATTCCAGCGATGCTCCAGCGCCATTATCCCATCCATGTAGTGATTCTCAGTACGATCTGCAAAATATCCCTCTATAGCTGCAATTACCTCTTGATTCAAAGAAAAACACTGACCAGCAAGGAAGAGTTTTAGTTTTTCGAAGAGACAGAAGTCAGAGGGAGCCAAATATGGGGAATATGGTAGATGTTCTCACAATTCATAGTGCAGATCCCTTAATTTTCTCATTGCCAAAACACTCTGTGGACAGGTGCATTGTCCTGATGAAAGATGATTTTTGTCTTCTGCAAACCGAGTCTTTTCTTATCAATTGTTTCGTCTAGTCTGGTTAAAATATAGGAATAATATTCCTCGGTTATTGTTTTACCCTTTTCAAGATAATTAATAAACAAAATGCCTTTATCATCCCAAAACACAGATGCCATGACCTTTCCTGCTGATGCAACCGACTTTGTCTTCTTTGGAGCTGAACAATCGGCTTCTGTCCACCGTTTTTATCCATAGTCTCATCCATAGTAATAAATCGACGCACAAGATCAGTTTTATTCTTGTTAAAACGCTCCAAGCACTGTTCAGAGATTTTCATGCGAGTGCGTTTTTGATCTGCTGTGAGCAAGAGCGGTACCCATCTTGCGCAAAGCTTTTTCATTTGCAATTCTTCATGCAAAATATATCCCACAAGTTCTTTTGAAATGCCTATAGCCTCAGCAATTTTACACACTTTGACTCGCCAGTCATCCAATATCATATTGGTCATTTGGTAACCATTGATCACTTGATCAATGATTTCTGGTGTTGTTACGCTTTTTGGACGTCCTTCACCTGGATCATTTTCAAGGCTGGTACACCCACGTTTAAACTCGGTAGCCCATTTCTTCATTGTCAAAAACGAAGAAGAGTGCCCATAAACGTTTATGAACTCTGAATGAATTTCTTTTGGCGTTAAACCTTCTTTTACGAAGATTTTATAACCGCACGATACTCAGTTTCAAGGGATACAGACAACACTTTTGCTTCAGAAAGCTGTATAAAATAAACTACTTGATAGAATGACTTGCAATTCACATGGATGCTTATGATAGATTTGCCAACTTAGAAAAGAAAATCTTGCCAATAGTGCTACCATCTATGGTCGAGGCCGAGAATCTTTCAGACCACCCTCGTAATGACCTGAAGAACTGTATAAAGAGAGCTGTGTTGTTGCAACAATTGCGCAATAAGCGCGAGATATTATTGGTGCTCATTGCACAACTGAAATGCAGTATTTTTGTGCCCAATGCTTTTTTTAAATAAATAATCGTTCACATTATTTCTACTCACCCTGTATTATACAAAATAATTAAATTATTAATGTCTATATTACAGGGTGAGTCAAACTGCTGAAAGAGATTGACAACATCATCTGTTTGTGATGTGAACCAACAGATGTTCATAATCATCATCAACATTTTCTTTAGCAAGAATTTCGAGTATCAAACAAATTTCCGCTCTTAATGGCTGCAATCGAAAAATCATCGAGAAAATCATAAACAATTTCCTCTCCAAATTCTAAATTAAAGATCACCTCCACCGGATTCAAATCTCATATATTAAGTTCAGTTCAAATTTCATAAGAATTTTGAACTGCTTACAACACATAAGCAAGTCAGCCTGCTGTTGCCATCTGAAGATAAAAAATTTCACCAATATTGCTATCTGACATCTCTCAAATTCCATGTACCTACAGCCTATCCTATTTTTGGACAAATAGACCAATAAGCTGAAAAGAACTATTCACTAGGATCGCTTTTCAGTCGAATATACAATACAAGTCCCATTTATGCAGCATTCATTTGGACAAGAAACAGTAGAAATGTTTCATGCCTGTTCAATAGAAAAAGTAAAATACTCATTGAAAATCGGTAGACTAGATGTGCGTGTTACCTTAGAGGAATGAAAAGATTTTAAACGATTTTTTTTTACAACTTGCCAACGATAAAACAAAATCACAAGTTATACACGAGTTTCACTGCATGAGAGTAAGTTGGGCAAAAACTTTTAAGCATAGGCAAGTATTTTCAACATGTCTTTACTCATGTCGAGCTGAGCTTTCCAAAGCAACCGGGGTGAAAGAAGATCCCCTTTTAAAGAGGCATCCATTACAGGATTAAAACGTGTTAGGCAAAGAAACTGCACATGAAAAAATGTTTCAATTCGAAATCAGCGTTAACACGTTCACTGCCAATCATGCGATATCGCGCGATGCGAGTTCCCAACAAACGGCCAATCACGCGTTATCGCGTGGACGTCGCTAACTAAATAAAAAAATTAAAAAATTTTGGCCACCACACGAAATTCCAATTTTCAGCTTGGCAATGAATGATATCGCGCGATCACGCGATGCGAGTTCTCACCAAACGGTCGATCACGCGTTATCGCGTGGACGTCGTTAACTAAATAAAAAAAAATAAAAAAAATTTGGCCACCACACGAAATTCCAATTTTCAGCTTGGCAATGAAAGTGTTAAAACTACATACAGATCACCTAGAACATTTGAGTAGTAAAAAATTTAACAGTGTGTTCTTCCTTTTCATTCCCTTTTGTTTTTCTCAATCCCTCTTCTAAAAAAAAAAAAAAAAAAAAAGCTGCCATATTTGACTTGTGAAAATAATTTTTAGATAAACACTATTGCCAATATCCGTTCCCAACCCTCCATGTTCCTGTAGTTCTGACAACAATAAAGAACGACAAAAACTGGAAATAATAAATCTCTTCCTCTATTTCTGCTACATTCAAAATCATGGTCAATGTATTACCATTATGATAAGTTCCACTCCTCATTCTCAGTATTACTATTAACCTAATAACACAAATTGACCTAATTCATACAAATCACATATCAATATTGAAAATTTACTTTTTTTTTAATATTAACCATTTATTTATTTATTCTTATGGCAAAAGGAATACAGAACAGATATAGTTCGCCCACCGATTTGAGGTCCCTCGAAACTACTGCGCATGTCAGAAAAAGGAGAATCCATTCCGATAATAGGGTAATCAGTCTGTCTTCTGGGATGTAATAATAAACAAACTGAGTTTGTTTATTATTACAGGTCGGAAAATTTAGCTTTTCTTTTACGAACATTGCTGTTTTTAAAGTGTAACTATTTTGCTTGTATAACAGTTGGAAAAATGTACGTAGAGTGTTAATACGTGCAAATACTGCGTTCTACATAAAACAATGTCACTTCGCTCCATGATAAGTTTCCTTTTATTCCGGGACTTTTTAAAACAAAATCCGATTTCGTGAAGTATTTTCCTTAAAGTTTCTCTTTTCCAAGGAAAATTAATTTTTTCTTTAAACACAGGAATCAATTTCGGAACAGTTGGCACTCTTTTCTCGAATACGTAAAATTCGTGAATAGCTCTTCTTATAACGTCTACATCAAAATCATTCAAAGCTACGGTTTCGATGGTTTTCTTTCTCTGGCG
This sequence comes from Typopeltis vanoorti, assembly GCF_054136105.1. NCBI lineage: Eukaryota > Metazoa > Arthropoda > Arachnida > Uropygi > Thelyphonidae > Typopeltis > Typopeltis vanoorti. The sequence continues at coordinate 96,909,046 of NC_143558.1, forward strand.
CTTTTTTTTTTTTTTTTTTTAGGAGATTTAAATTTTGGCTTACCTTCACCTTTTGATTCCCTACGAATTCTTTTAACAGTCGACCCCGATACCCGCAATTGCACTTGCACGTTTTATGACTTGAGAAAGGGGAACAAGAAGACGGCCGTCTGACGATTCTTTTTCGCAGAATGTCAGCACATTATTCAATATTCTTTTGCAAGAGCTACTGAAACGTTTAACAACAGAACTTGTTGACTGTACTGGATCCATCATACAAATTAATAATAAAAAAAATAATGCAAAAAAGAGAACAACAAAAATCAAGCTAGCATTAGTACAGCGACAGACAAGTGATTTCGCATGTTGGCGACCAATTCGTACATCCTTCATTTCTTTCTCCTCTTCAGCATGAATCGACTATTCTTGGCACAAAGCCAAGAAGGGACCTAGAAGTGGTGGGCGAACTATACAAGTCAATATCCAGTCTGGAAAGCCAACCCAAGGGCTCATCAGTCACCGGAGATCCAATCTGTGACCAATTGGAAAGAGTAGAACATGCATTCTACAGCTGCCCTCTTGCTCTGTGTATTTGGAACAGATTATGTAATGTGTTGGGCATGCCATTATTTAAAACAAAACAGGTTATTTTTTTACAATACCCACCACTTGTCAGCAACGAGAAGAGAATTTTGATTTTTATACTTAATGAATTAAAATACCATTTATGGAAGGTTAGAAAAAAACATGGATTTGAAAACCAGCAATATGATACCCAAATGATTTATAATATTGTATTGTGGAAATTTCATTGTTCAGTAAGACGTTTTTTGTATTTAGAAAGAAGCATTCTAAGAGATATCAAATTTATGACTAGATGGTATAGACCCACGGTGGCCAAACTGCGTCTTGCGAGCCGCATGTGGCTCTTCTTAAGTTTTATTGCGGCTCAACTAACAAATAAAAAATATTTATAATTTTTCTATTGTTTTTAATTTAATTTTGTATTATTTTAATCTTAATTTTCTATTGTTTTTAATTTAATTTTTCAATTAACTACATTGCTGTTCGGCAATGTAGTTATATTTATATTACCTTGTCAGAAAATTTAAAAAGCTACATTAAAAGATACAAAATAATCAACTGACATTACAGACCAACCACAATTAGCAATTTTTATTCGTTTCGTTCTTGCGGACGGAGTGACGCGAGAAGAATTATTAGATTTAATAGCATTAAAAGATAGTACTTGTGGCGTTGATATTAAGGAAGCTTTTGATGTTGCCCTTAAAAATGTTCCAAAAAGTAAATTTGTAGTTCTTAACAATTAGCAAAAAGTAAATTTGTGGCTCTTAACAATTTCTGGTAGGTAACTATGGCTCTTTCTGCCAAAACTCTGGCCACCCCTGGTATAGACCACCCACATTATGCAATATTCACCAGGGGAAGATAAAATTCTGTCTATTCTTGCTATGAGAGGCTTTTTAAATAGTTCCATCCTCTTAATTGAATGTAGTCTTATAGTCAATTGCAAGGATCTAATACTCAGAGATGACTGGAGAGCAATCCCAGGCAGAGAAGACCAACTCAAGGCAGTTAACCCAGATGGGGCTAACCACCTAGGTATCAGTCTTCTTTGCGTTTCGATTGGTTTTCTGGTTGTTCATCCATATGAGATTGGTGAAAAAGGAAAACTGATAGCCTTTGGCTATATGATGATATAAAGGAGCTGAGGCCTTTTCATTCTCTCTCTCTCTCTCATGTTATCTATCTGTCTTTTTTTCTCCTAATACTATCAGGCTCTCTTGCACTCCTATACTAATTACTCTAGGCCTATGATGAGCAACCCTTTACTTTTTCAACTCAATAAAAGTCGACACTGCTCTGGGTAGTGACCCTTCTCATAATGAATAACATTATATATTTCCATAACGTTATGGGCTTTGCATTATGGGATACTAAGGCAAGTGATGTGAAGTCAATACGAGTTCTGTTTACACTTGAATCTTTAATTTATAGTATAACCAAGTGGAAAAACTTTCAACAGTAGGGATTAGGTTCATTATGCCTAATAAACTGTTTTAATAATTTTTATTTTTTTGTAGTTCTACCTATACATGAATAAAGAATTTATAATCTAACACATAAAATTTCTTGCAGTGAAAGAAATCTAATTCTTATCTAAGAAATCTATCTAATCATTCTAAATTAGATTTTTTAATTTTTGTTTTTCATTTTTATTATGCTAGAAGGATAACTAAATTTGCAATAATTATAAATCAATTTTGAAAGAGGGGGAGGAATTAGAAAACAATATCCATTAAAATATGACACTGGGCGCAATAAAGATTTGAGAATCACTGCTTTAATCTTTCTTTCGAAGTAGGTATATGGGAACTGTATTTTTAAGTGTTTACTCAGTTTATTTTCATTAATAATAATATTAAAAATACATATATGTTAGCACAGAATTTTTACTTCATATTAAACACAGAAATTCAATACAGGTTTACGTTAGGGTTAGGAAAACCTTGCCAGTTTTCTTCAGCAAGGAACCACAATTACTGCTAATGCATATTGGGAAACACGGAAGAAACTCAGACAAGTAATTCAGAACAAAGGACGAGGAATGCTGTCATCAGGGATCGTGCTTTTGCATGACGATGTGCGAGTTCACACTGCAGCATAAACTGCCCAGCAAATTCCTAAATTTGGGTGGGAACTTTTCGACCACTCACACTTCAGCCCTGACCTCGCACCCAATGACTACCGCTTGTTCCTACATAGGAAGCAGTGGTTACCAGCTCCCATCCCAGTGCTTTGAAGAAGATGAGAAACTAAAGAGCACCATAACCCAGTGGTTGAACTCACTCACGGTAGACTTTTTTTGATACATGAATGAAGAAGCTGGTGCATGATACCAAAAATAGTTGCAAGTCTATGATGACTGTGTGGAAAAATAAAGTATATATATATATATATATATATATATATATTTTTTTTTTTTTTTTTTTAATTCTTGACCAGACGTTATTTTCTGGATGCGCCTTATATAAAAAAGCATGGGGGTGATACATGATAACTGGAGAGATATCATTAGGACTATAAGATTTTTTTAGTATCTATTCCTTGCCAAATCCCAACTGACTTCCTCCACAACTAGTCCACTCAGCTATGCCGTCTATGTTACATGATACATTCTGTAAAAATGGGGAACGTGTGCTTTTGTCCAATAAGAAGACATTCTTTGCGAAAGTTATCAATCATGAATCTCTTCGTTTTTGATCTGCTCTAACAGAAGATTCCTTACCTCACTTTATAGCCAACATTTGCTACCTTTATCATGTTCTCCTAATTCATACAACTATCTTACACTCTGATCACTTCTCTAAAGGTGATTTCATACAGTCTGATAACCCAAATTGTGAGATTATCTTCCTAGGAAATTATAACTTTCATACAGAAAACCGGCTTCCCTTCTCTAACTTTACAGATCAAGCTGGAAGGGAAGAGAATCATTTATTATTATTATGGCAAACTCAAGGAATTCTTAGATTCATCGAGGGAAGCCATACACATCATGTCAATAACTATCCAATATTTGCGCAGTATCTATCATACTTTGCTTTAAATTCATTCACAGTCATGGCACCCACAACAGACTCTGGCAATCTATTCCACTCATTCACTACTCTCCAAGCAAAAAAAAAAAAAAAAAAACTAGTTCTAAACCTTGCTAACAACACTCTTACTCAGTTTCCATGGATAGCCCCTAGTTCTCCTAACAACACACCTGTTCTAAAAAAAATTCTTCTGAATTAATCTTAAAAAAAAAACAAAAAAAAACGTAATCTTGTAAAAACCCTCAGTAATTTGTATGTCTCAATCATATCACCCATTTTCCGCTTATCAACCAGTTTCTGTAACCAACAAATTTTCAATGAACGGAATAAGGTTCATTCCATAGACCTGCTACCAACTTGGTCACTCGCATCTAGATCCTCTCCACTTCCTTCTCTTCATCATTATCACCAAGAAACCCAGATCTGCATGCAGTAGTCAAAATGGGGTATTATCAAGACTTGATAAAAAGGAACAATAACCTGCTTGTCAAAGTATTCTTCAATAACCAAGTGATCTGATGAGCTGCTATAGCCACTTATGCAATGTGCTCCCTAAACTTTAACTCTCTATCCACTGACACTCCCAAGTCTCCGAATTTGTCAATTTCCTGCAATATGGTTCCACCAATGTGGTATACAGCTGGTAATCTTTCCACCCAAAACGCATAACCTTACACTTTGCCACATTAAACTGACATCCATTCTCCTTAGTCCAGTCTGCCAATCTATCAAATCATCCTGGAAAATTTTGACATCATCTGTATTAAATATTTTTATTATTATTATTACGTGACACTTCCGGGGAGTCCAGACTCATCGAGGGAGGGCACCTACTCTACAACTCTGTCTCCACCATTCATTCCACCAACTACACCAATGCCATTTACCGCCCACCACCACTTCCATGGACAATCACAAACATCCATGCCCACGGCGCAAATCGAACTCGCAGCCTTTTGGCTGGAGAGCAGACACACTAACAGCTTGGCCAACCAGGCCGGCTATTGCTCTACCGAACTTTGCATCATCAGCAAATAACTGAACAGTTCCTCTGAGATCCTTTCCTATATCGTTAATGAACAAATTAAACGGTAACGTTCTAAGAACAGAACCCTGCAGAACGCCACTAGTCACAGGCCTTCTTTTGGATTCTACTTCTGAATAAACTACTTTCTGATATCTCTCCATCAATCACCCTCCTATCCATCTCATCAACCCTATTTCCATTCCCATGCGCTGCAGTTTACTGATTAGAATTCCATGTGGCATCCTGTCAAAGGCTTTTGCAATGTCCATTAGTGTCGCTGTAAATCTATTACCTTTATTCAATTCAGCTGTCACACTGTATTATAAAACATGAGCAAGTTATTGAGGCATGACCTACCATTCACAGCATCCCATTTCCATCATCCTGTATTTGGCTCTTGACCAACTTTTCCAATTACTTTGACAATAACTCCTGTTATGCTGATCAGTAAGTAATTTGCTATATCAGTCTTGGAGCCTCCTTTATGCACTGGAACTATTTACCCCTCTTTCCACTCCCTTGGGACTAACCTAGAACTGAAACTTAGATTAAACAATACGGTCAAGGACGCTGACAATTCCTTCGCCACTTCACATAAAACTCGAGCTGGTATACCATCCAATTCCACAGTTGTATACACATTGAGGTTCTATAATATTCTATGCACCTCCATTACATTTACCTCAGTTCCTGTATAAGCCTTTGGTTCTCTCATTCCTGCAATATCACCATCTGGATGATATAATATAGTAAAGTGTTCACTGAGTAGTTCTACTATTTCGACTGATTCAGTTACCTTCCTACCATTAACATTCCTTAAAATCATTCTGCCATACATATATACATTATTTCTTTCACTTGCATCATCGAAAGACCTGTTTGGGATTCTCTTTAGCCTGCATTGCTAATTTCGTTTCATAATCTGCTTTTGCCATTCTTAGCACACTCGTTACCCTTTTGTCCTGTGCCTTCTACTGTTCATGTGCCTGCAGGTCACCTTTTTCCTTAAATTCCCTCTGCATTTTTTTTTTTTTTTGCAGCTCCAGCTTGATGATATTGATCCATTTAACTCCTACTTGATTTACTCTCCTGACTCTGAGTATGAAGTCTGCCATTACCTCCCTTAAACACTTCCCATGCACTATCAACATCCATCCCTTGTAGTTTTATATGCCACAGCACTGATCCAAGCAATGAGCTTGTCATACTTATCAGCCCTGTAATTCCACATATACCCCATCGTAACTGAAAATTGCACACATTTGGCCACCTCCCAGGTCAAAATCATATGATCACTCTCACCAATTGGTGGCAACATGGTCATATTCGTTATAGACAAATTCTCAGAGCAATTACTAGATCAAGCACTCCCGAACCCGTAGTATATTCCATTGCATTGTCTCAAGTAATTACCCCTTAGTAATAACTGCATAAAATCCATTTCCTTTCTCCCATGTGTCCTCTCCTCCTTCCAATCTATGTCCCCATAGTTGAAATCCCCCATAATAATTACCTGTACTCCACTCATTGAGTCTCTTTGCCAATGCATAATATCTCCATTATCTTTTCCATCCCCTGGTCTATAGCAGCATCCAACTGTATATTTTGTTCTGCTGACCTCAATCTCACACCAGATAGCCTCAAATGTGCTATAATTTCACTGCCTGCAGTTGAACTTCTACTCTATTTGGTTGCAATTCATCGGCTATCATCAATAATACTCCTGCCCCATTCTTTCCTCTCTATCCTCCTTGAACACACTATACCTTTCACATTCTATCCCACTAACTATATCATCTTCTGTTAGCCATGTCTCATTAATCCAATAACCTCTGGCCAGGATGAGTCAACCAATGCCAAAATTTCCTCCTACTTGTTCCAAATCTCCTGGCATTAGTGTACATAAAGTGCAAAAGCCTTTACTAAGTACCACTGGTGACAAACAAATGGTACTTAGGCATATCATGTCACTGGCAGCTTCCCCCCCCCCCTCCCAAGCTCTAGTTTCCCTGATTCTGCACATCCACTTTCACTTCATTCAATAACACTTTTTCCAATCTCCGAACACGAAATCCATTCAGATGCAAACTATCCTTTAAGTCCTTTCGCTCCTCAAACTCACCACCCACATTTACAAACTCCCCGCCACTCCTGCATAACCTACTCATCAAGTAATTCGTTATTATGGCCCTAATTCTCTTTACTCTGTCATACCATGGCAACAGACTCACTATTTTTCTTTCATGTCCTCTCCCATGCCATACTTTTTCTCCTTTAAAATCATTCGTTCCAGCCACTATGATCGTTGCTTTCACCCTACCCTTTTGTGCTCTATTAGCCTCACTAACTTCCATTAATTTTTGCACCGAGAAAGAACGATTTTTGTCACTCTCATCGATCACACCTTTTATGATTGAATCGCTGTACAACACTCGCTCCTTGAATTTTTTCTCTCTCTCTCTTGGTCAAACCTTCATTTTTCTTATCTCGCACATCTTCCTTTCAGTTATCAGTTGATCTAATCGCCAGACATTTTTGCATTCGCTCCAGCTCCCGCTTCGCCCTATGTATCACTCCACACAACCGAGCTATCTCTCATTGCACCCAACTCTTCATTCTTTACATCAGACATGCTATTTTTTCATTCAACACTTTTACTCTCTCTCTCTCCCAATCGTGTCACATTTAATCTCATTCTCAATGCTATGTGACATTACATCATACATTTTTAATCGCATTCTGAGTTCTATTCACTATTTCAATCTCGCGACCTGAGAAACACTTTTGATCCTCGCTTCATAGCATTTTCTGTGCACTTTCCCCATTATCGTTTTCAAACCAAATTCAGCTGCCTTCGGTAATGCATACATTTCGCAGACGTGGCACTGCACGAAGTCCCTTTGATTAAATTCTATAAACCGGCGTTTCCCAAACTATGTTCCATGGAAAGTGAATAAGTGTCCCGTGAAAAAATTAGCAAAATTAATATGAGCCTGGAATGATTTTAAATGCTGCGATAAGTTCAAACATGTTTGAAAATCAGGCGCTCCTCACTTTGCGTGTGGATTGTGCTATTGAGGCCAGCACGCGCTGGACTTGACTCAGTCGCCCGTGGCTGTCGACACCTCGAGAGCGAGTGAAGTATACGGAGGTATCTATTCTAGGAAACGTGCGGTCACAAGCAAGGTCAATGCAATGCGATGTGGCCTGCTGCAGCGACAGTGTGTACTTAGCTTTACATTGAATACGAGACCGATGATACTAGACCCTAACTAAGGTGTTCCATTAAAATTTCTAGATTTGTGAATTGTTCCGTCGTAGGAAAAGTTTGAGAAAAACGCTGCTTTAAAGAATGGCAACTTGGACGCCATTGTTCTGCTTTGCATTGGTGCCATGTGCTACACTACTTAACTTACCATGCAAGACTAAATTAACAATATTTTTTAAAAAAGTTTAATCTAAACTAATTAACTCAAATATACAGTCTAATTCTAACACAATGTTTTACCTGATAACGCTATTTTCTTTTTCTTTTTTTTAAAAAAACTAAACAACTTAGCTTTCAGAGCTCTCCAAAAAGTCCTACCACCATGCACTACCTGACAACGAATTCTGAGTTATGATTATCAATTATGATCTCCAGCAAATAGTTAACCTATTTGCTGGAGTAACATACACCATGTTGATAGAAATATTTGGACAACTAGTTGTGGTAAAAAAAAAAAAAAAAAAAAGACATTTTAATTACATTGCTAGTACTGAGTGGAATCACCTTAGGCCTGAATGACAGCAACTACCTTTCAGGGCACTTTCAACCAATTTCTGATGTCACAACAGGAATATTCTACCATCCCTCGTGCAAATATCTTTGCACGAGGGATGGTGTTTGCTGATGATGGCCATTCCATTATGGTCCAGACTCTGAGCCAGCCAATTTAATACTTCAACGTTGTTTTATGAATACCAGTCTTAGATGCGTAGCGAAGTACGGCAAAGAGCACTGTCATGCTGAAACATGCAAGGGTCACTGCCAAAGTACTTCCAGTGTCAGAAGCATGAAGTTGTCCAGGATGTTCAGGTAGCCATCTGACGTCATGGATTTGGGTACAGCCACCAATGAACCAAGTTCCATTCAACTCAAACATCCCCATACCATTACTGAGCCTCCACCAAACCTGACAGTTGGAAGGATGCAGTCCTGCCAGAACACTTCTCCAGATCCAAGCGCAACCATCAGAGTGCAACATTTAGAAGCATGATTCATAGCTCTACAGAACCCTTTTTCCAATCATCTATGATCCAGGAATTGTGTGAAAGACACCAGTATAAATGTCGTTTGGCTTTGAGGGGGGGGGGGGATAGAATGATGTGTCATGTTCAGGAACTTTGCTGTGGAACCTAAGACATGCAACTCTCTTGGAAAATTCTAGTGCTAACAAATTTCTCTGCAGTATTTTCTACCCTTTTTTACACCTCTCTCAAATCCTGATGGTATCATGCTAACATTGCTTGAACACAAAGAAGACCTCTTGGCATCAGTCTTTCTGCCAATTCTTGATAGATGACCAAGGTAATCACTTCTTGCTATATAATGAACTACTCACTGTTTGCCTCCTGTTTCAACAAAAGGATATTTTAGAAAAATCTTCATTAGTCTCACTGCTAATAAGCTCATGTGGTATCCCTCTAGTTGTGCTTAAAAATTATACTCCAGAATTAACAATCCTGCATCACCTATATATAGTCTGGCATCGATCCAACAGCATGGAAGCAAACCTTCATCCAGCCTGTCCCTAAAAAGGGAGATAGTCAGCCATCAAACTGTTGTTCCATTGTTCTCACCAGCTTCCACACCATCCAGAGACTCGTGAATTAGTTATCCAAATATCGTTTCTATCATTCTCATTCTACAGCAGATCTGGCTGACCTTATCCATCTTTGGACACAGGCTATAGAAAGATCTAGAGAAACTCGTGAAACTGTTGATATTTCAAAGACATTTAATCGTTTCTGGCATTGATGGCTTTTCAACAAGCTATCTTATGATGTCCCTAATGTTAATTGTGATTGGGTTAAAAGCTTTTTCTCTGGTCGTTTATTGCTTGTTATAATTGATTCATAGATGACCAAGGTAATCACCTCTTGCTATATCATGAACTACTCATACCTTCCTATCATTAGATTTATCAATTCTAGAAAACTGCTGGGTTCAGTATCCTCATCAGTGTTTTTCTTCCTAATTCATCAATGACTTTGCACTAACTTCAAATTCTATTCATAGTTCTGCTGACAGTAGTATTCATTACTCTTCTCCTTTCAAGACACTCTGCAGTTCTCAAATGATTGAAACTTCAAGATCTTATATCTAATATTTTAAACACTGATCTCCTCACCATTCTCAAATGGGGTGAATGCACTTAGTGAATTTCAGTGCTATCAAAACACAATGCTGTCTTATTACTCATAAGATCCTACATTACTCCCTACTTTAAAATAAGAAGAGCATTAAAAGTTGTCCACCAAAATAAATAATTTCTGAAATTTTCCCTTAATCTTATTTTTTAAAAGGGAAAATTTCAGAAATTATTTATTTTGGTGGACAACTTTTAACGCTCTTCTTATTTTAAAGTCTAACCAAATGTGTTAACCCCTAGATGTCGGAAAAAAAGCCAAAGAAGTTATCTGGTGCAGAAAACAGGAAAAGACAACTGCAACGAGTACAACTGGACAATACCACAACTGGCTCAAATCAAGAACCCCATCCTCATTCAATGTCTACATTGAAGCCCAAAACAAATGCAAGAAACTATCAATACTTCCAAAACAGATTTTGAACAGGCAAAAAGCAGGAAGCTTGCAGCCTGTCCCAACGGCAGCCATACCTTTTGGTCCCTGCAAAGGTAACTGGCTGTAACATTTGCCCTACACTATTCCCACCTCTATCATACCCAGATGGCTCATTTGAAACATCACCCATAGAAAAAGCTAACCTCCTGGCATCACACTTTGCTTCCAATGCATGCAGAACTGACAATGGCAAATGCCCTCCAGTCATTCCAACTGCCCAACATACAATGCCCCCTATATCTTTTTGCCAAAAAGACATCACAAACCTGCTGCCTAGATTAGACACAAAAAAAGTCTCCTGGCCCAAACGGAATCCTCCAATTATCCTGAAGGCCTGTGCATCTGAACTGACTCCTATGTCACCTGTGCACACTCTTACTCCACTGGTATATATCCCAAAACCTGGAAACTGGCCTATATTCAACCCATTCCTAAAAAGGGTGACAAATCACTGCCATCCAACTATCGCCATCTCACTCACTCCAGTCCGATCTAAAGTAATGGTGAAAATCATCAACTCTCAACTCCTAATCTACCTTGAAGGTACCCAACTATTAAGCAACTACCAGTACGGATTCTGCCAAAGCCGTTCAACAGATCTACTCTCATACATCACCCATCACTGGACAAACGTTAAGGAGAAATTCGGCGAATCCGAAGTAGTTGCACTTGATATCTCCAAAGCCTTTGACCGAGTCTGGCACAAATGCAAACCCCATCATTTGGACTGCCTCGGGACTTCTGCATATGGATTGCCAGCTTCCTGTCTGGACACACACTGTGTGATGGTAGACGGCTCCCTATCCTCTCACCATCCAACTAATGCCAGGGTCTCTTAAGGCTATTCTCTCACCGACCCTCTTCCTTCTATATATCATCAATGACCTACTTCAGTTGACCTCTAACCCAATAGTTTTGCAGATGACAGCACACTACATTCCTTCCTTTCATTTGACAAACCCTATCCTACACAACTCACTTCAACCCACAGAACATCAACCACCACTGCCCATAATTCCGACCTCCAAGCCATCCTCCAATGGGGCTCAACCTTATCAACTTCAACGCTAGTAAAACCTAGTTCTGTCTTATTTCTCATAAAAAAGAACTATTTTCTCCCAGCATTGTTTTCGATTTGATAACACTCAAATTCACAGACAAGACGAAATTTCTCTTCTCGGAATTACCTTGACATCAAGCATCTCCTGACAAACACATCACAACCATTGCCTCCTCAGCTTCCGAAAAACTAGGTTTTCTCTTTCGCTCAAGACGCTACTTCACCTCTAAACAGCTGTTAACACTATACAAGTCACAAATCCACTCAGCTCTCGAATATTGCTCACACATCTGGAGTGGGGCTCCAAAAAGCTCCCTCAAAATGCTTGACTCAATACAGAGAGCAATTAGACTAATAAATGACCCATCCCTCACCAACTCGCTCCCCCCACTTTCACATAGACACTTGGTCTCTGCAATCAGTATATTCTATAAACTTTCACGGGAAAGGTTCATCTGAAACAGCATCAATAATTCCCACACCCTGTACTAAGCCCATTGGAACAGCTGCCGCCCAACATCCTTTTACAGTACACCTCGAAACCCACACAAGTTTCTTCTCCTGCTACTTGCAGTACTGTGGAACAGTCTTCCCCCTGAAGTATTTCCCACGACATACAATATACAGGCGTTCAAATCAAATGTAAACAAGTTTCTCCTTTCACAACCCATCACCCATATACGGTACTAACGTACTATAGGTTGACTAGCCAACCTCATGTATATGGGCCCAACATAATAATAATAAAAAAAAAAAAATAAAACTGTAACATAAATTGGTTGGATCGCTGAAAATAAATTTTTAATTTCAGGACCACATAAAAACGAAGAACAGAAAGTTCTGACGAAGCAAGTACTCCGTGTAACTCGACTACAGAAAAAGAGAGGACACAAGATAACTATGAAGAAACAAATGTTACATGCGAAAATGAAACTGGCTTGTCTACAGAAGTTGCAGCAGAAATATTGGATTCCGATTCAGCGAAACACGAAACTTCAAATTTTAATGTTAATGATCCAGGTACTTGGCCAAATCATGACTACCAAAGTTAGAGATTGTTTAGTTGAGCATTGCCCGCGTCAAGTGGTTAATAAAGAATTTCCCAAAGATGAATCTGGCCGCAAGTTTTCCGATTCATATTATTATCGAACGTTAGCAAATGGAGAAAAACTTTTACGAAGTTATTTAGTTTATTCAGAATCGCGAAATTCGGTTTTCTGTTATTATTGCAAAACATTTGGTAGTCAAAATTCCCAACTTACTAACGAATACGGTTGTACCGATTGACAACATTTGAGTCATACTAAAAATACACGAGACAAGTTACTCTACATAATACAATTTTTATCAAGCCAGTGTATAGCTTTCAGAGGTTCTTCACAAAAACATTTTGAAAATGATAACGGCAGAACACTTGCATCGCATCCAAACATCATAAAATAGAAACATTGCCCATTATTTAGGGGATAAAATACAAAATGAAATCATCCGTATAATTTCTGAAGATATAAAACAAAAAATTTTAGAAATAGTTAGAGGCGAAATATTATTCATCAATTCTTGACACTACTCCGGATATAAGCCACAGAGAACAATTATCTATTATTAGATTTGCTAATCAAAATAAAGATACAAATATAGCAGAAATTCATTAACATTTTTCGGGTTTTCAATCTGTAGAAGATACCACTCGGCAAGGACTATTTCAATTTATAAAAAATTATTTAAAATGATTGAATATTAACATTTCGGATTTACGCAGCCAAGCTTATGATAACGGTTCAAATATGCGAAGCAAACATAATGGACTACAGAAAAAAATCCTTGAAATAAATTCAATGTCTTTTTTTTATTCCGTGTGCTGCTATTTATTAAATTTGGTAGTTAATGATGCAGCTAAGATAGCCTGTAAAACTGTAAATTTTGGGGGGTAATACAGGAATTATATAATTATTTTTCAATATCTGAAGCGTTGGGCTATATTAAAAAAACATTCGTGTTTTAAATTTGAAACCACTTTCTGCTACTAGGTGGGAAAGTAGAGTAGAAACAATAAAGCCACTTAAAAATAATATCAAGGAAATTCACCAGGCTCTTTTTGATATTACGGAAGATGAAACTAAAGATATCGATTCTAGAGTTCAGGCAGACAACTTAATTTCAAAGATTTTTTCGTTTAAGTTTATTTGCTCTGTTCATGTTTGGTACGAAATCTTAAGTCTCGTAAATGTTGCAAGCAAAATAATGCAGAATCCGACATTTGATATACGAAAAATTACAGAAAATCTTGATTATGTTATACAAGAATTAAATACTCGCCGAACAGACCAATATTGTGAAAATATTATTAGAACTGAAAAAGATCTTAATATTGATCCTATTTTTCCAGACATTCGCAAAAGAACATAAACGTTTGGTTACGAAGCATCAGATGAGACAACGCATGATCCTAAACAAAATTTAAAAAATTTTTTTTTCGCGATTTTAGACACAATAACTTCAGTCACGGAAAGATTCATACTCTTAAAACAACATAGCGAGGACTTTAAAGTTATGAGACATTAGCAAATTAAAAGATTGGAGCAATGCAGATTTAATGAAACATTGTAAAGATTTGCACTTAAAACTAAGCGACAATCAAGATTCCGACAATCGCGATATTGATGGCATGACTTGGAGGAATTAAAAACTTTGCAATGTTTTATTAAAAAAGAGTCGGCTCCTCAGGATGTTTTAAATTATATATATATATATATATATATATATATATATATATATATACAGGGTGTTCGGGATAAATTTGACATATTTATAATTAATTATATTTTTCCGTAAGTTACATGTATTAACACACACTTCTCTTCATTTAAAAGTTTGGACCCTTCTTCATTCATATACAAGATGTCAGAAAGGATGGATAGCTGGAACCCACCTGAATCATGGAAGAGAATAACTTGTATCATGATGATTCGTGCCCGCCATCAAAATAAGGATATTACGACTGCTGCCCAATGCTCCCTGAATACAGTAAAAACAATCAGGCATGAACTAGAGACTTGCAATGGTGACTACGAGGATGTAGCAAGAAGAAAGATGCCTAGCAGACGATCTGATTGCGTTCGTACAGCAGAATTCCTCGCAAATCTGCAGGAACAGGTGTTGAAGAACCCTGGCATTGGAATTCGGGCTTTGTTCGTGGAGTTGCTAACTGTAGTCAAGCCCTGGATAACAAGGGTAGCCAATGGTAGGCCGTATGTATGGCAGCAGGATTCGGCCCCTTGCCACACCTCTGGGAAAAGTCAAAAATGGTTGTCTGAAATTTTCTACGACTTCACCAGTCCAAATGTTTGGCCTCCAAACTCCCCAGACCTTAACCCCATGGATTATTTTGTATGGGGCGCAGTTGAAAAAGACACCAATCGCACTTCCAGTAATACAAAAGCCCAGTTAATGGATAAAATTAAAACAGTTTTTGCGGCCCTTCCCAGGGAGACTGTAGCATCAGCTTGTTCGAGGTTCCGAAGCAGAATTGAAGCTGTGATCGATGCTAATGGTGGTTATTTTGAGTAAATCTTGTCGATAGTATTGTAATTAACTCTGCCTGTAATGTTTTTTTGTCAATTCATTAAATTTAATAGATACAAAGAAGATTTTCTTTTTCCTTACGAAACTGTCAAATTTATCCCGAACACCCTGTATATACACGAAAATAAATTAGCCGACACGTTTCCGATTACTGCGATTGTGATGCGTATTTATTTATCATTACCAATATCCGTAGCATCAGGGGAAAGAGGTTTTTCAAAACTTAAACTAATAAAAAATTATTTGCGGTCAACAATGTCTGGAGAGCGTCTAATGGATTTATCAATTATATCAATTGAAAATAATACAGTATTATGGATTCATTAGACATTAAAGATATTATTAAAATTTTGTGGTGGCTTAAGCAAGACGGATAAATATGTAAAATAAATCTACATTTATCTTAATTGTTATATAGTTGAAAGCATATCTCCAAATTATCTTTATGTAATATTTCTTTTTATATTAAAATAAAAGTAATTTTTGTTTATATATATATATATATATATATATATATATATATTCTGTTGTGTTTATCTTTTAACGAATAAACATTTTTGAAATTTTTTATTATTAAAAATTCCTTATTAATGAATTTCAGTGATTACAATGTTCTACTACCGTTAAATAAAATTTATTTTTATGTATGCATATAAACTGTTTTGTACTTTTAACAAAGTAAAATTTTTCGCAAAAATTTTTCATGGGGGCGCTGAAAAAAGTTTTGCACAAGTGCGCCTCCTACCCACGGCGTGGCACTGGACACGGCCATGCACCTATACCAGAGGCGTAGCTAGAGGGGGATAGCACTTTGAACCTTTTTCAACTTTTGTAGTTAATTCTAAAATACAATCTCGAGAACTCATTTCCAAATATTGTAATACTACTGCGAATTTTCCTCATAAATGCTGTAAACGTTGCTAGTTGTGAGAGGAGGTTTTCTAAATAAAATTGATTAAGAATTACCTACATTACTATGAAATTGACTTCGGCAATGTCATCGACGATTTTGCTACCAGAAAAGCAAGAAAAATAACATTTTAGAATGTTGAAATTAAACTTTTACTTCAAAAATAAACAGTGTTTTATTTCCCTACGCGTCGTTTTGACTTTTTGTAGTATTTCTGATGTGTATTGAGAGGGCAGTAAACTCGGGGACCGCCCCGGGCGGAAAACGCTCTAGCTACACCACTGACCTATACATTTTGTATAGTTCAGTGGTAGTGCACCTATATATACAAAAAGTGGTCATGTGCACCTATATACACAAAATATATAGGTGCACATGGCACTTAAAAACATCAGTGTTTTGAGTGCCATACATTTCTTATTCACACATATCACCTTTATGCTAGTAAATATCGGCAAAGGTTGGTCGATTGGTAGAGCCTCTGCTGCTAATGGCTCGTTAAGTAAGTTTGAGCGCAGTTAGTAGTTGGAAGAGAATCAATCGTTCGATGCTGTTGGCACACTCTCCCTCGATGAGTCTTTGCGACTCCCTGGAGGTGTCATATAATAATAATAATACTGGTACATATTTGTTTATATTCAAATACAATGGCTTAACAAAAACACCTTCAAAGATGAAATATGTCAAATCTTGTTATAGATGAGCCTTATCTGATTGAGAACTTGCAATCAATTCTGAAAATTTGAAACACTAACTTTTAACCTTAAGCATCATTGTGTCTCATAAAAATAATAAAAAAAAAAAAAAATCCCATACTTCTCATTAATTTCCCAAAAATCAATTTGTACACAATTATATTCTTATATTTTGTGGAATACAAAATTTATATATTTTTTCTTTATTATTATCTCATAGATAAATACATGATATCCTCATACTCAACAAATTTGTTACACACAGATCATGTTAAATTTCGGATATACAGTTTTTCTACCATTCTAAAGGATGGTAGAGGACTGCTCCTTACCTAGTTGTGTCCAAATTGTAGCAAAAGCCCTTTTGAAACCTTGAGCTATTGAGTCAACACAGATACCGAATAATTAGTCTGACTTTGTATGTGCGTACATTACACAAAGATGATTGCATCTCAATTTTCTATATTACTGTTGCTCAAATATATCACCTCTGATGATGTCTATCTCACACTTGGATGAAGTTGAAAAACGCATCATGGAAAGCCCATACTCATATCTTTCCTCAAACTCATTAAATGATAAAGCACTCTCTCTCTCTCTCTCTCTCGCTTTTGTTTTAAAGTGTCCTTAATAACCACACTTTTACTTAATTTCTTACACTCTTGCATAACTCTTACCTTTACAATTCCCCTGACTTGCTAAGGACACCTCTAAATCCATATTCTACACTGGTAAAAGATTATTATGGAATGAATTAATGCATTCCAATATGATTCTAAATAGTTGTTTCTAACATAATACATGCATAAGTCATATGATACCCACTAACATTACTGAGTATCACATGTTCTAGTCATTCCTTAGCAAGATGAATATAAACTTGGAAAATTACTGAAAAGTGAAATTTATAAAATAGAGTGAACAGACTAAAATTTAGTGACACTATGTTAATACCTCTGCTCCTCTCACTTGTTGCTTCCTGTTTTCTTTTAATTAACTAATGTATTTAAACACTTGGTTTGTAAGTTTTTCACATTTTGTTTCGTGTGGACTAATCAAAAAAGTCCACAAATGTTTTCTCAAACATTTTTGTAACTATATTTTGACTATCTCTATCTGAATTTCATTTTCCTCTGAAATAATGACTTATATACAAAATGCTTGTTTTCATGTTAAGTAAACTGAGAGATTAGGATAATTTATTTTTTTTAAATATACTTTTTTTAAAATACAGCTCTTTGGAAAATACAATAAAATACAAATTACTATCAAGATATTCTTTTGTTCACAAATTTTCCAAATTGTTTGACATTGTTTATAAATTAAATATACACTTGTTCACTAGCTAAGCTGTCTGAAAAAGGCTGAACTAAGGAACTTGTAGTAAAATAGAATATTAAGCCAAAAGTAATTGAGATGGGAAGTGCTGGCAAAGCTTTCTTGAAGATAGCAAGAAGAAGCAGAGTTAAACAAAGTCCCTGTTAATTATATAAAACAAAATATATTGTATAATAAACATTTTTATAAGATATGTGATTATAAAGAACATTTTTAAGTATATGCTTTGAGATCCCAATATTTAAATTAGAAATATTAAGCAAAACTTACCATTTTAGCTGATTAAATTATGGGCAAGCACAAAAGCAATTTGGCACTTCCTGATGCTTGTGATTGATTAACAAACGCTAAGTTAACTTGCATGATATAAATATGACAAAGTACACAAATAACAAAAAAAAAAAGGTATGTTTAATACTTAATTGCTCAGTTTCTGTGAGGCCTTCGAATTCTGAAATAAGCTATGTTATTAGATTATTCTATAGAAGCATGCATTTTATTATAAATATTTACTTGTAGTACTTACTTGTAGAAGCAAGTAATATTAATGTAAGTAACTATGATTAATGAGGATAAAACATCAAGTGAAAAGATTTTCTCTTAAGAAATATGAAGGATGATAGCACACCCATTTCAATGAATGTTGCCAATTAAAAAATGCTAGTTCAGTCTACCATTAAGTAGGTAGTTTCTTTTAAGGAGGAGGAGGCGGTTGCACCTTAAGATTAACATTCATATATTAATAATAAATGACATTAATATACAGGGTGTTTCAAAAAGAATCTATTTCAGATAATTATATTTAATAATGAAAATTACAAAATAAATTTGTAACTGTACCACACTTGTACGTGTGAACTGCCTTGGCTGTTCACATGGTACAAGTAACATTCATTTGTTTCGTGGTTGTAGAAATATACAATTTTCAAATCGGAACATTCTGTTTGAAACATCCTGTATAACAATACAGTATTTTTTTGGAAGGCATATATTCATTTTCCCTTAGCCAAGTCTTCTGTTGGCTATTTAAAATGTTAAATAAAATATTTAATAGCATTTCAAATCAGTTATGCAGTTGATCACGGTTATATTCAAATTTTGTGCAATGTTTTTCAGGTAAATTTTCTGACATTTTTTATACGGAAAACATGTTTGATAATAAGTTATACAGGCTACTGTGTTTCTATAAAGCATTCTGTTCAACTTAAATTTCCAAATAAGCCTACATCTTTTTGTGATAGCTAAAGTAACTTTCACTGATTCCTGCAATTAATTCAACTGATGCAAAAAAGGCCATCACCAGTTGAACACTTCCTTTTGTTGTAAGTTTATTTCTGTCAGTAATTAAATCAAATTAGTTTTTTTTTTTTAAATTACCCACAAAAAAAAAACTTAAAAAAAAATACATATATAACACACACAACCTCAGAAAACAACATAACGATGTTAAAAAAAAAAAAAAAAAAAAAAACAGCACTTTCACATAGGATTTAAAAACATGACATTCAGTGAGTCATCAGTAAACATCAAAAATGTGCAACACAAGCTTTTCTAAGGTTGATATCCTATATCAAAGGTTATCAGACTTAAAGCTTTATACAATTTGCTTTGGCCCAAGATTTCCTTATCTTTATGCTGTCTTCATTTGCTACTCTCCTAATTCTGAGGAATATATAGTAATATACCACCCTTATGATGATCCACTTGTACGATGTTGTTCAATTAAGTCCAATGTATGTTTATATGACACTGCATTCACTCATCATATGACAGTTTTAGTGACATGACTTGAATCAACCGACATGCAGTTTTTGTAAAAATCACTTGTTTATAATATCATTGCATCTTTCTGTATTTTGATGTTTTGTTGTGGCATATAAACTGTTTATTATTGTTGAACTTTGAATGGTCTTGTTACTTCGTTTCAGCAAATCATTCAGATTTCAACAAGCACAACTCAGCAACTGAATATTTAATAGTAGAAAGTGCTTGCATTTAGTCAAAATCAAATAATATTGTGTCAAAGGTGTGAAATTATAAGATAATGAAATATAACACTAAGAATGTATCAGTTTATAAAATTGTAAAGAAGTATAACAGATTGGAATTATATTGTGTTATTTAGATTTTTTTAAATGAATTATAAATCAAAATTTAGTATTATACAGTGCAGCTGAAATTAATTTGAATATTCCACTGAACAAAGTATAAGAGTGGGTCCAAAGGTTTGGTATGCATTAGTGTAAGCACCTGAGGCTGCGTAATACTAGGAACAGGTATGTGTAATAACAGTTCTGTGATTTCTACCACAGAAAAAGTGCTGACGTCATCGGAAATCGAGAATAGCATAGCACCACACAGGAGTCAGGAGGAGATAGGAGGCGCTATGTGATGAATAATATAAGTGATTGCAGGAGGAGGAAGGCTTTTTTTTTTCTGGGATTCGAGGTCGTGAGGAGGTCCAATCGAGGTAGCAGGTTCCAGGCAGAACAGCGAGCAAGGATGCGTGGCAGCGGGAAGTTTGAATCAGGCAGTCCATGAAACTACGAATGGAATTCCAGCACGATGCAGCTAACGTTTTCATTACAAGCGGGTGCTATGTCGTAGATGTTCCCGTAAAGTCCTCAGATGACAAAGGTAGCCATTGAGCGGATAAAGGATAGCCACTTAGCAGGAATTTAACACCGCGCGATCCAAACAAGGAATCGAACCTCGGGTACTTCCACAACAGTATTAACCAGCAGACCCATTCCGTAACCGAGTGAAAATAATGTAAACGTTTGTTATTTATGTTTTGGGAGCCTGTTTACATGAAGAAATTTAGATGCAAGAAGTATGAAATGTCAGGACAATATTAACTAGTGAACTCTTAAGTGATTGTTCCAGTAGGCTATAACCAGATATCGAGATTGTGTAAATGAGTTTAACAGAATTGTAGAGAGAGGAATTATGAGCCATAAATTAATGATAATTTAACTTAGTGTCCCCAGATTTATAGAGGGAATTGATAGATGAGTGATTTGTGTTAATGAAGATTAAGTTTAGCAATTTACTAGATATCAAATTTTGCATGCATTAGGCAGCCTTTGAAAGAATCAAGTTTCCTAACTTGGCTTTTATGTATGATTGTAATCTTAGCAAGAGTGAACTTATATAATTGTATAGTGTATTTAAAGTTGTAAAATAAACATGTATTTTTACCCCAAACTGAGTCTTGCCTGACAAAGAGCATCAACTCACCACTCTAAAATTACGAACTTGTCGCAGGAGGGTAAAGTTAAGTTGAGAGATTTTGCCACGACTGTCTGAAGGAGTTAGCAGGTAGTTATATATTTGGGTTATTGGAATTGTCTCCCTGAATAGTGCATTTTATTATTATAGGGCATAGACTGGTGCAATCATTAAAAAATATAAATGTGTTTATGCCTAAAAAGGAGATAGGACCAAAAATCCAGGCCAGTACTTAGAACAACCGAATACTACGTTTGATAGATACGATTTAAGTGAATTTGCATAAATAACGACACGACATTATAACAACAATAAAATTTTATTTTATTGTTGTTAAAAATGGCATATAAAATTCAAAGTGCTATTATGTTAGTTCCAGTGAAAAGATGTGCAAACCAATTACATTATAAGCTAAGATTAAAATTATTAAATTTTGTGATGGTGTATTGAACACAGAGAAAAGCCAGTTTTAACTTTAGAAGTAATTCTCTTCTAAGTAAGGCATGGAGGATATTTGACAATTTACCTTGTGATGTTCTTTGAGAATGTGCACTTCAATCCACTTTTTTTTCTTCCCTTTTGTTTGCAAAATTGCTTATATGTTCTTTGTTATGGATATCGAAACTTCCCTCAGTTTGAAATACATACATCTTTCCACAAGAACATGAAATCTTGTATATTCCAGGATGTTTATAAAAAACAGAACTGTCTTTAGGGAAACAAAGAAACTTTGTATGGTGTTAACCCATTTGAAGGTTATTCTGATATTGATTAATTTTAATATTTGGCTAAAAATAGCCCTCAAATCTCTCTAATCACTTGCCCATACATGACTCTGTCATGTTATAGGTATTGAGATCTATCATGTGGGGGACTGATATAAAAATTAATATGATGCTTTACTTATCAACAGGAGGATTCTTCTACTTGACTAACTTAAATCACAAACTGCAGGCACTAATTTTTTGCATATCCTATTTACAAACTGGAAAGGCATTAACAGTAAGCCAACAAAATGTCCTCCCTCTCATTCTCTTCATCCATTACCAATAGAACACACTTGTGATTACTTCTCATTCTGACCCTTTAAAGAATCATTCTGTAACTGAAAGAAATTAACTGAGTATGGAATGAGCTTAAGAACATTAAAATTACGTGCCAAAATGCCACACACCAAGATTTGAAGAGTAAAAATTTCAGCAACAGATATTTTGCAATATGATATAAATCATATTGCAGAATATCTGAAAATTTTCTTTTTAATTCAATAATTCTCATTTTCTTGTTGTTTTTGTGTTAAACAATGAAGAGAGTCTCAAAACTGTTTTTTTTACCTCTTGAAAAAAAGCTTCACAAGAAAGTATTAGAGAAGTATAGTTTCAAGAAAACAAAGCTGTGATAAAGGAAAATTATTTGAATACACACATCAAAGCTTATGTAACAAGGCACATTTAAAAATAAGTAACAATTGCTTCTGTGCCTTCAATGTAAGTCATAGTAGTAGATGCATGTGACCTCATAAATAAAAAACAACAGGATCATTAACATCAGTTCTACCAACATGGAAAATAAAGCTTTCCCCTCTTTGGCAATCAATAAAAACAATGTGCAGTGCATATTCTTTCACACCAAGATAATAATTATAGGTCAGAAATGAATTAGGAACAGAGCAAATTATTTATATGGAGAAATCCATGGAAGGTAGTAACATTAGGCAAAACAAATCTCTAAAAGCAATTTCAATAAAACAATTAGCGGTTTTACTGAAAGAAGTAGCAGCACATATTACAAAATATACAAGTAAAGCATTCTTTTAATACAATTTTAGGTTCTAAAAATAAATACTAATTCTGTATGTACACTTAAAAAAAAATAATAAATCAAAATAAAACTAAGATACAAGGAAAGAGAGAACATAAAATTTACTTAGTTTTTCAAAATATCACTATTTGATGAATTGCACAAGGTTTCTCCCAGAAATCAGAATTTCTTACAAATGAACTGTAACTAATATTGGCCACTTGTAGTTGAATGGCATCAATTGCAATCTATACTTTTCTTCAGTTTTTTTTATCTTGCAAGTTGAACAGTCATGATTATAAAAAGAAACAGGACCTGTCCTTGCATAAGATATCCAAAAATGATCAGATTTCCCTTCTTGGACTGACCTAAACCTCTGATCTTTCATGGCACAAACACATTTGAACTATAGCTTCTGCAGCAGCCAAAATACTTGGTGTACTTTTTCACATAAGACACTACTACTTCACACCTACTAACTATACAAATCCCAAATTCACCCAGCCATACAATACTGCTCCCATATTTGGGGTGGTGAATCAAAATCCTCTCTAAGATATTGCTCAATTCTATCCAGAATCGAGAAATTCAGATAATTAATGATTCCTCTCTTTCACATATCCACTTTAATACCTCTCTCAGAGACATTCAGTTTCTGTCTTGTGCCTCCTCTACACATACTTTTATAGACAGTGTTCTGCTGAATTGTGCATATCTTTCATTCAAAATCATAAGAACAAGAGCAATTGCTAACCAACACCCCATTTACAGTCCATCTTGAAACAAAACATCATTGCCCCCCCCTACCTTTCCCAAAGAATACAACCTTCAGATGTAAAAAAAAAAAAAAAAAAAAAAAAAAAAAAAAAAAAAAACTGAACAGATTCCTCCTTTCTTCTTGCCCACACATGGCACTAATAGGTCTAGTGGCCTTTCGTGTGGGGATCAGATATATATATATATATATATATAAAAAAATAAACTAAAATAAGCAAAATTAAAAGATTTTAAGTAATGCAGTACTTCTGCATTACTTCAACACTGGTATCACCTCTGGGTCTGGTTCTCACTGACAAGACCTGAATACAGGTCGAAACCGATCTGGGTAGTGACCCTTCCATTATTGCATAACATTATACATGTCTGCAAGGAGATGTGCTTTGCATTATGGGATACTAAGGTAAGAGATGTGAAGTCATACCACCTTTACGAGTTGCCCCAGTCTTGAAAATACTTCAGGTGCAAACTTTGTTTACTTACACTTGGATAAAGGATTAAACCAAGTATATAATTTCTTGCTGTCTTTAATTTATAAAAGATTTGAACTACTGCAAGTGAAATTTCCTTAAGCAGTTCAGTTGTAATTACCACTCATATACAAATTTAAATAGGATAATCACTACAATGTCATTAGTAAGGTTTTATTATAAAAACTGGCCAATGGTTTATATTGGTCAGTTTCAGAAAGATATTGTACAGAAGTTTTTTCCTTCTGGAAACTCAGGTTTTTCGTCTGGCCCTATCATTCAGATAGGGCCAGACACATGCACTTATAAAATCTAGATAGCAGATAACTCTCAATTGATTCTTGTTAATCAAGACATTAGCTTCTGCACAATCAATAAAGATCTATATTTAGTCTTTCAATTTTTCCAACATAATTTTGTCTATTTCTTCATTCTTATCTATTCTTGGACTGCTAACCTTTAATTACCTCTACATTAGTTTGTGCAGTAGAAGCAGTGCTTTTTTTCTGGCAGTACTGGCACCATTTTTAAGTTTTTAAAAATTTGCGATTTATTGCAGCAAAATGTATTATAAATATTCCGGTAGATGGTACTGTGTTCACGAGTTGAATTTTTAGTTTTGATTACTCATAAGTTGGTACCCTGCTTTCCTGTTTCATAGGTTGGTACGCAACTGGAAACAGGAAGTTGTGTTCACTTCCGATTGCTTCCAATATCAGTTTATCAGTTCTATATTCACTCTGCTATAGGCAGGTGTTCATGTGAATTTTGAATTAATCTAAGTTAATCAGTGCAATCATTGTTCAAAATGAGTAAAATAAAAAGTAGTTACTTTATGCCAATGAGTAAAAAAAAGAAGGCTGAAGAAGCAGAAATTGTTGAATCTACTTGTGATGAATCGACAACTGTAACACAACAACATTGATTGTTATTGTTTGTGTAGTTTTTCCTGAACTTTCGGCTTCTGTGAGTCTTTTCCTAGATTTGATCGAATTATCAGATGTAACTGCTAGAGGAGTTCTAAACTCTTTAATTAATCATCTTGAGTGTTTAGGATTATACTGAAGATTACTTAAAGGAGTATTTATTGTGTGTAACTTGTGACCATGTTGTTTGGTGTGAAAAATGGTGTAAGGAGGCTAATGTAAGAGAAGTTTCCTAGTGTTATTTCTGGCATTGTGCTAGCCATCACCTTGAATTGTCTGTTAGTGACACAGTGAACAATATGGCATGAGTAAATCACTTTAAGAGTTTCATTGACAAACTTTATGTGACTTATCATGCTTCACCTAAGAAGGCTAGGGAACTAAAGGAATGTGCAATGATGCTAGAACTTCAACTTCTTAAAATTGGCAGAATTTTAAGCACTCGCTGGGTTGCATCTAGCTTTTGCACTGTTTCTATAGTGTTGCAAGACTTTGAAGCTCTCATCCATTGCTTTCTGGAGGCAAAAGAAGACAGCAGAAGAAGCAAAACAGATCGCTTTCTTTATGAGAGCCTTTTAAGAAAAATAACTTCATGCGAGTTTATTCTTGATTTGGGTCTTATGTGTGATGCTCTCCAAGAACTTAGTGAAATAAGTCTAGATTTACAAGAGAGAAATATCGACTTGTACAAAGCAGACAGGAAGATAAAGAATACAGTTCACTTTTTTGAAGAAAGAAAACTGAAAATCCTGCGCTACAGTATTTCTCTTCAAAGTCTGAAAAACATGAAGTTTAAAGGGATTGAGCTCCACAAAAATGAAAGACACAGTCCTGCAATAAGTTCATCTGCTTTCTATAAAAGTCTGAAAGAAGCTGTTGGAAAGCATCTGCTTGAAGGAGATGATGCTGATTTGCCTTAATGTGCTAAGATTTTAGATTAAAAGTATTGGCCAGAAAATCCTGGGAAGCATCTGACATTTGGTGAAGCTGAAATTAAAAAGTTAGCATGCAAATTTCACTTAAATGAAAGAGAAGCAGTTCGTGGTTTCTGTGAATATCTTCAAGAAAATAAAGTCGCAGGCATACTACTTCCTCTAAAGCACACTTTGAGCACAATTGCAATATCTTTCAGTGAATGTGAAAGGGGTTTCTCTCAGATGAATCTTATAGTAACTTCATCTAGGTCAGCTCTGCTTGTACAGACAACTTCTGCGCTTATGTTCATCAGGATAGTAGAACCTCCTCTCACTCAATTCAACCTAGCAAATATGTGGACTCATGGCTGCTCCGAGGTGATCATTCTGCAGTTGATACCAAAAGCAAGAAGCGATCTAGAGACGACGAGGGTATATATCAGAGGATATGTTAAAAGTGTGGAATTTGCTGTAATAACATCTTCGTGGTGAGCACCACCACCACCTTCTTTTCCAGAAAAAAGCACTGAGTAGGAGGTATCATCAGGTTATATTCTATCATCAAATGTAAATAAGGCCAGATTGCAATTATGTTTGAAACATTTTATAATTCAAGTAATTCTTGTCTTTGATGGGCATATTTCCTCAAAAGCTTCCAAATTATTACAAATCTAACTTTTCAACTGCAAGAAAAATTTGGATCCACACATGCTCTAAGATAGATGTGCCCTCCAGAAATTTGGTACGAAATTCACAAAATGTTTCTTTCTTTCTTACTATTCCACAGTGACTGTACAGAACCCTGGGGTATTAGCATTGATAAAGAAATCTGATGAAAGATACACCATGATACGCAGTGCACGACTAGAGAGAAAGCATTACAATGAGTAGTATGGAGATCATAAGATAGTAATAATTATCGTTTTTCAGAAAATAATAATGTATACAAAAATATTAATTATAATAACTTTAATACTTTCTTATATTTTAGCAACATTACATTGCCATCATCATGGATCACAAAAACAATGATATATGCATGCAGGCAGTCAGTGGTGCACCTGGTGAGGTGGGGGGCCTTGACCCTGCCCCTCCCCCCCCAAAAAAAGGAAAAGGAAAAACACTATTAAAATTGTCCAAAAATCTTTTCCTAATTAAAATTCATTTTTTTTAAATTTATGTTGTGCCTTTATTTCTATACTATTACTTATGAATTAATGATCATTGCAGATCCTCAGTCATAGGTCCTATGTGATGCATAGTGTGTATTCTCAAATCGCCTACTCAACTCCCCCCCCCCACACACACACACCAAGATTAAATCCTGAGTGCACTACTGCAGGCAGTACACTGTGTTAGCACTTTGATCTAATTTGTATGTGGGTGAATCAATGCCATCCACAATGGGATGTAATGGCACATTTTGTTTACGGATTTTTGGTAGTCTATATATCTGGGAGGGTCTAGAGTTGTATGGTTTTAGTTTGTGACTTCCACAGGACAAGAGGTAACTTGTTTTAGGAGCTTATGGAGTGATCTGATGTGTTTATTGTGGGATCATAGTCTATGTAGGAAGGTATGTAGTGCAAGCTAGAATGTGGAATTCACAATCAAATTAAAACCGTATAACTCTAGTCCCTCCGAGATATATGGACTACCAAAAATCCGCAAACAAAATTTGCCATTACGTCCCATTTTTTCACCTACATACAAATAGCCAGTGTTCACACAATATACTAGCAATACACCTTCACACATAAAATACGCAGCCCACTTTCAAGTCATTATAGAAAACCTCACACTCCAATGACATAATGGTCAGTTTTGACGAGATTCACTCATGTCCCACTCAAATACACTTTAGACCTCATCCAAGTCATATTTTTTTTTCAGATATCTGCCCTGTTTCGGTTCACCATGAACTCAGGCTATTTCGTTTGACAAAGAAAATTCTACAAGCAGATAGAGGGGACATCCATGGGTTTCCCACTTTCTCCATCCCTAGCCAACTTCTTCATGGGGACCTTTGAAGAAAAAGCTTAAACTCTCCCCTACATAAACCCACTGTCTGGCTATGCAATTTAGATGATGTGTTATCCATTTGGTCACATGGCCTGGATATGCTCCTCATTTTCTTAACACAAACAATCAACACTCCAAGATCCAATTTACCTTAGAAAAGGAAAATAACAACACTCTCCCATTCCTAGATGTTCTGATTACACACCAGCTTGATGGATTCCTGGTATTCTCCATCTACAGAAAACCTATGCATACAGATAGATGCATTCACCAGCAGTCACACCAGCACCCCCACCCCTCCCAAGAATATGAGATTATAAAAACTCTATACAACAGAGCAAAATTAATCAGTTCCAATAACTGTGTCCTAACTACTTGACCATATTCTCAACACTTTCTTGGTCAATGGCTACAATTTCCAAAAAATATTAAAACCCTGTAACTGCAACATCCCCTCCCCTCTTCAGAGCAGAGATTACTCAAGATCTATCACCATCCCATATATCTGGGACACATCCAAAAATTAAAAAAAAATCCTAAGAAAATACAACCACTTACAGACCATATAAAAAAATTGGCACCCCTTATCCACTCCACAAAAGACCAGTCACATTCCCTACACCTAGCCAGTTCCTTGCAGTTGCACACTGTCCTACTACAGCCAATGTCAGAATTTCTGAAAACAAGGACTCCATCCCATATCACATGATACATTGGAAGAAGGTTATCTATTACACTGCAGCAAATATAAATATGAGAAGCTATTCATATTAATTTCTTAACACATATAAACAATCAACACTCCAAGATCCAATTTACCTAAGAAAAGGAAAAATAACAGTCTCCCATTCCTAGATGTTCTGATTACACACCAGCTTGATGGATTCCTGGTATTCTCCATCTACAGAAAACCTATGCATACAGATAGATGCATTCACCAGCAGTCACAGCACCCCCTCCCCTTTCCCAACAATATGACATTATAAAAACTCTATACAATAGGGCAAAATTAATCAGTTCCGAAAACTGTGTTCTAACTACTGAACTTGCCTTAAGTTTGAATCAAACCTGAAAAACTTTCCAAACCTCAACAAATTTAGGTGCATGGGACTGCCAAATTTGGGAAGCACTCATCCTCAGATCTTTAGCTCAATGGCCATGGCCACGACCACCCAATCTAGCCCACTAGCATTTAGGACTCTAGGCCCAACTTTGGTTGCCTTTCTTCATCCTCATTTCCTCAGTGTTAGTGCCTACGTACATATATCATTGTTTTTGTAATCCTGATGATGGCAATGCAACGTTGCCAAAACATAAGTATTAATTAAAGTTATTATAATTAATATTTTAGTATACATTATTTCCTGAAAAACAATAGTTATGAGTAATCAACGTACATGCCTATCTAGCAGAATTATATAAGACAGTAACTGAGAAGGCCTCAATGCTAGACGTGATCAAATGCCTTGAGAAATATCAAGAGCAACAAAATGTGTTTCTCCAAATCTTTTCATGGATTGCATCCAAAGGTGGGCAAGGTTAGCTCTTTTGATGAAAGAATACTTATAACCATTAGATAAAAAAAAAGTGGAAATAATATGTTGCAATTCTTTCTGTAATAGCTCAGGAAGGGGCCTAATGAACCAGTGTTTTAATAGTTCCAGCCTTCTGACTGGGATGGTGATGAGATTCAGCATGGATATAATGGCCTGTATGAGTCTTCTTCCTAAAAACTAAGAAATACAGGTTAACATCTGGTTATAATAAATTCAGTTTAATCCTTTATTATTATTATTATTGTTCCGGGCAACTCCAAGGAGTCGACAGACTCATCGAGGGAGGCCCTAACATCATGTCAAGAACAACTATTCGACATACACACAGTATTTATCATACCTTGCCTTGAACTCATTCACGGTCGTAGTACCCACAACAGACTCTGGAAGCTTATTCCACTCATTCACTACTCTCCAAGTAAAAAACCTAGCTCTAACACCCTTGTCAACCACACTCTCGCCAAGCTTCCATTCATGGCCCCTAGTCCTCCCACCACCACCAGTCATATTTTCAAAAATATCTTCTGGATTAATCTTATAGAAACCCTTCAGTAATTTGAATGTCTCAATCATATCACCCCTCCTTCGCCTATCGACCAATTTCTGCAATCCACAAATCTTCAACCTATTCTCATAAGGTTCATTCCACAGACCTGCTATCATCTTGGTCACTCGTCTCTGGATCCTCTCCACTTCTTCCCCATCACGAAGAAACCCTGGTGCCCATAACTGGGTACAGTAGTCCAGATGGAGTCTTATCAAGGCTCGATACAGAGGAACAACAACTTGTTTGTCTCTGCATGTTAAAGTATTTTTCAGAAGCCAAGTGATTTGGTGAGCTGTTTTAGTCACTTTTCCAATGTGCCCCCTAAACTTCAATTCCCTATCCACCAACATTCCCAAATCCCTGGCCTCATCAATCTCCTGGAGTATAGTTCCACCAATGCGATATACTGCTGCTATTCTTTTCACCCCAAAGTGCATAACCTTACACTTTGGCACATTAAATTGACATCCATTTTTCCTAGCCCAGTCCTCCAAACTATCCAAATCATCCTGTAAAATTTTGACATCCTGTGCACTCATAATTGCTCTACCCAACTTTGCATCATCAGCAAACAAGTGAACACTTCCTCTCAAATCCTTTCCTATATCATTGATGAACAAATTGAAAAGCAGTGGTCCAAGAACAGAGCCCTGTGGCACTCCACTAGTCACAAGCCGTCTTTTAGACTCCACTCCTGAATAAACCACTCTCTGGTATCTCTCCTTCAACCACCCTCCTATCCATCTCACCAACCCTATATCTATCCCCATCTGCTCCAGTTTACTGATTAGGGTTCTATGTGGTATCCTATCAAAAGCCTTGGCAAGGTCCAGTAGTATTACTGTAAACCCATTACCCCTATCCAGTTCAGCCGTCACTGTGTTATAAAACGTGAGCAAGTTACTGAGGCATGATCTATCCTTCACAAAACCATGTTGTCCCCCATACAATATCCCATTTTCATCTATCCAATCCTGTATTCTTTTCTTGACTAATTTCTCTAAGACCTTGACAATGATTCCTGATATGCTAATCGGTCGATAATTTACAACAGCAGTCTTGGAACCACCTTTATGCAGCGGAACTATTTTCCCCTCTTTCCACCCCCTCGGGACTAACCCAGACCCGAGACTCAAATTAAACAAAATGGTCAAAGGTACTGACAATTCTTTAGCTGCTTCTCGTACAACACGAGCTGGTATACCATCCAATCCCACAGATGTATTGACATTGAGGTTATGTAATAGACTACTCACCTCTACTTCATTCACCACAATTCCCGTATAATCTACTGGTACATTCATTTCTGCAATGTCACCACCTGGATGATATATTCTTGCAAAGTGCTCACTCAGTAACTCAGTTGATATAATTGAGTTACTGAGTTGCTCACTCAGTAACTCAAATATATCAACTGATTCAGTTACCTCCCTACCATCGGCATTCTTTAAAATCATTCTGCCATGTACATTTTTCCTTTTACTTGCTACATATCTAAAAAACTGTTTAGGATTCTCTTTAGCTTGCATGGCCAATGTTCTTTCGTAATCCTTTTTTGCTTTTCTTACCACACTCGTTACCCTTCTGGCCTGCGCTTTATACCGTTCATGTGCCTGCAGGTCACCTTTCTCCTTAAATTCCCTCCATAGTTGTTTCTTTTTTTGCAGCTCAAGCTTAATGGTGTTATTCATCCATTTAACCCCTAGTTGATTTATTATTCGGACTCTAGGTATGCAGTCAGCCATTGTTTCATGCAAACACTTCTTAACTACCTCCCATGCACTATCGACTTCTAGTTCTTGCAGTTGTACATGCCATGGCACTGAACCAATCAAACTCCTAAGCTTGTCATACTTTCCAGCCTGACAATTCCACATATACCCTGTCTGAATTAAAAATTCTACACCTTTAGCTACCTCCCAAGTCAAGACTCTATGATCACTCTCACCGATTGGTGGCAATGTGGTCATATTTGTTACAGCCAAATCCTCAGATGTAATTACTAGGTCAAGCACTCTCTGACCCCTAGTATTTTCCATTACATGCTGTCGCAGATAGTTATCCCTTAATAACCGCATAAAATCCAATTCCTTCCTCCCGTGTGTCCTCTCCTCACTCCAATCAATGCGACCATAGTTGAAATCTCCCATAATAATCACCCTCCTTCCACTCATTTCTTCTATTTGCTTGTGCATACTGTCACCATCTTTTTCATCACCTGGTCTATAGCAGTACCCAATTGTATGTTTAGTTCTGCTAGCCACAATCCCACACCAAATGGCCTCAAATGTGCTCTTTTCTCTATCCTGCAATTCAACTTCTATTCTCCTTGGCTGCAGCTCATCAGCTATCATCAACAATACTCCTCCCCCCATTTTATTCTCCCTGTCATTCCTGAACACACTATACCCATCACATTCAATCTCACTAGCTATATCATCTACAGTCAGCCATGTTTCACTAATACCAATAACCTGTAGTCTGGAAGTGCCAACCATGGCCAAAAACTCTTCCCTTCTTGTTCCTAATACTCCTAGCATTAGTGTACATGAATTTAAGACCCCCATTAGCCCCAACCATACCTTGATGCCTTATATTAACTATCCCACTCTGATTTGCTGTCCTTATTTGCTCGGGCATATTATATTCATTCTTACATTCAACTGTCTCCCTAAGGACTATATATCTACTCCCCCCCCCTTAATAAATCTAGTTTCCCTGAATTTGCACATCCACCACATTAGCAACACTTTCTCAAGTCTTCTTACACCGTAGCCATTCAAATGCAAGCCATCCATCTTATATAGATCCTTTCGTCCATCAAACTCACTCCACACGTCCACAAATTCCACACCACTCGTCATACATAACCCACGCATAAAGTCATTCGCAATTATGGCCCTCCTTTTAAACATTTCACTGTCATACCGTGGCAAAAGACTAATCATTCTAACTCTCTCACTCTTTTCTTTTGCTACCTCAAACAATTCATTCAGGTCTTCTATCATTTCCATTTTGTCTCCTTTCAAATCATTTGTACCTGCCACAACAATCATTTCTTTCATCCTTTCCTTTTGCTCTCTATGTGTAAGCAAACAAAGTTTGCACCTGAAGTATCTTCAGGACTGAGGCAACTCGTGGTGAAGGTGGACCAAGCTCTCATCACTCCTTGTCTTAGTATCTTCCATAATGCAAAGCACATCTCCTTGCAGACATGTATAATGCTATGTATTAAGGAAAGGGCCCACTACCTAGACCAGTTTCGACCTTTATAGAGGTCTCGTCAGTGGGAGCCAGCAAAGTTAGAAGCAATGGAGAAGTCATATTTACCTATACGAGTCACCAAAAGGTGTCTCACCTTATTATTCAATTACTCTGGATTTAGAGAAAGATGCTGGAAATTTTGTCCCGCTTTGTTAGACTATAATAAATTTAGTTTAATCCTTTATCCAAGTGTAAGCAAACAAAGTTTGCACCTGAAGTATCTTCAGAACTGAGGCAACTCGTGGTAAAGGTGGACCAAGCTAAGGATTAAACTAAATCTATTATAGTCTAACCAAGTGGGAAAAAACTTTCAACATCTTTCTCTAAATCCAGAGTAATTTAATAATAAGGTGAGACACCTTTTGGCAACTCGTATACATACATAACCCACGTATATATGACTTCTCCATTACTTCTACCTTAGTATCACTACCTCTGGGTCTGGCTCCCACTGATGAGACCTCGATAAAGGTCGGAACTGGTCTGGGTAGTGGCCCTTCCCTTAATGCATAGCATTATACATGTCTGCAAGGAGATGTGCTTTGCATTATGGGAGATACTAAGACAAGGAGTGATGAGAGCTTGGTCCACCTTTACCACAAGTTGCCTCAGTCCTGAAGATACTTCAGATGCAAACTTTGTTTTCTTACACTTGGATAAAGGATTAAACTAAATTTATTATAGTCTAACCAAGTGGGAAAAAACTTCTACCATCTGGTTACCGAAGAATTAAAAGATCTAAAAAGGCTAACTGCTTATTTACTTCTTCTAGGGTGAATTGGATCCTTGGATGAAGTGCATTTAATTTAGAGAAAAACTGTTGTAATTCATAAGAAGAGCCATTCCAGATAGCAACAATGTCATCTATATATCTGAACCAATGAGTAGGTCTAGGTGAAATCTCAAAAATACGTTGTTCAAAGTGCTCCATAAAGAAATTGGTGATAGCAGGAGAAATAGAATTGCCCATTGCTTTTTCTTCGATTTGTTGATATAACTTGTTTTTAAAGGAAAAATAACCAGAATGTTATAAAAGCTGAAGAGAAAAAAATTATTAACTACTGAAATGGGTTGGCTAAGAAGAAACTGACTTGGAGTATCTCTGCTGGATAGACTAAGAAATGAAGACATAAGGAAATGACTAAAACAAGAAATAACAATAACAGACAAAATCCAAGAAAGAAGACAGTGATGGTTTGGCCATGTGACCAGAATGGGAACAGGAAGATTACCATCTAAAGCTCTGTATACAACGATGGAAGATAAAAGATCCAAAGGGCGACCAAGAATTAGATGGATAGACAAAATAAAAGGGGATCTGAAAACCAAATCACAAGTGATACCAAACTGGACAGAATTGTTTGGACTCTCCAGGGACAGACAGAGGTGGAAAGAGTTCATTCAGCCTCATTATTATCCATATAGATGATGGAAGAGAAAAGAAGAACCAGAATGTATTACAAAATCAAATATTTTAACGTCTGAAGGAAATTCTTGTTGTTGTAATTCAATGCTGTCAGACAAAGGAACATTAGTAAATAATGAAACATCTAAACTAATCATAATATCCGAAGTGTTCAAATGAAGATCCGAAATTTTATTTCTGAAATCCGAAGTATTTTTTTTTTATACAAGTAGCAGTTCTTCCAGTTGAAGAAGTGAGAAAATTTGATAAAAATTTTGAAATTTCATAAGTGGGACAACCTGGTCTTCATGGAATATCTGATTTATGAACTTAATCTGACAGCACAGAATTACTACAACAAGAATTTCCTTCAGACATTGTTAAAATATTTGATTTTGTAATACATTCTGGTTATTTTTCCTTTAAAAACAAGTTATATCAACAAATCAAAGGAAAAGCAATGGGCAATCGTATTTCTCCTTCTATCGCCAACTTTTTTATAGAGCACTTTGAACAATGTATTTTTGACAACACCTCACCTAGACCTGCTCATTGATTCAGATATGCAGATGATATAGTTGCTATCTGGAATGACTCTCATGAATTACAACAGTTTCATTCTAAGTTAAATGCACTTCATCCAAGGATCTAATTGTGCAAGAGTGGGAAGAGTGAGTTGGTAAGAGATGGATCATTAATCAGTCTGATTGCTCTCCTCTGCATTGAATCAAGCATTTTGAGGGAACTTTTGGGAGCCCACCCCATATGTGAAAGCAGTATTCAATGGCTGGGCAGATTTGTGATTTGTATAAGGTTAACAGTTGTTCAGGGGTGAAGTAACGTCTTGAGCAAAAGAGAAATCCTAGTTTTTTAGAAGCTGAGGATGCAATGGTTGTGATGTGTTTATGCCAGGAGAGACTTGATGTCAGGGTTATTCCAAGAAGAGAAATTTCAAATTGTCTGGAAATTTGGGTGTTGTCAAAAATAATACTGGGAGAAAATGGTTCTTTTTTATCAGAAATAAGACAGTACTGGGTTTTATTAGCATTGAAACTGACTAGGTTATCTGAACCCCATTGGAGGATGGCTTGGAGATCAGACCTGAGGGCAGTGGTGATTGATGTTCTGTAGGTTGAGGTGAGTTGTGTAGAGTTAGGTTTATCAAAAGAAAGGGAGGAGTGCAATGTGTTGTCATCTGCAAAACTGTGTATTGGATTGGAGGTCAGCTGAAGTAAGTCATTGATATATAGCAGGAAGAGGGTTGGTGAGAGGATAGAACCTTTGTGGGAACCCCAGCATTAGTTGAATGGTGAGAGGATAAGGAACCATCCACCACCATACATAGTGTGCATCCAGACAGAAAGCTGGCGATCCAACTACAGAATTCTTGAGACAGACCAAACAATGGCGGCCCTTGTGCCAGACCCGGTCAAACACCTTGGAGATATCGAGTGCAACTGCTTGAGATTAACCAAACTTCTTCATGACATGTGTCCAGAGATGGGTGACATATGTGAGCAGATCTCCTGTTGATCGGCAGCGATGGAATCCATACTGTAGGTCGTTTATCAGGCGGGTGCCTTCAAGGTAGTGTAGGAGTTGGGAATTGATGATTTTTTTCTATTACTTTAGACAGGACTGAGGTGAGTGAGATGGGAAATAGTTGGACAGCAGTGACTTGTCGGCCTTCTTAGGAATGGGTTGAATATAGGTCAATTTCCAGGCTGTGGGATAGATACCAGTGGAATAAGACGGCATATACAGGACTCAGTTCTGGTGCACGAACCTTCAGGACAATTTGAGGAATGCCATCAGGGCCAGGAGACTTTTTTGTGTCTAATTTGAACAGTATTTTACTGATCTCTTTCTGGCAAAAAGGACAGAGTGGGCATTGTATATTGGACATCTGGAATGGTTGGGGGACATTTACCATTGTTCACTATGCATGCATTGGAAGCAAAGCGTGAGGCCAGGAGATTGGCCTCTGTCCAAATGGCAGAGCAATCTGCCGTTTGGACAGGCTGCTAATTTTCTACTTTTTGCTCTTTCAAACTCTGTTTTGGAAGCATTTATTTCGGGCTTGAGCCAGTTATGGTATGTTTAGTTTTTCATTTGAATAGCCTTGGCACATCTTTTGGAAAACCAGGGTTTAGGTAGGAAATGGCAGGTCAGAGTACTGTGAGGAATGCATGTTTCATGCCAGTGAGGATTACTTCAGTTATAAGTTCGGTGCATGTGTTTGGGTTGGAAGGCTGGAAGAAAGAGTCCAACCAAGGGAATGAGGCATACAAGTTGCAGAGGCTGTCCCACTTGGCATTGTTATGATGCCAAACTACTTTTGTATGTGAGTGGCTGTGTAAGCATTATTGTGAGGGGGAGGAGATGAACACTAGATTGTGGTCAGAATTGCCTAGGGGGGCCACTACATTCACTGTGTATTTGGAAAGGTGAGGAAGAGATCTAGGGTGTTTGGCGAGTGGTTCAGGTTACCAGGTATTCTAGTAGGCATCTGAACAAGTTGTAAGGTCATTAGTGATGGCAAATGTTTCAGCATCTGTGCCTTCAAGATCTGTACAGCTGGAGGAGGAAAGCCAGTTAGTATTGTGGACATTAAAATCTCCTAGGAGGATGATTTTGCTGTTGGGAAAGTGAGACTGGAGAAAAATCAATTTTTAAGGAGAGGAAATTAAAGAGATCAGAGTGACTGGTTACATTAGGGGAGCGATAGAAACAGCTATGAATTTGACCAAGTTGGGAAGGGATATTTTCAACCAAAGGTCAAAGTTGGGTGCTATGAGGCAAGGTATGTCAGAGTGAATGTATGCATAGACGCCACTCTTGGGTCAAAAGGAGTTAAAGAGTGTAGTTTGGAAGGTTGAGATGAATAGTGCTGGGAATGGGGGGGGGGGGATGAGATTTGAGTTTCTGCCAGAAAGTGTATGTGGGGTTTGGTAGACTGGTGGTGGACACTAAGGTTGGAGTTTAGTCCACAGATGCTGGTGAAGTGGATATGTAGGGTTTTGTGAGTCATATGCTTGACCGCAAGGGTCTTGCACATTTCCTATGCAGTACCTGCACACTAGTCTCCACGGTGGCTGCTAGTGGCATCACTTGATTTTTGCACCAATTTAACTTTTCTGTAGTCAATGATCCAACTGTTGTCACCATTTTGATGTTTTTTTTTCAAGTTGTCTTTGAAGATGGCATCCTTGTTCCCTTTATGCAAATGTTAGGTCTGGTTGAGCAGGTATGATCGATTGAGGACGTGTCTTTGAACTTGTTGTTGATTGCTGTTATTAGTTTTGATGTGCTTGCTGACGTGTCACTAGTCGTTTTTACGAGGTGTGGAAAGTTCGTTTCGTCCTTTCTTTTATTTATGGGCCCGAAACGATGCCACCTGACAATATTTTTAAAATTGATGTTGCATCTTCGCAAACTTTGTTTGCTCACACTTGG
Organism: Typopeltis vanoorti; assembly: GCF_054136105.1. Lineage (NCBI taxonomy): Eukaryota > Metazoa > Arthropoda > Arachnida > Uropygi > Thelyphonidae > Typopeltis > Typopeltis vanoorti. The sequence continues at coordinate 96,947,478 of NC_143558.1, forward strand.
ATAATAGGATTAAACTAAATTTATTATTGTTAGGATAAGAATGAAAAGCCACTATTTACATGTACAAGTTTTGCAACTGTGGTAATGTGTTAATTTATCATTACTGGGAACTCACAGGTCCTGTACACACTAGTAAAAACTAATCTAACTATCTGGCTGGCTTGGCCAGCTTAGTGGGAAGATCATCACTCTCTGTGTTCCAATCCCACAGTGAGAGAATTGTTTATGAATGGCTTTAGGTGGTAGGCAACTTCTGTCTTCTGATGTGTGAGACCACCAACAACTTCTTTAATGGAGTCTTGAGGTAGCTTGGAGAAGCACTGTATTTAGTCTCTAGAGCAGAGAACCAGATTATGTTACCTTAGCTACATCCATGGTACTAAACATATGACAGGTTTTCAATTTTTTTGGTGGGAATCATATAAAAACATTTATAGTACAGCTTCAAACGTAACAAATTAACTTTTCATCCTCCTCCTCTTTCACTCTCTGAACAGAGAATGACAGAATGAAAGTTTGATCTGCCTCGCACTATTTCCCCCAGGGACTACAACCTCCAGTTGTTCAAAAAACAGTAACAGGTTCCCTTCCCTCTTTCTTCTTAACCACACATGCCATTGATCTGCTACAGGCTTACCTGCTTGTTAAAAATAGAGTGTTACCATGGTGCAAATTTCCTGTGACGTTTTCTGGTAAGTTTTTAAGTTATCTACTATAAGCTGAAGTTCTCAGTTTGTAACAGTTATTTACAAACTGAAGTATCTTTTCAAAGAGAAAACCAATCAACCACTGTATCACATAGAGTAACCAAAAATGATATATGCAGAAGGTTATAACATTCCATTAGTTCACCTCTGATTGCATCAGAAAAAATACCTAACTATAACACTTAGTTCTAATCGCTAATAATAGACTTACATACAGATATATACGTGAAGGGGTAATTCTTCCAAATTGCAGGATTTAACAGCTATTTGAAACAAACAGAATTAAAATATATAAAGATGATTAAGTTATACCACAATTCATATAATGAAAAATATATAAAGATGATTAAGTTATACCACAATTCATATAATGAACAAAATGTTTAATAAAAAAATTAAATGCAATATACTTACAATAAGAATTGCAACAAAGCAGGCAATTGTTGTATTCCAGTCACCATATGAAGAAGCTTTACCAACAAGTACACTATAGAAGATGAAGTCACCCAGGCCAAGTTTAACTCCTCCTAAAATAAATAAATTTTATTCATTCAAACTTTACTTGACCAAATGATGTCTGAAATACTTGAAACAGTATTACTTCCACATATATTTTCACTTTACAACTTTCTTAAATTTCCCATTTATGTAAAGAAAGTTCAGAGTGAAAGAAATGCCCCCCCCCCCCCAAAAAAAAAAAAAACTTGCTACTACTTGGCAGAAATCTAACTAGTTACTCTAGTTAGATTCTCAAAGTATGGAATCTAACTAGAGTAAGGATTTAGCGAATGAGGCAATCCATTTCAACTCATATACTAATGTGACAATAATCATAGTTTCATTTTAGCTGACAAGAGTGCAACCTTGTAAGGTCATCTGCTGACTCTCCATTCTTCATGAGAGAATAAACCACACTGTGCATAATGATAGGCTCTTTCATACCACTACTGTAATGCACTGGCAACAGACAAATTGTAGCTTATCTGTTAAACTACCCAATTCTTGTATCATTCTGAGTCTCTCATATCAAACTAGCTTTGACTGGTTGTCAAAGCTAGTTTGATATGAAATTTGATAGTTTGACACTCACTGGTTGTTCTAAGACAATGCTGGTACACTTTACCAAACAATGGACCATCATACACTCTTGTGCATGAATCTCCCAGCAGAGTATTTCCATGATACTTGCACAAACAAGACAGCCTTGTACTAGTTATCATAATTATGCTTGATCAATAAAATTATTGCATTAAACTGAATGATGTGTACATTTTAACACTATCCATCAGTATCAGCTTATATGACTTGGAACAGAGATGTGCACACACATGGACCCTGCAGCTTCATATAAAGCAGACTATATATATATAACAAGAATGTGCCTAAGACTGGCCATTCAGTACATATGTCTAATGCTTCATAATAAGAAAAAAGCAGCTATATCGCAGCTGCTTTGTCCTCTTATACAACTTTCATGTAATAAATTAATGAAATTAAACCTTATCTAGTAATTAAAACTACGTTCTTTATGAGCATACTGTAGAGTATCTAATGACTTTTCATATACACATTTTTTTAAATAAAAAAAGTTTTTAATATTAAGCAATCTAAAAAAAAAAAAAGAGTTGGGAAAATTAAATGTATATTTCTTTCCCTATGCTTTAATACTGTCTCCACAAAGAGAATAAAGAATTGTGTTAATAAATCATTCGATACAATGTTCTGACAGTTCTATCACTTTAGTTTATGTTGTAAAGCGCAAAACTTCGACAACAATTTGTAATGGTGATGGAGACAATGATTTTCATAATTCAAGAACTGCACTACATATTGGCCAACAGATAAAGAAACTATCATTATTTTACTTTTAATAGAGTAAAGTTGTGTAATGAAACTGTTCTTATAACTTGAAAGTTTATGTTACGTGTTTCATCTTACTATTAAAGGAGAATAGCATTGAGTCATACTTCCAGTTTGAAGCCAGCAAGCACAAGCACACACAATGAAGCATCGGCACAGCTAACAACTATATGTTTATGTTGCTGGGAAGATTGGAATGAGAATATGGGTTCAGTTTAAAGAGGGGAGATAGAGTTATAGGAAGGGATCTGAATACCTAATAGATTTATCTGAAAGAATTTATTCTTTCAAATGGTATATGACCATCAGAAGATAAAAATCTAGAAGAAGGCCTCTGTTGTTCTTGTTTTAAAAGAATAAGCAGAAGCTCAAGTTTAGAAAGAACAAATTCCAATAGTACTAGTTTTGGTCTAGTATTTGTTTATTTAACTCAATGTTTGTTCCTGTCAACAAATGAAAGTGAAGACAGAAGAACATTTTATTTCAAGCACAGTTGTGTTTTTCTTCTAAATGGTGTTCTTCATGATGATGATGTGTATTACATAATACTGAAGGCAAGAAGAAAACTATTATTCAGACCAAGGAAATGAATTCATGTAATGAAGATTTTTTTAGAGAAGTGCAAATGGTTTACTCTAAATATTTTCTCATCATGGATAACTTTCTGGAGTGGGGTAATTTTGCTGTTAGCAAAGGTCCAACACTCACATCCACAAGTCATTATACTACCTATAATCACCCAATGCAGAATTTTGTTATTTTTTTCTTGGGACCTTATGACTTCATAAAATACCATTCATGGTTCTAATAGTTTCTTGTGCTCTTTGAAAACAGTTAACAGAAAGAAAATTTGGCATGGCAGGGATCTGAATAAATTTATATGTAATAAGAAAAATTAGCTAAAACACTAAATTAAAAGTATATAAGATAGTGTTCACACCAATTTTAATTTATTGATCTGAGCTGAGTGAAAAATATATCAGCTGATCAAAGACTAGAGACCAGAAAAAAAATGAAAATTTTTCCAAAATATGAATCAAGGGAGTGCAGAGGTGGAATCAAGCAGTATCATATTAAAAATATAGATATTAGGGAGGAATTTGACACTGTTAACATTCTTGAATTTAAACTAAACCTACTATTCAAAAAATATATTTCGGTGATTACACCACATTTTTTATTATTCAGTTATACAAAATACTGAAATAATAGTTCCTGACAAGTTTCGTAAATCGTAGGATTTACATCTTCAGGGGGTAAATAGTATAACTTAAAGTTTAAACAAGAGAATTAATAAATACAAATCATAACCATCTGGCTATTCATAAACTCAAATAACAGAATGCAGATATAAAACGTTATTGACGTTGAACAATACTGGATGATGTCATGTGTTCTTGTTCTCGTTCATACAGTCCGAGCTCAGATTGAGGTAGATTTTTTATTAGAGCTGACCACACTTGATGGAGAATTAAAGCTTGATTTTTATTGCATTGGGTTGGGCTTTTTAGCATATTAGCAGCTTCTTTAAATTTTCTTATATAATTGTTGTTTTCTATGTATGACATCGTCGTTTTTTGCCAGAGTACATCATGTCCAGTGGAAGTGGTATGGAAAGCAAGACCCGTTTTTTGTTCTCTTTTATATCGTACGTCTTTTTGGTGTTCAGCCATGTGTATTACTCCAGATCTTCCTGTCTGTCCTACGTAGCAAATCCCGCAAGAGCAATGGATTTTGTAGACTCCTGGTTTTTTAAAAGGATGATGATGAGGTGGTTTTGGTGGATGTAGGAATCTTGAGATTTTTTCCATAGGAAGGAAGGCTACTTTTATGTTGTGTTTGTTCATTAATCTGGCTAGCTTATCTGTAACATTTTTGATATAAGGAAGCGAGATTGCGTTTTTGTAATCCTGTTTTATTGTGTTGTTAGTTGGAGGCATTTTAAGAATTCTCTCGATGGTTTTTGTTTCATATCCATTCTGTTGGAGGATTTGTGTTAAGTATTTTAGTTCTTCATTACATCTTTCTTGTGTGCTGGAGATATTGTATGCTCTATCTCAAAAAGTTTTAATTAAGCTTCTTTTCTGTGAATGATGGTGGTGTGAGGTTGCATTTAGAAATCTTCCAGTATTTTGTCGGCTTCCTATATACTGAGAAGGAGTTTACTTTCTTCATTAACTTCTAATAGAATATCCAGAAAAGGAAGTTTTTTATTTTCTTCTTGTTCTAAAGTGAATTTTATGGTGTTGTGCAAATTGTTGAGATAATCTTTGAAATTGATAAGTTCATCTGTTGTTCCATTGAATATGATGAAAATATCATCCACATAGTGTAGCCATATTTTTGATTTTTTATGGTAATTCTTAAGCGCATTGTTTTCAAATTTTTCCATAAATAGGTTTAATAATACTGGTGATAATGATGAACCCATGGCCAAACCTTCTTTTTGTTCCCAGATTCTGTCTTGATAGGCGAAAAAAGTATTGTTTATACAATGTTTAAAAAGATTTAAGATGTCTGGAGGGAAGAGGTCTTCTAGGAGATTCAAAATTTCTTGTCTCGGGACGTTTGTAAACAAGCTGATAATGTCTAGACTTGCTAAGATGTCTGTTGGACCAATATATATATCTTTCACTTTTTCTATGAAATGTTTACAATTTTTTATGAACGAAGATGTTTTTCCTATATGTTGTGAGATCATGTTGGTGAGGTATTTCGTCAAGTTGGAAGTCAGTGAATCTCTTCCATCTACTATTGGTCTTAAAGGTATATCTGTCTTATGGATCTTTGGAACACCATATATTCTTGATATCAAAGGATGTTTTGATTGTAAATATTTTTTAAGTTCTTCCGTCCAGAGAGGCACTTTTTTATTAGATCATTATACCTACTATTTTTCAGATCTCTTTTCTTGCAATTATAAAAGATACATCAAATTCCTGATATATATCCTCAAGGATATGATAGTACAACATGAAAAATTTACATCATTACTAACTTCCTATCTACAATTTTCCCCCAAATCAGTTTGTTACAACACAAGACTCCAACATTATCAGATCTTATATTTCTATCTTCTAAGGCACTATTTACTGTATCAATCCACCTATATCTTGGTCTTCCTCTGAGTCTTTTTTCTGCCAACCTGAGAGAGAACACGTTTTGCTAATCTTTCCTCTGACATTCTGTTTAAGTGACCATACCACCTGAGATTACCTCTGCTAACACATTCCTGGATGCTGACAATGTCAAGTTCTTTCCTAATATCCTTGATTTTAATATATTGCCATTGATGCCATCTGTTCATGTCCCTAATCTTTCTCAGGACTCTCATATCTGCAGTGTCTAGTCTTTGGTCAAGTGTTTTACTTCTAACCCAATTCACAGATATAAGTTAAAACTGGCATGAATACAATCTTGTATACAGCAAATTTAGTGTTTTGGCTAATTTCTCTCTTATTCCACATAAATTAATTCAGTTGACTGCCTACCATACCAGCTTTGTTGATTCTGTTATCTATTTCCATACTTAGTTTACCATCTTCACTAAAAATCAGGCCTAAGTAGCTGAAATTTTTACTTGTTCTATAGGTTCTCCATTCACAATGCAGTTGATATTTTCATTGCTTCTGCCTATTTTCATTGTCTGTCTTGTTATTGCTGATCTTCATACCATATCTATTACAACAGTTATTCACTTTAGTCAGGGAATCTTGCAGACTTGTAGCAGATTTATTTAGAAGTATAACATCATTTGCATAAAGCAAAGAGCGTTGAGATTAACATCTCTAATTTTGATATCAGGTTTAATACCACTTTCCTTCATAATGTGATCCATATAGATACAGTCAACCCTCCTATAACGCGATTAATTCGTACTGCGTAATATGAAAACCGTGTTATAAGAAACTAAGATTTAACGTGCAAACCAGGTTAATTCGTGCCACGTTATATGGAAACCGCGCTATAAGAAACTCAGAATTAGTACGAATCAGATTGATTTGTACCGCGTTATATGGGAACCGCGTTGAGTGAAACTCGGAAGTAAGTAAAATCACTTGTCAATCAGTCTGATTCGTTCTGCGTTGTATGAAAATTGCATTCTCAGAGCATCAAGTTACGGTGCGTACGGTTGTGGAAAAAATTTTACAAACACAAAAGGCAAGATAATATGTTAAGTACAATAAAATTATCTTTATTGAATCGAAGAGTTCATACAAGGAAATGATAAAAAAAATCAAACTAAACTAAACTAAACTAAAAAACTGTTTTCCAACAAAACCAAGAAAATTATGTAAAATTGCGTAACATAATTTCATGTGTATTGAATGCTTTTAACACTCATCCTCGCTTTCAAATATGAGTGGCCTAACTCTTCGTCTTTTAATGCGCCAAATGTCTTCCTTACTTGACAAATCTTGATGTTGATTTTCAATCGTAGCTTTTTTTTCTAACTGTACTAAAACCTCTCTATACGGAGCTAAGCAGTTTCTAAACTCTCTTTTAAACTTTGCGTGGTGCACCATTGAATGATCAGTTTGAGCGAAATGAAGTTCTAATTCTTTAGCCAAATTTAGCCCTTTTTTTCACATCATATAAATTGAGATTTGGCACCCATTCGTTTTTCATATTTTCGTCTACCAATGCATTTGAGGTAGATGCATCAACTAATTCCATCAATTCTTCCTCATCTAAGGTTTCTTCCTGAAGTAGTTCTTCTACATCTTGATGGTTTAATGCAAATCCTTCGCCGCTTAAACGAGAAGCAATGTTTACTATTTCTGTAACTGGGAGTGAAATATCATTTCTTGCTTGAACCATTTCAGGCAAAAGAGGTTTCCAACATGTATTAAGTGTTGATGGTTTAATTTCCGCGCAAGCTGATGACACGGTTCTAATACAATCTAAAATAGAGAATTCCTTCCACGCTTGAATAAGAGTTTTATTTTCATCATTTTCTAATCTGTCGAAAATGGGGTTGTAGGAGGGTTGACTGTAATGAATAACAGAGGGGATAATGTACATCCTTGTCTGACACCAGATTTAACGTTAAAACATTTTCCTGTACTTCCTTCAATTCTAACTGCTGACTTACAACGCAAGTGAAGACTAAGTATTGCTTGATATAATGCCTCATTGACATCATATAATTGTAGCATTATGAATAGCTTCTCCCTTGGCACCTTGTCATATGCCTTTTTCAGATCTACAAAACCTAAATACAGATCTCTGTTATATTCCCATGATTTCTCAACTATATGTCATAAAGTGAAAATCTGATCCTGACAGCCTCTGTTTGGCCTGAATTCCGTTTGTTCTTCACCAAGCTTCTCTTCCACAATCCTTCTCAACTGTTTCTCAAGTAGTATGTTTCTCATATATCTTACCAGTAACACTCAGTAGAGAAATACATCTGTAATTCTCACATTCACTTTTATTTTCCTTTTTATATATGGGTACTATGAGAGCTCTACTCCAATCCTCTGAAATTCATCCCTCTGTCCAGGCTTTCTCAACTATGTAAGTGCAGCCACTGTAAGACTTTTATACCTCCATACTTAAACATCTCTGCTCGAATATCATCTACTCCTGCTACCTTTCCACATTTCAGGCTTTTGATGGCTTTTTTTACTTCCAGTATGGATATGTATTCTTGACTGCATTCCTGGTCAGTGTTTTTTTTTACCAATGTGCTGTCATCACTGCTTGTTTCATTTAGCAATTTTTCAAAGTGATTACTCCATAAGCCAAGAATATCTTTTTCTCCTGTTTTTATGTCACCTTCATCATCTCTAATTCCTTTTACAGACTCTTTCCTCCATTTCTAAGCTTCTTCAACAACTTCCAGAATATTTTGCCACCTTCTTGATATTTATTTTCTATGTTCTTACCAAAGTCCTCCCATGACTTTTGTTTAGCTAGTTTTACATACTGTTTAGCTTTCTTACATTTGTCTCTGTATTCTCTAAGAGCAGAAGCTGACTTATTTGCCAGGAACTTTTGATATGCTTTCTTCTTTTCTTTCACTGCCTCTTTAATTTCCTGTGTCCACCATGGAGTTCTGATTTTTCTATCCTTGCACATAACCTCACCACATGCCTCTCTGTCTGAATCATTCAGGGTTTTCTTCAAAGTCTGCCACTGAATCTCCAAGGTTTGGTTCCCGTTCTCAAACTCTTTCATTTTTTCTTCATTCATGTTTGTGTATTTTAGTCTACAGTTCACATCTGAGAGCTGCTCAACTTTTATTTGCTTTAAAACTTTCTTACATGTTCTTCTTTTCAATATGAAATTCAATTTTATCCTCCTGAAGACTAAATAATGATCACTTCCAATTTCAAATCCTCTGTACACTCTAGTGTCATGCACAAGGGAGAAAACATCATTATCAACAATAACATAGTCAATGAGACTTTTCTTATTCCTTGCCACTTCTCTCCATGTGAATTTGTGCACATTTTTATGTTGGAACATTGTGTTAGTAATAACCAATTACTAACACAATCAGTCCATGTCCTGAGCAGAAATCCAACAAGTATTTGCCATTATTATTAGCTTTGCTCTTTTCTCCAAATTTTCCCAATATATTTCTGTATGTCTGACAATCATTTCCTACTCTGCTATTTAGATCCCCAACAAGGACCAACTTTTCCTTCTTAATTGTGTCAGTTGCTTTCTCTAAAGCCTAAAAAAATTCCTCCACTTCTACCTTAGAATTATTAGTATTTCTGGTGCGGTAGTGAAGATTTTAGAGAGTAAGAAACTAGTATTGTCTACCCATACAAAATGGGTAGACAATCATTCTATACTCTGCAAGGAACAGCATGGGCTTACTAAAGGAAGGTCATGTTTTAGCAATTTGCTCATATTTTATAACAATGTTACAGCTGAGTTGGATAAAGGAAATGGATACACTATGATAATATTGGATTTTTCTAAGGCATTTGATAAAATACCACTTGATAAGCTGTTGCGTAATGGGATTGGAACATAATCTATTGACCTCGATCAGGGGATGGTTAACAGACAAATATCAAAAAGTGGTATACAGTGGGTATGAATCTGCCAGATTTAAGGTAACCAGTGGTGTACATCAGGGTTCAGTCCATGGGGGGGGGGGGGGGGGGGTAGGTACTGCTGATGATAGCAGATTAAATAAGATTATGATTCAGTCAGGCAGATGGCAGTTCTTTAGTCAATCTGGTGTGAGATTAAGGCCAATAGGACAAAAATATATAACTCGTTGCTGTTATAGGCCATGGGGTATGAAGGATGATATGGAAGACATGCATCAGCAGATTAGTACAACGAGTGCAAGTCGAGGTAATTATTATGGGGGGATTTCAACTTTGGAGACACAGACTGGAAGGATGAATAAACATCAAATTACACGATAACCACAGTAATTAACTTTAATGAAATGAAAGTACACATATTTCTGTACTGAAAATAACAGTACATCATCAGTGCATAGAAACAAGCAAATCAAAGAAACAGGAATACAGGGTACATACAACAACTGGTTTACCAATTAAAAATGGTTGCCACATTCTAGAAATTAATATACTAATAAATAATATTAAAACTATTTTTGATGTTTATATAAAATGAAAATCTCCCATACTTTTGGAGGAGGGGGAGAGAGAGAGAGAGAGAGAGAGAGAGAGAGAGAGACAATCATTCTGATTTAGGTTTGGCCAATGCAAATTGTAAATTAAATTTGGCCAATTTAAATGCCAACAAAAGTTGGTCGATTGGTAGAGCCTCTGCTACTAATGGCTCACACAAAAAGTTAAACAAGTTTGAGCGCGGTTAGTAGTTGGAAGGGGTTCAATCGTTTGATGCTGTTGATGCACTGCTCCCTCAATGAGTCTTTGGGCTCCCTGGAGGTGTTACATAATAATAATAATAATAATAATAAAAAATGGGCTTTGAAACTTTCTTTAAAAAGGCATTCATATTTAAAACTGCTTCTATGGAGAAGATGAGCTTCATCCTACCAGAAACTGTGTTTAGTGTCAATATTATGTTGTTCCAGACCACACTTTTAAAGTTTCATGTATTCAATATAATATTGATGTTCTTCTTTTCTCCACAGAATGACCTATCTGTACAAAGTATTCAAATTACATTCACAAGGTATCTGGTAAACACCAGCCAATGATAGAGTTGATGTAGAAGTTTGGGAGATTCTCATTTTATGTAAACATCAAGAATAGTTTTAATATTATTTATTAATATATTAACTTCTAGCTTGTGTCACACATTTTTACTTGGTAAATTGATTGTTGTATTTACCTTGTATTCCGGTTTCTTTAATTTGCTTCTTTCTATGCACTAATGATGTACTGCTATTTTTAGTACGAAATAATTGTACTTTCATTCCATTAAAGTGAATTACTGTGGTTAGCGTATAATTTGTTGTTTATAGTTATGCCACAGGTACTTTTAAAGATTGGAAGGAGGAATTATCATATGGCAGGAAGGAAATGGAACTTATACACTTACTGAGATATAATTACTGGAAGCAGAATGTGATGGAATGAACTTGGGATATAAGCATGTTGAATCTTGTTATAGGATCAGAAGTGTCAAACTATAGTTTGCCCACAGTTGAGAGAACTGAAGCTGGCAAAGGTGCCAAGAAGCGTCAATTCATGTTGAATGGGGTGGTGAAAAGAATAAGGGATATACGAATTCATCACCAACACATAAAATCACATACTTTATACATGAAATTTTCCAACTGTTATACAAGCAAAATAGTTACCACTTTAAAAACTAGAATGTTTATAAAAGAAAAGCTAATTTTCCAAAATATAATAATAAACACTCATCCCACAAAATGGAGTGATTACCCTATTATCAGAATGGAATTGCCTTCTACCATGTGGTTTTCGACAGAGAACCCTTGACACGCAGAAGTGTTGACGGTTCTCTGTGGTCAAACTACAAAGTGGCATTGCCTCCAATTGGGGAAAGTGATCATGTGGTCTTGACTGAGAAGGTAGCAAAATGGGGAAATTCCAGTTAAGAAGAGGTACATGGAAAGTAATTATGATACACTTATAAGGCAGCTCAAAACAGTACCATGGCATAAAGATTTGCAAGGGAAGGATGTTCACAGTGCATGGGGGATAGTCAAGGGATATGTAAAGGAAGTAATATCACCTATACAATCTAGGTCAGGAGGGTAAATCAAATATGAGTTAGATGGATGAGTAGTATCATTAAGCATGAGCTGCAAAAAAAGAGGAAATGTTGTGGAAGGCTTATAAGGAAAAAGGTATCCAGCTAACTCATGAACAGTATAAGGATCAGGCAAGAAAGGTGATCAGCATGGTAAGGAACTCAAAATAAGATTACAAGAATCTAGCTGAGCAGGCCAAAGGAAATCCCCAAGAGTTCTTTCATTACATGGCAAGTAAGAGGAAGAATAACTATGGAAGGATAACTTTAAGGAGTGGTGATGCCTTTAACTAGGCTGTTTAAGTCTCAGCTCTGGCAAAGTCCCAAGAGAGTGGAAGGAGGGCAAAATAATTTCTTTGCATAAAGTTGGATCTAAATCTGTGATAGCAAATTACATACCAACCAGTATTTCAGGAGAGGAGGTAAAAGTACTGAAAAAGTCATTCAAGAATGAGGGAGAAGAATATGATACTCTATAAGGGACAGCATGGCTTTGTGCCGTGGTAATCTAACTTTTTATAATAATGTGACAGCCGAGTTGGATAAAGGGAATGGCTACACAATGATACTGCTGGATTTTGCAAAATTGTTTGAGGGAATACCACATGGAACTCTATTATGCAAACTGCAACAAATGGGAAAGGATATGGCTCATGGACAGATACCAAAAAAAGTACTATATGGAGGAGCAGAATCCAGGAGAGAAGGCAAGTGACTAGTGGTCTGCTGCAGGACTCTGTGCTTGGACCAATGCTGTTTAATTTGTACATAAATGATACAGGAAATAATTTGAAGGGAGATATTCAGTTGTTTGCTGATGATGCAGAGTTAGGTAGGGTAATAGTTAATCAAGATGATGTAGAAAGTTGCAAGATGAGGGAGCTGCACTTCAGGAAGTTGATTACTATCTACTAACTACTACCCCCCCATGGATTTGGGGTGGGATAGTAATTAGTGGATAGAGTTGCAGTTTAGAGAGCACATTGCTAAAGTAACCAGGCTGGCTTCAGAGAATTACTTGGCTATTGAAAAATACACTACAAACAGAGATAAGGGAGCTATAATTCTTCTGACATGACCACATCTAGATTACTGTGCTCAGGTCTGGTCAGCTGGATTTCTTGGGGATGAGGAAGTGGTGGAGGGGATCTAGAATTGATTAACTAACATGGTATGTTCCCTATGAGAATAGATCAAGATTTTGTTATTGCAAAAGTTGGTTGATAGGTAAAAAAAAAAAAGACAGGATATTATAGAAATATTTAAGTTACTTAAAGGATTTTATAGGATTAATGGAGGGGGAAATGTTTCAACAATTGGCTAGAGAGGACAGAACAAGAGGTCATCCCTGGAAATTGGGTAAGAGTGTGGTTAGTAAGGGCATGAGAACTAGATTTTTTGCTGAGGTGGTGAATGAATGGAATAGGTTGCCTGAGTCAGTTGTAAGTGCTTGTGTGTTAATGATTTCAAAGAAAGGTACAAATAGATAATGCATTGATAGTTTGGGTCATCCACGATGAATCTTAGGACTTATGGAGGTGCCATGCCATAATAATACTAGCACAACTTACTTTCTTCTTCTTCTCCATGTGTATCTGTCTGTGGTGGAGGGGTACGATTTTCACCAATCCTTCTTGTACTGCTCCGCTGCCTACAACTGTGAGAGCCAACTCTTGGATGTCTAGTCTGAATGGTATCACCCTTTCCTAGTCTATCTGGTTCATGTGCTTCGGGTTCGTTTTCTGCATTATTGTAACATGTATCTATGAAAACAATATCTTTTATTTAGTTTATGCTCTTTCTTAAGTCAGAATTTGAAACAATGATGAACTAAGAAGAGTCAAAAAACAACTGTTACAAAATTTTCATTTTTTCCCCCCTCAATGCATTAGAACTCATTGAAATTGAGCAGTAAACAGCACTCATAATAAATTTATGAAATCCACTATTATTCGAGATAAAAAAACAACAACTTAACTTTGAAATTCTACATTTTGACTATTACATTAAGATCATCTTCAGGAATACAGACATGTATATACGCTAGCACTATTGAATGTAATATAATTAGTTTAATCCTTTATCCAAGTGTGAGCAAACAAAGTTTGCACCTGAAAGTATCTTCAGGACTGGGGTAAGGTGGTACAACACCAGGACAACTCGTTGCAAAGGTGGAGCAAGCTACTAACACTCCTATCTCAGTATCTCCTATAATGCAAAACACATCTCCTTGCGGATATGTCTAATGTTATGATACTTTCATATAATGTTTTGATACCTGAAGATACTTTCAGGCGCAAACTTTGTTTGCTCACACTTGGATAAAGGATTAAACTAATTATATTATACTCTAACCAAGTGAAAAATAAACTTTCAACATCTTTCTCTAAATCCAGAGTAATTTATTAAAAAAGGGTGGCACACCATCTGGCAACTCCTATAGGTAGAGATGACCTGCTAATGCTTCTGCCTGGTATCTCCACTCGGGCCTGGCTCCCACTGAAGAGACCTCAATAAAGGTCGAAACTAGTCTGGGTAGTGGCCCTTCCCTTAATGCATAACATTAGACATATCCGCAAGGAGATGTGTTTTGCATTATAGGAGATACTGAGATAGGAGTGTTGTTAGCTTGCTCCACCTTTGCAACGAGTTGCACCACCGTACCCCAGTCCTGAAGATACTTTCAGGCGCAAACTTTGTTTGCTCACACTTGGATAAAGGATTAAACTAATTATATTATACTCTAACCGAGTGAAAAATAAACTTTCAACACTATTGAATGGTGCTAGTTACAGCATTAATCATAACAGATTTATAAACTCAATAGTGGTTGAGTCCATAAATCTAATATAATTACCGCTGTTCACCATTAAATTTTAAAAAAAAAATATTTGAGATAAAAAATTACCTTAAAAAAAAACACATGATTAAAAAAAAAAGAAAAAGAACACTAACATTAGAATTTTATGTTTTGATCATTACATTAAGTTCATCTTCAGAAAATATATACACCACATAAAAGCAACTAACACGGTGCATTGCAATTCAGATAATAAGTGAAACTAACTACGTTACAGCCTTATGTGCCAGTAGGCATGGAAAGATTTGATGATGAACTGGTACATCTAGCCTAGCTTGTGGTAAAAAAAAGTATAAGAGAGGATATGAAAGACTTGATGGAAGAAGTGAGAAAGGATGATGAGAAAGTAAAAATGGTTAGTTTATTGCTGAGATGTGACAGTAATGAATTAAGGAGGGAAATGATAGCAAACAATTTAATACACAGGCTATGTAGGAAAAACAGGTGTGAGTTTTTGAATGTGTGAGACAGGCATTAGAAACAAAGTGGTTGAGGTTGTTGCTTTGATGAATACATTGTGGTCTAAAATTGCTGGCATCAGTGAAACCTGGCACTCAAGTTCGGATGTTGTAACTGGAATCAAGTGCAAAGGATGTAGTATTTATAGAAATAACACAAAAGAAATATGGGAGGACGGGGAGTACTACTAATGATATCAGATGACATGAGTCCAGTGCTTAAGGGTCAAAGCTGTATAACTGAGAGGAGACCTCCACATAGCCTTTAAAGGAATGCGGAGAACCGACTAGGGCTTCTGACCTAATGTCCAATCCTCACCTTCTCGTGGTGCACCCTGTTGGTTATCTACCTGGATACTGAAAGAAATAGGATGGGCTGGCAATTTGGGATTTAGCCAACCAAACTGTATTCTTATTGGCTTAAACTAAAATACAAAATGATGGTACAACATGACAAAATTTCATGCCGCCTGGGGCATTGCCCTTAAACAAGGCCTCCATTGTTTTCACTAGGAAACTAGGGCAAACAATGAAAAGTCAACTACTGGAGCAAATCTGAAAACACACCCCAACTCAATATCACCAGAGTAGAAGATCGGTACTATCAACATAAGAAGCTGAATGGCAAAAAAATGGAGCTAGCTGAGGAATTAGATAAGTACCAGATCGATATAATAGGGGTGACTGCAACAAAAAAGACAAAAACTGGTGAGACCTTTCTGAGCAATAAATACAAAATGTTATATTCAGGCAATGACAATCAAGGAAAAGAAGGAGTAGTCATAGTATTCAACATTAAATACGAGGCTAATCTTCTTGAATGGCAGGCAGTCTCAAGTAGAGTGATATGGGCAAATATCAGAATAGGGAACTGAACAATGAGATTTATTTGTGCCTATGGTCCCACAGAAGGCTCTACTAAGGTAGAAGTAGAGGAATTTTTTGAGGCTCTAGAGAAAGTTACTGACACAATGAAAAAGGAAAAGTTGGTCCTTGTTAGGGATCTAAATAGCAGAGTAGGAAGTGATTGTCAGACATACAAAAATATTTTGGGAAAATTTGGAGAAAAGAGCAAAGCTAATAATAATGGCAAATACCTGTTGGATTTCTGCTCAGGACATGGACTGGTTATTACTAACACAATGTTCCAACATAAAAATGTGCACAAATTCACATGGAGAGAAGAGGCAAGGAATAAGAAAAGTCTCATTGACTATGTTATTGTTGATAGTGATGTTTTCTCCCTGGTGCTGGACACCAGAGTGTACAGAGGATTTGAAATTGGAAGTGATCACTATTTGGTCTTGAGCAGGATAAAAGTGAATTTTATATTGAAAAGAAGAACATGTAAGAAAGTTTAAAAGCAAATAAAAGTTGAGCAGCTCTCAGATGTGATCTGTAGACTAAAATACACCAACATGATTGAAGAAAAAATGAAAGAGTTTGAGAACAGGAACCAAACTTTGGAGATTCAGTGGCAAATCTTTGAAGAAAACCCTGAATGATTCAGACTGAGAGGCATGTGGTGAGGTTGTGTGCAAGGATAGAAAAATCAGAACTCCATGGTGGACACAGGAAATTAAAGAGGCAGTGAAAGAAAAGAAGAAAGCATATCAAAAGTTCCTGGCAAATAAGTCAGCTTGTGCTCTTAGAGAATACAGAGAAAAATGTAAGAAAGCTAAACAGTATGTAAAACTAGCTAAACAAAAGTTATGGGAGGACTTTGGTAAGAACATAGAAAATAAATATCAAGAAGGTGGCAAAATATTCTGGAAGTTGTTGAAGAAGCTTAGAAATGGAGGAAAGAGTCTGTAAAAGGAATCAGAGATGATAAAGGTGGCATGAAAACAGGAGAAAAAGATATCCTTGAAGTATAGAGTAATTACTTCAAAAAATTGCTAAATGAAACAAGCAGTGATAGCACAGTGGTAAAAAAAAATCAACAGGCATACAGTCAGGAAAACATATCCATACTTGAAGTACAAAAAGCCATCAAAGGCTTGAAATGTGGAAAGGCAGCAGGAGTAGATGATATTCAACCAGAAATGCTGAAGTATGGTGGTATAAAAGTCTTACAGTGGCTGCACTGCTTAGTTCAGAAGGCGTGGACAGAGGGATGAATTTCTGATGATTGGAGTAGAGCTCTCATAGTACCCATATATAAAAAGGGAAATAAAGCTGAATGTGAGAATTACAGGGGTATTTCCCTACTGAATGTTCCTAGTAAGATTTATGCTAATACACTTGAGAAACGGTTGACAAGAATTGTGGAAGAAAAGCTTGGTGAAGAACAAGCTGGATTCAGGCCAAATAGAGGGCTGTCAGGATCAGATCTTCACTTTACGACAAACAGTCAAGAAATCATGGGAATATAACAAAGATCTGTATTTGAGTTTTGTCGATCTGGAAAAGGCATATGACAAGGTGCCAAGAGAGAAGCTATTCAATACACTGCAGTTATATGGTGTCAATGGGGCATTATATCAAGCAATACTTAGTCTTTATTTGAGTTGTAAATCAGCAGTAAGAATTGAAGGAAGCACAGGAAGATGGTTTAATGTTAAATCTGGTGTGAGACAAGGATGTACATTATCCCCTCTTTTATTCATTATCTATATGGATCATATTATGAAGGAAAGTGGTATTAAATCTGATATCAAAATTGGAGATGTTAATATCAGCTCTTTGCTTTATGGAGACGATGTTATACTTCTAAATAAATCTGCAACAAGTCTGCAAGATTCCCAGACTAAATTGAATAACTCTTGTAATAGATATGGTATGAAGGTCAGCAATAAAAAGACAAAGACGATGAAAATAGGCAGAATCGTTGTAAATGTCAACTGAGTTGTGAACAGAGAACTTGTATAACAAGTAAAACATTTCAGCTACTTAGGCACGATTTTCACTGAAGATGGTAAATTAAATATGGAAATAGACAACAGAATCAATAAAGCTGGTATGGTAGGAAGTCAACTGAATAAATTCATATTGAATAAGAGAGAAATTAGTTGGAACACTAAATTAGCTGTATACAAGACAGTGATCAAACCAGTTTTAACTTATGGATCTGAGAGCTGGGTCAGAAGTAAAACACTTGACCAAAGACTAGACACTGCAGATATGAGAGTCCAGAGAAAGATTATAGGCGTGAACAGATGGCATCAATGGCAATATTATATTAAAAATGATGATATTAGGAAAGAACTTGACATTGTCAGCATCCAGGAATGCGTTAGCAGAGATAATCTCAGGTGGTATGGTCACTTAAACAGAATGGGTGATGAAAGATTAGCAAAACAAGTGTTCTCTGCCAGGTTGGCAACAAAACGATCCAGAGGAAGACCAAGATATAGGTGGATTGATATGGTACAAAGTGCCTTAGATGACAGAAATATAAGATCTGATAATGTTGGAGTCTTGACAAGTAACAGACTGATTTGGAGGAAAGTTGTAGATAGGGAGTTAGTAATGATGCAAATTTTTCATGTAGTAATATCATATCCTGTACACCCGTAGAGGGTACTTGGCAGGAATTTGATGATGAGGTAAAAAAACATATGAAATAAATAATGATAATAATTTACTATGAACCATTGAGTATATACAAAGTGAATGCTAACCAGATAAAATATATTGCGGGGTGTTGTTATAAACCTGGTGGTTCATTTGCTTAGGATGAAGAAATGCATTATTAAATTACCTAGAATGTTGAAGGAGAATTTACTGAGCTGTTGTACGACAACTTTCTTAAGCAGCAACTCGAGAACAAAGAGGGATAGATTTAATCATAGCCTCAGAAGGTATTTTAGTTAAGGATGCGACTATTTATGGTGCCAGTGATCATGCTTACTAAATGAGAAGTGGCCAAACATACAGATGTTCCAATCAGAGGGCAAGTTATATGCTAAACTACAAATCTGGAAATTATAGTAAAAAAGTTCAGAGAATACTATGTTTGATTCCATGGTATTAGTTGTTGACGGAAAGGATATCCATGAAAAGATACTTAAATGATGCAGTATTGGAATGTGTCCCCAGAGTTCGAAGAACAAACAGAATGGGAGTGAAATGGATATGCAATCTTATTAAAGAAGAGATTCATAAGAAGAAGATGATGTGGAAGGAATATCCTTAGAGGAGTTATGAAATATACAAAGCTTAACCCAGAGCTTTTGTATGGAAAGCTAAGATAGCGTATAAAAAGCAATTGGCTGCACAGGCTAAAGGCAACCCAAAAGAATTTTATCTTTATGCTGCAAGTAGGAAAAACTGAAGGAATAACTTTATTGAATGCAGATAGCCCTAGTATCAGAAGCAGATGAGGTAGTTCAAATAACCATGCTCACTTCACCAAGACCTATCCACTTAGTGTATGTAACATAGTGCACAGTGACACTACACTGTGCACTATGTTACATACTTCCTCCTTCTGCTGGATAAAAATTTGGCAACTGAAACAGATGAGATAACACATGATGGGATAAACCATGGGATATCAGCACAAGTGCTAAAGGAATGTTTCGCCAAACTGGGTAGGCCCTTGATGTGTTTGTATTAGTCTTACCTCAGGAAAGATCCCATAGGAATGGAAATTATGTATGATAATCCCAATGCACAAGGGTGGTGCAAAAGACTGATGTGTCTACCTGCCAACCTATCAGTGTCTATGGAGTAGTAATTGTAAAGATTTTTGAGAAAATGATTAAGAACTCATATACAGAACTGGGTGGAAAAACAAAATATACTTTATAAATAACAGCATGGGTTTACTAAAGAGACGTCATGTCTAAACAATTTGCTCATATTTTATAAATAATGTTATGGATGAGTTGGATAAAAGAAATCAATACACTATGATACTGTTGGACTCTGCTAAGGCATCTGATAGGATACCACATGAAAGGCTATTGCAGAAACTAGAGAATATTTGATGGGAATATAAACCATTAGTGGGTGGCTGACAGACAGGGATCAGAAAGTGGTATATGGAGGATGTGAATCTGCCAGATTTAAGATGTTCCCCAGGGATCAGTCCTTGGACCATTGTTGTTTAATCTATACATTAATGATACTGGAAAGCAGCTGACAGGAGATCATCAGTTGTTTACTGATGATGCAAAGATAGGGAGGGCAATCTTTGCATCATCAATCTTTACCTTAGAGCCTCACCGATAACGTAATCATGTTCACTACACCACTAGGAAATTGCTTGATAATCTCTTGAATAAGGGATAAATTCGGTTTGCAGATAATTTTTGAGTCTGACATTTGCTGAGAAACTTTTCTCTAAAAGAGCATTTTTTTTTTTTTTTTTTTTCCTGTGGGGAAATCAGAAAAAAACAGAGTTGGACTTCCAGCAGAAGTTATGACGAAGAAAAAGAAATTGGGAGAAATCAGCCATGGAGAATAAAAAAGCATTAAAATACTGAAATGAACTGCTAAAAGATTAGTAACTATGCTGATGGCTTAGAGATCATCACTGTGTTACTGGAGAGTGCTCATAGGAATAGGGCAGGACAATGACTACAAAAAGTGGATGCGGTGCTTACTATATTGCAGCTAAGAAAGGTGCTAAATCTCTCAGACCAGATGACATGTTATTATTCCACTCTCAGAAAACCTTCCAGTGGTAATAAAAGACACCACAGAATTACTCTTCATAATATCTCTCGTGAATGTATCGATTATTCCCAAAAAATTCAGCTCCAAATGAAATCTTTCCATTCTATAATTCAGTAAGACAATCATTAAAGAATTTTTGTATATAGTGGAAACTATACTTAAAGAGGTTACAGCAAGAAGGCCCAAAATTCATCAATTGAGAAAAATGGAAGGTCTATCAATGCAACATCAGTAAGCACTATAGAGAATGTTGTTAAAAATTTTCAGAAATTGGTGGAAAAAACTTTTCAGACTAAAATCCAAGAAAGTAACAACATACCGCACAAACTGTAATGGGCCATCTTCCATATGGTTAATGTATTTTAATGTCACTCATACATATGAATAATTTACTACTTGCAACATAATGTAATGTACTGATATTCATAAATTATATTTTTTTGTGCATACAGATATTGTGAATATTTAAAATAAAATATCTGTACAAAGAATGAAATTTAAGTATATATTACTATGTTAAAAAAAAAATATATATATATACACACTGATCATTAGTAAATTTAAAAAAATTCTTAGAAAACGAAGTCAAATGTAAATTAATAGTAGAAATACACAAAGAAAGTACAACAAATTGTACAAGATGATCTGCTACTCAATCAACCTACACATATTCCTGCCACACCTACATGAATCACCTAATCAACATTATCATTAGATAAGTCCCTCCCTAAAGTTATTTAACTAGGCTACCAATGTATAAATAAAACTGGTTATTGGTTAGTTATTTTCATTTCACAAACAATCCCTCAACTCATAAGGTTTATTTTTTTTTTAAATTATGCCCATCAAAAATTTAAGCATGCATGTCTAGAGTTTATAGGATCATGTAATTTGCTCTATCGCAACTTATTGGACACATAGACAATGTTATATCACAACTGTAAATGAATAAATCATATGCCAGTAATGAAAGTATTTCTATTAATGACTTTTCTTTCTTGCCCTTAGATCTGCCATTCTCGCATGGCTCATTAATGTTGATTCCAATATTTATATTACCTTTTAGTAATTCAAATATACGAACAAAATATAGCATTCTCCTTTTTTTTTAATGTCACTCATACATATGAATAATTTACTACTTGCAACATAATGTAATGTACTGATATTCATAAATTATATTTTTTTGTGCATACAGATATTGTGAATATTTAAAATAAAATATCTGTACAAAGAACGAAATTTAAGTACATATTACTATGTTAAAAAAAAAATATATATATATATACTTTTTTTTTAAATATATCCTGAGACAAGCATAACCCTCGATTACTCTCATCTTACCACAAGGTCACCATGAGAGTTTTCACACCCCCACATAACCATGTTAAATTAAATTAGCTTTAAAATTTAGGTTTTTAAATTAAAATCTAGGTCAAACTCAAATTTAGAATTTATACTTACAAATAGAAAATCAGCTGCTATTCAAAACAAATTTCACAACTTTTATTTAAACTTCAAATTAAAGAAATAAAGTACATTGTGTGATATTTATTTGCTTTTTGGTTCTAAGACAACAGTACCAATTTATGTCAGCTGTGAATTGTTGGGTTTGTCCAATCAGGAAGGATACATTCACACCAGCTGTGTATCACTTTTGCCCCATCCCCCAGAGGATGACTACTGTTCATCACTTCTGTTCCCTTTCTCTTTATAATAGGAGCTGACCAAGTTGACTGACTGACTACTGAAGTTTGATTATTTTTGATTTTAATGAAAAAGACTGCACATATTTAGTTTAATATAAAGATTTCAGGTAAGCTGTAGTCTCATTCAGCTGATTCACCCAAACCAGTTGTTAAATTTTGTCAGATTCGTTGAACTGCTTATTGTGGAGACAGAAAATGAAAAAATTAGTTAACTTGTGAACTTGCTAAATGTTTCACAGCATAAGTGAAATAAAAACAATAATAAATTATTATAGGAGTTATGAGCATAATTCAATGAAGGTCAAAAGTAAGAATTTGAAAGTAGTTAGTTGCAACAGAAACCATGATTCCTTTGTCTCAAAACTTTATGCAAAAATGTTATAACAATGAACATTTTATTTTAATATTCTACTGAATTTGAGTAAATTTCATATTTTAATATGAAATTTACACTTTCTTGATGCACATTATACCTGAAATCATATTATGCAAAACCTTTGCTACAAATTTAACATTTTCCCAACAACGAGTTTGCATACATTATTTGATCATCACTAATTGAAATAGTTGAGTGAATCACAGTGATTTTCTTTACGGCATCTTTCTAATTCTCATTTGAGAAGGCCATTTTGGTTTTAGCTGTTTTTGTCAGAAGTATAATAATGAACTGTCAAAGTAGAATATTAAATTTTTTCTTTAATAGTGTTGATCCATCTAAGAGGATTAAAGTTCACTGTGAAACCAATGTTTCTGTTCACCTCTGTTAACAGAAACATTGGTCTCACAGTAAACTTTTAATTCAAATGAGTTTGACTTACTTCCCAGTAACAATGCAGGCGCATCATGAGAAAACTCAAATAATAATTTATTATTATTTAACTCTACTGCTGACCATCGGGTCAGCAGTAGAGTTAAAGAAGAAAGGGAACCCTGCATACTTAAAGCACCAACTAATCTTGTGGTTTGTTCTTTGTCTGTCAACAATTGGTGAGTTTTGACAATGTAAAACAAAAAAAAAAAATTTAATGTTGCATGAATTACTATTATTATTGTGATAATCATTACATGTTGTAAGGGAAATGATGAAAATATAACAATTTACTAGCATGAACACAAGTTAGCAAAAAAATAGAGATAACCAGTTGTTAAATACTTTGAATGCTACTACTGCAAGTGACATTAATTCATGCTAAAACATATAGAAATTTTTGAAATAAATTTATATTTTTTATTTATTAGTGAAATATTTTGAATGATACCAATGCAAGTAAGTGACATTAATTCAAACTAACACAGTTTGAATTAATGTCGCTTGGAATGAAAATCCAGAATTAGAGTTTACACTAATTCTGCATTTTCATTTTAATAATTTAACACACTAGTTCTTATGTCTCTCATTATTGTTAATTTGTGTGCGTTATGTTTCTGCCAATCCTTTATGTTCTGTCATTGATGTATGATCTCTGGCCATTTCTTTTCTTCCATTTCCTATGATTTCTTATGGTCTATTTCTCAATACAGGAAAATCTCGCTTAACGCGATTAATTAATCCACCAATTAATGCGTGATAAGTGAAATCGCGTTAAATGAATACAATAAACAATAGGAATAATTACGAGGTTGGTCTGAAAAGTTCTCGGAATCGACCATGGATGGAAACACTATCAGCAAGATTTTTTTTTCCTAAGTTGGTAGATCTGTCATAAGCATCCATGTGAAATTGCAAGTCATTCTATCAAGTAGTTTGTTTTATACAGCTGTCTGAAGCAAAACTGTTGTATGTATCCCTTGAAATTGATTATCGTGCGATTATAAAATTCTTTGTACCACCAAAAGAAATTCATTCGAAGTTCATAAAAGTTTATGGGCACTGTTCTCCTTCATTTTTGATAATTAAGAAATGGGTTGCAGAGTTTAAACATGGCCATACCAGCCTTGAAGATGATCCACGTGAAGGACATCTAAAAAGTGTAACAACACCAGAAATCATTGATCAAGTGCGCAATATGGTATTGGATGACCTGCGAGTCAAAGTGCATAAAATTGCTAAGACTATAGGCATTTCAAAAGAACGTGTAGGATATTATTTTGCATGAAGAACTGCAAATGAAAAGGGTTGCACAAGATGGGTGCTGTGCTTGCTCACAGCAAATCAAAAATGTACTTGCATGAAAATCTCTGAACAGTGCTTGGAGCATTTTAACAAGAATAAAACTGATTTTGTGCATCAATTTATTACTATGGATGAGACTTGAATTCACCATTACACACCAGAATCCAAAAAGCAGGTTGTTCAGCTCCAAAGAAGACAAAGTCGATTCCATCAGCAGGAAAGGCCATGGCATAGGTGTTTTGGGATGCTTATTTGGGATTGTTTATTAATTATCTTGAAAAGGGCAAAACAATTACCGGAGAATATTATTCTGATCTTTTAACCAGACTAGACGAACAAATTCTTGAGAAAAGACCCAGTTTGCAGAAGATAAAAATCAACTTTCATCAGGACAATACACCTGCCCACAAAGGTGTTTTGGCAATGGGAAAATCAAGAGATCTGCACTATGAATTGTTGGAACATTCAACCTATTTCCCAGATTTGGATTCCTCTGACTTCCATCTATTCCCAAAACTAAAACTCTTCTTCGATGATCAGCATTTTTCTTCAAATCAAGAGGTGATTGCAGCTGTAGAGGGAAATTTTGCAGATCTTACTGAGAACCACTACAGGAACAGGATAATGGCGCTGGAGCATCGCGGAATAAATGTGTTGGTCTTAAAGGAGATTATGTTGAAAAATAATTTTGAAATTATCATCGTCATCATCAAATTCCTGACATGTACCCTCAAGAGGTGTACAGGATATGATAGTACTACATGAAAAATTTACATCATTACTAACTTCTTATCTACAATTTTCCTCTAAATCAGTCTGTTACTTGTCAAGAATCCAACATTATCAGATCTTATATTTCTATCATCTAAGGCACTTTGTACCATATCAATCCACCTATATCTTGGTCTTCCTCTGGGTCGTTTTTCTGCCAACCTGAAAACACTTGTTTTGCTAATCATTCCTCTCCTATTCTGTTTAAGTGACCATACCACTTAAGATTAGCTCTGCTAACACATTACTGGATGCTGACAATGTCAAGTTCTATGTCTAATATCCTCGTTTTAATATGGTATTGCCATTGATGCCATCTGTTCACACCTCTAATCTTTCTCAGGACTCTCATATCTGCGGTCTCTAGTCTTTGGTCAAGTGTTTTACTTCTGACCCAGCTCTCAGATCCATAAGTTAAAACTGGTTTGAACCCTGTCTTGTTTACAGCTAATTTAGTGTTCCAACTAATTTCTCTCTTATTCCACATGAATTTATTCAGTTGACTTCCTACCATACCAGCTTTATTGATTCTGTTGTCTATGTCCATATTTAATTTACCATCTTCACTAAAAATCGTACCTAAGCAGCTGAAATGTTTTAATTGTTCCACAGGTTTTGCGTTCACAGTTGACACATTTTAAACGATTCTACCTATTTTCATTGTCTTTGTCTTTTTATTGCTAACCTTCATACAATATCTATTACAACAGTTATTCAATTTAGTCAGGGAATCTTGCAAACTTGTAGCAGATTTATCGATAAGTATGACATCGTCCGCATAAAGCAAATAGCTGACATTAACATCTCCAGTTTTGATATCATGTCTAATACCACTTTCCTTCATAATGTGATCCATATAGATAATGAATAACAGAGGGGATAATGTACATCCTTGTCTCACACCAGATTTAACATTAAACCATCTTCCTGTACTTCCTTCAATTCTAACTGCTGACTTGACTCGAATAAAGAGTTGCAAGTCATTATATAAAGTATTGCTTGATATAATCCACATTGACACCATATAACTATAGCATATGAATAGCTTCTCTCTTGGCACCTTCTCTTATGCCTTTTCCAGATTGACAAAACTTAAATACAAATCTTTGTTATATTCATATGCTTTCTTAACTATTTGTCGTAAAGTGAAGATCTGATCCCGACAGCCTCTATTTGGCCTGAATCCAGCTTGTTCTTCACCAAGCTTTTCTTCCACAATTCTTCTCAACCGTTTCTCAAGTATACTGGCATAAATCTTGCCTAGAACACTCAATAGGGATATAGCTCTGTAATTCTCACATTCAGTTTTATTTCCCTTCTTACATATGGGTACTATTAGAGCTCTACACCAATCATCAGGAATTCATCCCTCTGTCCAGGCCTTCTGAACTATGCAGTGCAGCCACTGGAAGACTTTTATACCACCATACTTCAGCATTTCTGGTCGAATATCATCTACTCCTGCTGCCTTTCCACATTTCAAGCCTTTGATGGCTTTTTGTACTTCAAGTATGGATATGTATTCCTGACTGTATACCTGATGAGTGTTTTTTACCACTGTGCTATCACTGCTTGTTTCATTTAGCAATTTTTTGAAGTAATTACTCCATATTTCAAGGATATCTTTTTCTCCAGTTTTCATGGCACCTTTATTATCTCTAACTCCTTTTACAACATTTTTTCCTCCATTCCTCAGCTTCTTCAACAACTTCCAGAATATTTTGCCACCTTCTTGATATTTATTTTCTATATTCTTGCCAAAGTCCTCCCATGACTTTTGTTTAGCTAGTTTTACACACTGTTTAGCTTTCTTACATTTGTCTCTGTATTCTCCAAGAGCACAAGCTGACTTATTTGCCAGGAACTTTTGGTATGCTTTCTTCTTTTCCTTCTCTGCGTTTTTAACTTTCTGTGTCCACCATGGAGTTCTGATTTTTCTATTCTTGCAGACAACCTCAACAAATGCCTCTTTGGCTGAATCGATCAGGATTTTCTTCAAAGTTTGCTACAATCTCCAAGGTTTGGTTTCTGTTCTCAAACTCTTTCATTTTTTCTTCAATAATCTTTGTGTATTTTAGTCTACAGCTCACACCTGAGAGCTGCTCAACTTTTATTCGCTTTAAAACTTTTTTACATGTTGTTCTTTTCAATATAAAATTCACTTTTATCCTGCTCAAGACTAAATAGTGATCACTTCCAATTTCAAATCCTCTGTACACTCTGGTGTCCAGCACCAGGGAGAAAACATCACTATCAACAATAACATAGTCAATGAGACTTTTCTTATTCCTTGCCTCTTCTCTCCATGTGAATTTGTGCACATTTTTATGTTGGAACATTGTGTTAGTAATAACCAGTCCATATCCTGACCAGAAATCCAACAGGTATTTGCATTATTATTAGCTATGCTCTTTTCTCCAAATTTTCCCAATATATTTTTGTATGTCTGACAATCACTTCCTATTCTGCTATTTAGATTCCCAATAGGACCAATTTTTCCTTTTTCATTGTGTCAGTAACTTTCTCTAGAGCTTCAAAAAATTCCTCTACTTCTACCTTAGTAGAGCCTTCTATGGGACCATAGGCACAAATAAATCTCATTGTTCAGTTCCCTATTCTGATATTTGCCCATATCACTCTACTTGAGACTGCCTGCCATTCAAGAAGATTAGCCTCGTATTTAATGTTGAATACTATGGTTACTCCTTTTTTTCCTTGATTATCATTGCCTGAATATAACATTTTGTATTTATTGCTCAGAAAGATCTAACCAGTTTTTGTCTTTTTTGTTTCAGTCACCCCATATTATGTCGATCTGGTACTTATCTAATTCCTTTGCTAGTTCCATTTCTTTGTCATTCAAGCTTCATATGTTGATAGTACTGATTTTTAACTCTGGTGATGTTGAGTTGGGGTGAGCTTTCAGATTTGTTCCAGTAGCCTGACTTTTCGTTGTTTGCCCTGGTTCCCTGACGAAAACAATGGGAAATTGTTTAACCGGGCAATGCCCCAGCCGGCATGAAATTTTGTCATGCTGTACCATCATTCTGTATATTGGTTTAAGCCAATAGGAATACAATTTGGTCGGCTAAATCAGAAATGGCCAGCCCATCCTCTTTCGTTCAGTATCCAGGTAGACACCCAACAGGGTGCACCAAGAGAAGGTGAGATTGGACATTAGGTCAGAAACCCTGGTCAGTTCTCCGCATTCCTTTAAAGACTATATGGAGGTCTCCTCTCAGTTATACAGCATTATAAATTCGATTTTTCATTGTTAGGCTGAGAACTTTACAGGCCACCCTCGTATAATTCATCCATTAGTTATTGTAAATTTGATAAAAAAAAGTACAGTATAAGCTATATTAGAGGATAAAATCAAAGTTAATAAAAATCAATTGTTTAAATATTTATTTAATGTCTAAACATTTGATTGAGCTACTTTTAGTAAAAAATTAAGTAAAGATGTTTGAATCGTGCTCGACTTTTTCATCTTGTCATGCAACTTCATGTTGAAGGCTTAATGGATTTTTTACAACACTCAAAAAGAATTAAAATAGAATTTAATGCTTCCTATATTTCGTCCTAGTCACTAGAACATCTACGGGGTTACAAAAACAATTAATGTAACACATACACAAATAACAAACAATACTAAGCCCAACCACGTGGGTGACACTAAAGTCCTATCTAGGTAGAGCGCCCTCTAAGGGCAGTAGTAGGTGGCCTGGAATGTAAGGTGGGAGCTCTGGTGATGAGTGTTTCCCAAATCTTCGGAAGCTTAATGCAACCGTATTTATTGAGATTTGGTTGGTTTTTGAGAGCTGCTGCTGCTTCTAAGAAAAGTCTCTCTTTCTTGAATTTGCTGTGGTGGAGCATGGTGGTTTTCTTCCATGATATCCTGTGGGTGGTGTCCAAAACATGGTCAGCCAAGCCCGAATGGCCATAGTTGTGTTTGAAGATGTAAGACTTGTGTTCCTCTAGATGGATGGATGCTGATCTGCCTGTCTGTCCAAAGTACGCCAGCTTACAGGAACAGGGTACTTTGTAAACTCCAGGCAGAGAGAGAGGAGGGAGCTGATCTTTCGTAGAACGGACAAGGGTAGCAAGTTTGCGGTGGGGCTTATATGCTGTGTGTAGGTTGTACTGTTTTAGTGTCTTGGCTATTTTTTTTTTGGATGTGCTTCAGATGTAGGGTATGGTGATGGCATTTTTAAAATCTTGTTGACGGGGAATGGGGGAGGAGTTGATTATTTTTTTGATACTGTGATCGCTGTAGCCATTGGAGAGGAAAGTGCTGTGTATGTGGTTAAGCTCAGTAGTGAGGGCGGTTCCACTGGAACAAAGATTGTGGGCTCTCTTGGTAAGAGTTTTAATAATGCCACATTGTTGAGAGGGGTGGTGGTGGGAGAGTTTGTGAATGTATCTGCCTGTGTGTGTGGGTTTTCTGTATACGGTGAAAGTGGCAGGCGTGTGGTATCATTAGGCAGGCGTGTGACTAAGGTGTCTAGGAAGGGTAAACAATTGTTCTTTTCCTTTTTCATAGTGAACTGGATTCTTGGATGTAGACTATTGAGATGACTGAGGAAGGAGTCTAACGTGTCTGGGCCATGAGGCCAAATAGAGAACACATCATCTACATATCTTAGCCAGATAGAAGGTTTGAGTGGGGCTGAGTCTATGGCTCGTTTTTCGAAATCTTCCATATAGAAATTGGCAGGGGGGGTGAGAGGGGGGAACCCATGGCAGTTCCCTCTATCTGCTTGTAGATTTTGTAGTTCCAAGAGAAATACCCAGAGTTAATTGCAAAGGAAAAGAGATCTAAGATGTCAGAGGGAAAAACGTTTTCTAAGAGAGATAAGGTGTCAATTAAGGGAATATTGGTAAACAAAGAGGAGATATTAAAGCTTACCGATATGTCTGTCTTATTCAAGGTTAAATTTTCTGTGAGGGCTTTAAAGTGGGTCGAGTTTTTTATATAGGAAGGGGACCTTCCGGTGAGGGGGATCAGAGAGTTGGCCAGCTGTTTAGATAGTCTATAGCAAGGTGCATTGGTGGCATCTACTATAGGCCTGAGTGGGGAATTGGGTTTGTGGATTTTTGGTAAACCGTATATTTGGGGGGGACGGGAGCGGAAAGGTTTAAGTTTTTTTGTGACGTCAGGTGGTCAGGAAGATACTTTTTTGAGTAAGATTTTTAGTTTCTTAACTTGTGTTTTTGTGGGGCAGTGTTCTAGCAGGATGTAGGTAGCGCGATCGCGGAGGATAATGTTCATTTAAGATTGTGTTCACTGGTATTAAGAACGGCTGTGGCATTACCCTTATCCGCTCTGGTGATGACGATACTTTTTTCTTTACGTAGTTTCAGGAGAGCCGTGCGTTGGGCAGCCGTGCATATGATAAATTACTTTTTGGCGGCAAAGAATCGGCGGCTTCTAATCATCCATGGAGAAGAATTAGCATGCAAATCCAAGCAATATGGTAAGTCAAATCTACGACCATCTAGGCAACTAGATAGTCGTAGTTTTGGCGGCGAAGAATGCGTGAGGATGTTGGCTACGTCAAGTCTGATGTTGTTAGCTATCTCTGACGGTAAGCGATCGATTCCCCGTTCGATGTTCACCATTACGTCAAGCACCGGCACTCCATTCGGAGCGACGGCAAAATTACGGCCGAGGCAAAGGGCGCTGATGGCATCGTCGTTGAGCCTTTTGGAAGAGGTTTATTACTGTCTGGAGCGGTTGAATTTGTGGTTTGTTTTTCACAAGGTTGCTATATTTCTTGATGTGTTTATTTTTTATTTTTTGGAATTCTCTCTGTGCGGAAGTTTCCGAAATGCCAGAGAGAATCGACCAAAGTTCAGGGTTAAGAACGGTGGAGAGCTCTGAATGTAAGGAGCCAATGGTGGCGTTCGTCACTGCGAGGGTAGCACATGTAGAGGCGATTTGCTTGCAGAGTAATGCCCGGCTGGCACAGTTATATATATATGAAGTGCTTTTTTGGAATGGAAATTGATCTTCATTTTAAGGCAGTTTGGTATCACTCTTGTATCCCGACATCGTTTTAAAAAGGCCAGACTATTTAGTTGCCTAGATAGTCGTAGTTTTGACTTACCATATTGCTTGGATTTGCGTGCTAATTCTTCTCCATAGATGATTAGAAGCCACCGATTCTTCGCCGCCAAAAAGTAATTTATCATATGCCCAACGCACGGCTCTCCTGAAACTACGTAAAGAAAAAAGTATCGTCATCACCAGAGCGGATAAGGGTAATGCCACAGCCGTTCTTAATACCAGTGAATACAATCTTAAATGAACACTATCCTCCGCGATCGCGCTACCTACATCCCGCTAGAACACGACCCCACAAAAACACAAGTTAAGAAACTAAAAATCTTACTCAAAAAAGTATCTTCCTGGCCACCTGACGTCACGAAAAAACTTAAACCTTTCCGCTCCCGTCCCCCCCAAATATACGGTTTACCAAAAATCCACAAACCCAATTCCCCACTCAGGCCTATAGTAGATGCCACCAATGCACCTTGCTATAGACTATCTAAACAGCTGGCCAACTCTCTGATCCCCCTCACCGGAAGGTCCCCTTCCTATATAAAAAACTCGATCCACTTTAAAGCCCTCACAGAAAATTTAACCTTGAATAAGACAGACATATTGGTAAGCTTTGATATCTCCTCTCTGTTTACCGATATTCCCTTAATTGACACCTTATCTCTCTTAGAAAACGTTTTTCCCTCTGACATCTTAGATCTCTTTTCCTTTGCCATTAACTCTGGGTATTTCTCTTGGAACAACAAAATCTACAAGCAGATAGAGGGAACTGCCATGGGTTCCCCCCTCTCACCCCCCCCCCCCCTTGCCAATTTCTATATGGAAGATTTCGAAAAACGAGCCATAGACTCAGCCCCACTCAAACCTTCTATCTGGCTAAGATATGTAGATGATGTGTTCTCTATTTGGCCTCATGGCCCAGACACGTTAGACTCCTTCCTCAGTCATCTCAATAGTCTACATCCAAGAATCCAGTTCACTATGGAAAAGGAAAAGAACAATTGTTTACCCTTCCTAGACACCTTAGTCACACGCCTGCCTAATGATACACTTTCACCGTATACAGAAAACCCACACACACAGGCAGATACATTCACAAACTCTCCCACCACCACCCCTCTCAACAATATGGCATTATTAAAACTCTTGCCAAGAGAGCCCACAATCTTTGTTCCAGTGGAACCGCCCTCACTACTGAGCTTAACCACATACACAGCACTTTCCTCTCCAATGGCTACAGTGATCACAGTATCAAAAAAATAATCAACTCCTCCCCCATTCCCCGTCAACAAGATTTTAAAAATGCCATCACCATACCCTACATCTGAGGCACATCCAAAAAAAAAATAGCCAAGATACTAAAACAGTACAACCTACACACAGCATATAAGCCCCACCGCAAACTTGCTACCCTTATCCGTTCTACGAAAGATCAGCTCCCTCCTCTCTCTCTGCCTGGAGTTTACAAAGTACCCTGTTCCTGTAAGCTGGCGTACTTTAGACAGACAGGCAGATCAGCATCCATCCGTCTAGAGGAACACAAGTCTTACATCTTCAAACACAACTATGGCCATTCGGGCTTGGCTGACCATGTTTTGGACACCACCCACAGGATATCATGGAAGAAAACCACCATGCTCCACCACAGCAAATTCAAGAAAGAGAGACTTTTCTTAGAAGCAGCAGCAGCTCTCAAAAACCAACCAAATCTCAATAAATACGGTTGCATTAATCTTCCGAAGATTTGGGAAACACTCATCACCAGAACTCCCACCTTACATTCCAGGCCACCTACTACTGCCCTTAGAGGGCGCTCTACCTAGATAGGACTTTAGTGTCACCCACGTGGTTGGGCTTAGTATTGTTTGTTATTTGTGTATGTGTTACATTAATTGTTTTTGTAATCCCCGTAGATGTCCTAGTGACTAGGACGAAATATAGGAAGCATTAAATTCTATTTCAATTCTTTTTGAGTGTTGTAAAAAATCCATTAAGCCTTCAACATGATGTCCTCACAGCACTTAAGCCTCTACACACGTGTCATGCAACTTGTGATAGCTGGCGATCACTTTATCAAGATTTTGGCAGACTTCGAAGTTTCGTTCCATATCAGGATTAGCATCAAACAAAATTTTCTTGGCATACTCAAACCTGATTGAAAACAAGCTCAAGTTCTTTCGCAGTTAGCTTCTTAGTCGTAACATTCTCTTGTTTTTGCACTCCATATCTTCTTCTTCATATGTACGATCTTCTTCTAGTTGAAGGAAATCATTCTCGCTCAACTCTTCTGAATGGGAATCAAGCAAGTTTCTCACATCTTCATTTTCCGGTTCATTAAATCCAAGTTCTTTTCCAATTGTGCTGATTTCTTCAATAATGTTAGATCTTGGATTTTGTGCATGATAAACTAGGATAGGTTTGAATTTAAAGTCGCCTTCTGCATTGCCTCCTAATAAATGCATAAGACAATCTTTAGATACTTTGTATCCTGGTTGAGATGCTTCAGTTTTAGCTATGAAAGTTTTTGTTGGCATACGCTTCCAAAAGAGACCAATTCTGTCGACGGTGAATTTTTGTCAATTATCATAATCACCGTCATAAACAAACACTAAACTTGGCCACAGAATCTTTGTCAGCAGTAGCAGATTCCCTAGTTATTCTTACTCTATGCAGTCCAGTTCGATTTTTAAAATGGTCAAACCATCCAAAACTCGCAGTAAAGCATTCACATACCTCTTGAAATTTGGTCTCTTTCAATGAGTTAAAAACATTGAGAGCTTTTGCCTGAATGTTCCCTGTACTTCTTCTTTGGTTATAATCCTTAATCCAGGGTGATAGAAGATGCTCCAATTTGATCATTAAATGGCTTCTATTTTGGGTGATCTGCACGCTTAAAGAAGCAGTAACAACTTTTCCTTGTTCTTTGTATTTATTCTTTGCTCTTATTTAATATAGTCCAAACTGTAGACTCGCTGTATCCCAGGTCTCGCACCAACATTGTATTACTAGCGCAACTTTCATGTATCTTAATGACTTCTAGCTTGCTTTTCTGCTCACTGCAGATTGGTGACAAAAAATTTCGCATAATGTAAAAAAATTGCATTAACTGATTAATCACTCGCTTAAAGCAGGAAATAGTATCATTTCACTCAATTGCGCTAACTGATTATCACGCATATCGAATTTGCGTTAAGCAAGGTTTTCCTGCATTTTCAATGATTAAATGCTTTCTTTGGGGTTTGTCACTGAAGGTTCAAGGTTTGGTTCTAGTTCACAAACACTTTTTTTTTTCTTGAATAATGTTTTTGTATTTTAGTCTATAGCTTACATCTGAAAGTTGCTCAATTTTGATTCATTTTAGATGTTTCTCATACGCTCTTCTCTTCAATATGAAATTTAATTTTATCTTGCTCAAAACTAAATGATCACTTCCAATTTCAAATCCCATTTCTACTTTTGAGCCCTGAAGCAGTGGGAAAACTTTGCTATTAACAATATAGTCAACGAGACTTATTTTGTGCATCATCTCTATTGGGAGCTCTTAGAGAATACATAGATAAATGTCAGAAAGCAAAGCACCATGTGCTTTGCTTTCTGACATTTCTATACAAAAGTCCTGGGAAGGCTTTGGTAAGAACAGAGAAAATAAATATCAGGAAGGTGGGAAAATATTCTGGAGGCTATTAAAATGCTTAGAAATGGAGAAAAGTACTGCAAAAGGAATCAGAGATGATAAAGGTGACATGAAAACTGAAGATAACAATATTCTAGGTGTCTGGAGTAATTACTTTGAAAGATTGCTAAATGAAAAGAAGTGTCAGCATCGTGTGGTAAAAAACTCAACAGGAATGTAGTCATGAATACATACAATATTTGAGGTAGAGAACGCCATCAAAAACCTGAAATTTGGAAGGTAGACTTGAGTAAATGATATTTGACAAGACATGCTAAAATATGGAGGTATTGAAGTTTTACAACTGCTGCACTGCATAATTCAGAAGGCCTAAAAGATAGTTGAATTCCAGATGACTGGAGTAGAGCTCTCATAGCACTCATCTTTTAAAAGGGAAAGAAAATTAATGTGAGAATTACAGATGTATTTCCTGCTGAATGTTCCTGGTAAGATTTATGCACATACACTTGAGAAATGGCTAAAAATTTGGCTAAATTGTAAAAGAGAAGCTTGGTGAAGACAATCTGAATTCAGGACAAATAGAGGTTGTCAGGATCAGATTTTCACTGTGAGACAGATAGTTGAGAAATCATAGGAATATAACAATGATCTGTATGTTTAATAAAATAAATTAAAGATGCCAAGAAATTATATTCTTGGTTTAATCCTTTATCCAAGTGTAAGCAAACAAAGTTTGCACCTGAAGTAACTTCAGGACTAGGCAACTCATATATAGAAGCTAATGACCACACATCGCTTGCCTTAGTATCCTATAATGCAAAGCATGTTATCTTTACAGACATGTATAATGCTATGCATTATGGAAAGGGCCACTACCCAGACCAATTCGATCTTTATTGAGGTCTCATCAGTGGGAGCCAGTCCCAGAAGTGATACCAAGGTTGAAGTAATACAGAGGGTTATTACACTTATTCTAGGTGTCTGAGTACTTATTTAAGATACTAAAGCAACTGATATGAAGTCATTAGCTTCTATATACAAGTTGTCCAGTCCTGAAGTGACTTCAGGTGCAAACTTCATTTGCATACACTTGGATAAAGGATTAAACTAAGAATATAATTTCTTGGCATCTTTAATTTATAGTTATAACCAAATGGAAAAACTTCCAACAAAGATCTGTATTTAAGTTTTGTTGATCTTTAAAATCTTGTCACATCTTGTGACAAGAGGAAAGCTGTTCAAGAACACTATAATTATATAGTGTAAATGTGACATTATATCAAACAGTACTTAGTCTGTACCTGGGTTGTTAAGTCAACATTAAAAATTGGAGGAATTACAGGAAGATAGTTTGATATGAAATCAGGTGTTAGACAAGGTTATACATCATCTATATGGGTCACATTATGAAGGAATATAGTATTAAACATGATATCAAAAATTCGATATGCTATTCTCAGCTCTTTACTTTATGCAGATGATGCTACATTTCTAAATAAATCTAGTGCAAGTCTCTTCAAGATTTCCTGACCTGGCCAATAATACTGGCAAAGTGACTAAACTGTTGCGATAAATTTGGTATGAAAATCAGGAATAAAAAGAAAGATAATGAAAATAATAAGAAACATTGAACATTAACTAAATTTTGAATGGAGAACCTACAGAAAAAGTAAAACATTTCAGCTATTCAAGCACAATTTTTAGTGAAAATGGCAAATTAAACACACAGAAATAGACACAGAATTAGTACAGCCGGTATGGTAGGAAGTCAACTGAAATAAATTTATATGGAATAAGAGAGAAATTAGACAAAACACTAAACTAGCTGTATACAAGAAAGAGAGAGTGTTCAAATCAATTTTAAATTATCAATCTGAGAGATGAGTTAGAAATAAAACACTTCAAAGACTGGAGATCACATATATAAGCGGTCCGAGAAAGATTAAGGGTGTGAATAGATGGCATGAATGGCAGTATGATATTAAAAAAATGAGGTTATTAGGAAACAACCTGCTATTGTCAGCATCCAGGAATGTGTTAACACACCAATCTCAGGTGTGGTATGGTCACTTAATAGAATGGAAGAGGAATGATTAGCAAAACAAGTTTTCTTAGCAAAGTTGGCAGGTAAAAGATCTAGAGGAAGACAAGATCTAGGTAGGTTGATATAGTAAAAAGTGCCTTAGAAAACAAAAATATAAGAACTGATAATACTGAATATATTACAGAATAATTTAGAGGAAAATTATTGATTAGGAGGTAGAAATTATGCACTTGTACATTTAGTACTCATAATATCCTACGCATCCACTGAGGGTACACAAGGAATCTGATAATGATGACGTGCAGCTCATCATATTCATTATACTCTGCAATCAGCAGCTTATAGAGTGATATTATAAGAATTATCTGTATAGCCTATTGTCTATCCATGGACCATTATCTATATTTCAAAAAAATCTATAGTTATTAATGAAACTTATTAAAGATGTAAACTTGTTGAAACAGAAGCTTAAAGAATAAGTTTAAGGATTTAATCTTTACTCATACAGATAAGCATCCACTTCCTAAGTCTACTAGAAGTTTTCGGTGCTTATTAACAGTTAACTAACTGCCATAATAAATTAGGCTTGGAATCTTATCAATAGTTGGTCACAATGAGAGTTGATTAGACCTGGTCAAAGTTCCATAGCCTGAATGCTTTTCTAAATGGAATTCACTATAGCATAATTTTTACTGTAAATACTTCTATATTTCTTTTGTTCCAGTAAATAAATTCACTCTAGTGAGAATTGACTGTATAGCATGGATTACAAATTACAACTATTTAAGATTTTTTTTAAGTTCAAAGTTAAACGTGATAATTAAATAACTGCTGTGACAAAATCCAATATTGAACTAACAAGTTTATTTTCATAAAGTAAATTTTATTATTTTGTTTGGCCACATGTACTTTGACAGAAGAATCTGACAAAAAATATGATTTTGTGAAGTGCCACTAACACAAATAATACCTCAAAAACAGCACCATTCTTGTTTCAGATTCCACAGTACTTACAGTGATACAAAAAAGATCAGTAATACACTTGCAACTTAAAATAAATCTACAATGTTAAACAGGTCGCTCATTTAAACTACTGAAGGAAAACTGCAAAGCAAAGATTTAAGGAACTGTCTCAAACAATGGGGG
Organism: Typopeltis vanoorti; assembly: GCF_054136105.1. NCBI lineage: Eukaryota > Metazoa > Arthropoda > Arachnida > Uropygi > Thelyphonidae > Typopeltis > Typopeltis vanoorti. Next base: position 96,985,658 of record NC_143558.1, read on the forward strand.
TAGCAAGCAGAGGAGGGAGAGAACTTGATTTATGTGTCTACAGTTCTATATGAATCATTTATAAGAGCTCCACAAAAGTTGAACTCTGTGACAACCTTTTTTCAGCATAAAACTATTTCTTACATTTGTAACCAAAGACTTGGATTTGAATGCCACCTAAGATGTGAGGGACCTTTATAAAGGCTTTTTAATTGTAGGTAAGCTAGATGGTTTCATTTAGACATAGAAGTTTTTCTTTCCACAAAACAGGAAAAGTCCAGAATACGTGCAATTAACAGAAATAATACAGTGGCCTCATGGCCTTAGTTGCTTCAGCCGTAATTTGGAATAACCCAACCTTTAAATTTGTAAGTAAGAGGCATTTTCTATATAATCTAAACTCTAATGTGAGATCTTACCTTGAGCAGTGTTATTATCAAAAAATGTATCAAATGGTCTGTTTCCATCAGCTGGCTGAGTAATGTCTTCAGAGTCAGTCATTGTAATGCACCATGTCATAGCAGCTGAAAAGAAAGAAAATAAAGTTGGATTAAAAGCATATAATACTGATTATGAATTTATTAAGATTCACTAATGCTGAACAACAGTTGGGTATGTAGCAAGGCATAAATGTTAACTAATATTCATGCTGTTATGAGTCACACTAATGACTCACAACATACATCACATAAAAACAAAATAAACATGAAATATTAAGCTGCTGATATTTTGCTAAATTTCATGCTAGCATTCTTGAATCACACTCTGTAATTATCAGAGAAAAGAGAAGACAAGGTATTATAATCAATTTTATGAACACTTCAAATTATAATTGGGGGGGGAGAACTAAGGCTGGATGGAAGCTCATGGAGTGAAGGTGGTTGTAAAAAGAGTATCTCCATTTGGGAAAGCTTAATGTAACCATTCTTGTTGAAGTTTGAGGAATTTGTTACTGGTGGTTATGACTTCAAAAAGGTCTCTCACACTTGTAATGGCTTCTGTAGCAAAGTCGTTTTTGTCCATTCAATTCTGTGCGAAAGGTGTGCAACATATGGATTAACTAGTTATGGCTTGCCATGATGATGGTAGCATAGGCATTTATTAGTTCTTCAAGGTAGATAACAGTTCTCTTTAGGTTCATCTAGGTAGATGTTACAAAACAGCTATGAGTTACTATGAATTTGATGTGTAGTTTAAAAATACTGTTGAGATTAATGTTTATGTAGCAGACGCATGCACACACACACATAGATATGAAGGATGGGACTGCTTTGCTATGATCTTGTGCATGGGAGATGTATGATGTTGCGCATAGTATTTTATCTGTTTAATAGTGGTTATAGTCACTCTCTAAAATGGCGTGGCATAGATAGAGTTCTATGACAAATATTGTATTACTAAAAGAAATAATCTTGGCACCATATGTCAGTATTTTGAAGATACTGTATTATTGGGCTGGGCAATAGTGTGATTTTCATATAACTGCTTTCAGGTGTGCACTGGCATTCTATAAACATAAAGTGATAGTGAACCATTTGAAAGATATAATGAATGTGTCTAAGAAAGGCAGACAAAGCAACGATGGTTTTGTTTTGTCTGCAAAAAATAAAAAAATGTGCATGCAAAATATAGGTACCAATGATTTAACTAGCAAGAAATTCAGTATAAGAAAGGCCATGAAAAGGCTGTTGGAAGAAACAAGAGTGAAGAGCGAGAAAGTAAAAATCATTAGTATATTATCTCGGTATGATGGAAATGAATTAAGAAGGACTGTGATGGCAAATGATCCGATGCGTAGGCCGTGTAGAAGGAATGGATGCGAGTTTTAAGATGTGTTGAGTGAGTTATATAAGACCTGAAACAGAGTCAGGAAAATTGAATACTGATGGAGGAATCATGGGAAGCTGTATGTAAGAGCAACAACGTTAGATAACCGTGTTAATAATGGGCATGGTTATTATTACAGAAATTTTTATGAAGAGAGAATGATTCTGTGTTCGTCCAGTTTGGACCTATTAAGCATGTATAATGATGTCTGCATAAGTAAGGAACTAGATAAGAACAGAGATTTGCAAGTTGCCCAACTGTACCATGCAGACCACGGACAAGTGTATATATACAAAAGAGCATACAGGTAATTTATTATGTTTGTACACAAATGCTAGGAGTATCAGAAACAAAAGTTGGGCCTCATATTGTAAAAATAAGAAAGACCTGCCTATCAGAAGCAGCTGCACTAACTGGTATCAAGTACAAAGGTTACAGTATTTTTAGATAGGATAGACAGGATAGGAGAAGAGGGGGACATGCTGCTAATGATATCAGATGACTCGAATCCATTTAGACTTGAGAACTATGAGTGCAATACTAGAACTAATTTTTCATGTGGCAATGAGTTTGAAGCCATATGGCATAAGGTGGAGTCTAATAAGATCAAATACATAGTGGGGTGTTGTTACAGACCTGGTGGATCAGTTACTAGTGACAAAGAAACACATCACCAAATAAATATAATGGGTGCAAAAAAAAGTAACCATAATGGGGAACTTCAATAATCCAAACATTGATAGGATAGCTGTGTAATTGCATGAGAAGAATGAAACTGAATTTATTGAAGTGTTGTGAGACAACTTCCTCAAGTGCCATGTGACAAAAGGAACTCATGGTCAAGGAATGTTAGATCTGATTATAGCATCAGAGGAGGTTTCAGTTACAGGCATAACTATTCTGCCTCTGGTTGGTAACAGTGATCATGCGTTACTCACTTGGGAAGTGGCTAAGTTTATGAATATTCGATTCAGAAAAGCTTACATGTAGCAATGCTGAACTAAAAAGCAGGAAATTATGACCATCTGAGGATTATGCTGGATTCTGTACCATGGTATCAGTTATTGGATGAGAAGGATATCGACAGCGCGTGGAAAGTGTTTAAAAAATACTTAAATGATGCGATATCAGAATGTGTCCCTAGAGTTCACAGAATAAGTAGAGTAAGAATCAAATGGATGTGTAATTAATCTAATTAAATAAGAGTTTCATAAGAAAAAGATGATGTGGAAGAAACATCTTGTACATAAAGATGATGTCAGTTATGATTATTATAACTGGGGTGATCAGGAATGCTGATATGTTGCACTCCTGATCACCCTACCTATCTTTGCATCATCAGCAAATAGTTGTATGCCACATATCAAATCATTCCCAATGTAATTAATGTACAGGTTGAATAACAATGGACCAAGGACTGATCCTTGAGGCACACCACTGGTTACCACGAATCTTGCAGATTCATTACTCCGTATACGACTTTTTTGATATCTGTCAGCCATCCTCTTATCCATATCAATAGTTTATCATCCAATTAATAAATGTAGTCATACACTTTGGTGTGATTAGATATCTAATGTCGTATTATATTGGTGGGATTATGCTTGAAGAAACTGATGAGGATAAGGATCTTGGAATTTTAGTAGACAGGAAGTTGAAAGTTCAAGAGTCATATAGCAAAAATTGTAAATACAACTCAGAGAATAACGGCAATGCTGAAACAAACATTAACTTATAAGTAAGATAAGTTGCTTTGCCTCTTTAGAAGGCCTTCATAAGACCTTCCTTGGGCTGTTGTGCATGGGTCTGGCTCCATGGTGATTCTGATACAGTGGAGAGTGAAAAGGAGAGTATCAAAGATGATATCAGGATTGTGGAATACTAATTATGAAGACAGATTGAGACTTTGTAGGCTGCAAACACTAACAAACAGGAAAAAGAGGAGTGATATGACTGAGACTTACGAAGTTCTGAAAGGGTTATACAGAATTTCAGTAGATGGAATTTTTCATTTTATGGAGGGTGGGGAAAGGATGCAAGCTCACATTTACACAGCATTCTCAGCTTCATGTTCTGAAGCTGAGAATGCTGTCAAGAAGGGGGATTAGGGCTAGAATTTTCTCTCAAAGTAGTGCACAATTGGAATGGATTGCCTTTGGATGTGGTGTGTGCAAGTAGCATGAATGAATTCAACAGGTATGACAGCTGGTGAGAATAGTATGGCCTCTCTCCATGAGTTCCTGACTCCTGGAGGGAGACTCTTAATAATATATCTTCAGACCACTTTCAATCCATGCATCAAATAGGCAAATCCACATCTGTTCTCCTAAGGACAAACTATCCTTTAACACATACAAGAGTGTATAAAGGTCCATCTGTCTGAAAATCAGACTATTTTGGACAGACAGTACTATTATCATCGGCCTGGAGGAACATAAAGATACTCCTTTCCACAGCATTAAATGGAAAATAACTACACTACAAAGCCATTATAAGTTTGAGACATTCTCCATGTCAAGAAGGGGGATTAGGGCTAGAATTTACTAACCTTGAAGCTTTATTTTGTTAAATATGTAGACTTAACGAAAGTGCGTAATGGTCACTAACTGATACTTGCTTGAATTTATTGCATTTTTCTGAATTTCTTTAAACCCCCAATTAAATTATTATTTATTTTCCAATATTTGGACATAAAGATAATGCTATGAAGGAAATAGATAATATAAAAAAGTTTTAATGATGTGACTGAAAATTTAACTGAAACTCAGATTGTTACATATAAATTCTTGTTTTATTATAATAGCAAGACATCTGCTACTTACATAATATGATAGCCATTCAAAAAGATTTTTTTATAAATCTCCAAATTATTTTTCTGCTTTAATATTGGTACATAAATTGACATACTTTGAAAAATTAAACACTGAAATGAAAAATGTTTCGTTTCAGTGTTTAATTTTTCAAATTCTTATTCCATATGTAATTCAATGTCATATTACTTGACCAGAAAATTTCAAGTAAATGTTTCTGTATAATTAATCTGTTCTGTGATCAAGTTTGTTTATTGGGAGGAGGGGGGGGGGAGTGAGAAGGAAGAAAATTTGAGTGCAGTTTTACATTTGTTTACAACTTAATTATTCATTCTCCTTAATCTGATTCGCTGAGAGGCTTCCCAGTAGGTGTATAATTTACTTGAGTTTTTCAAATTAAAATGATTTAAAAGAGCACTGCTATTTTGGATTATAAAACTCATGGAATAGAAACATGATCTAACTAGAGTATTAGCTTATTTTAAGATTTTTGGTGGAGTGTAAAAAGGCTTGTCCATTGATCTGCTTTCCATTATCCACTCAACATTGATTCCTGAAGAGGAAAAGAAGAGAAAGTGAAATTCTTTTCACCTTGCAAAAAGGACATGGTTTTCTGTGCTGCTGTGAGGAATTTAGAATTATTTTTAAGGGGAATATTGAACAACTATAGGCTGATTTTGCAATAGCCTGTTTGTATTTTAGCGATTAATTTTTTTTTTTTATTTGAAAGTGAAATGCACTCAGGTATTATCTTTGTCACCCAAGACCAAAAATCACATGAAGCTGCAGCAGTAGACCTAAAAAAAACTTGCAAAACTTGTATATGACTCCAAATTTTCCAGCTTTGCATCTTTCTTGAGATAGAGCAACTGATAGTAATGGCAATGGAACTGATACCATTCTGTGTCTCTCAATGATGAGTTGCAGCATGATCATTCATAAGACATAAGCAGTTAAAACAGTACAAGAGGAAACAGCTGCAACAATAGTCTGACTCAAGATAATGGCGGCACACAATATACTGTTTAACTAGTGCACGTAATGTGCAGTAGTCAAATATCACCAGCCAAATATACATTAATGAATGGTCCTTTGTGATCCATAAGTTTATATCAGCCATCTTTGCTAAAACGCTGGGGTGGCACCAGTGCGATCATTGTGTCCATTTAGCAAAAACCTATACTTTTTTTCCTTCTTGGAAACAGACATTTCAGGCAGGCACCTTAAATAACTGCACACACACTACAATATTTATTGAATTTTCCTTTCGTGTACATCCCTTCACCCTTCGAGGCATGATTCTCTAGTAGTGTTACAATAATCAGATATTTTTAATATATTCTTCCTTCAACAGGATCACAGTCCATTTACAGTTGAACATATTGGTATGGCCAGCACTTGACATTTCAGTTCATCCCAAAGAATCAGGATTCTGTAGGCACAGTGTTTTTTCACGTTATTTTACTCAACCCATGTTTCATTACTGTGTAAAAAGAGACATGGTTCCGTTCTGCAAAACTGCAAATGCAGGAAGCACTGCATTATTCTGAAATTACATTCATCCCTCCAGGTACTACAACCAAAGGTTGGGTCTATGCCAAGAGGAACACGCCTTACAACTTTGCTATCAAACTTCATAGTTGGGTAGATGTACATGGCAAGTATATAGTGTGCTTCCAGATAGCTATCATCTAATAAGAAAGGCTGTAGCTAAATCCACTGCTCCAAATTCATGATTTTTTTTAATTCACTCTGAATCAGTCATGTTCTTTACACCACTGTAGCTTGCATGGTTGATTTTTGGTTAATGTATAACTACTCTTCCACAGATCTCAAAACTGCAAAACTCGTTTCATAGGGTTCTACCTGAAATTCCTCAAGATTTCTTGAACTCCTTGTTAATCATTTCCTCATTGGCTTGCTGAGATTTCCATAATACTCTTCCAAGCATTTATTGGTCCCTTGGGGATAGTTACCTGAGCTTTTTGGGTGCTGGCACATGTCACATTTCTGACTAATAATATTATCTACAATAACTGATAAGACATCCTAATGGTAATCCAAAAAAAATTCATTCGTATTTTAGAAGTATAAAAATGTATAACTGATCCTAGGAATTCACAACTTATTTTAATGGTATCACAATACCAAACCAACTAAATTATAAAAAAGATGTTTATTAATTGGATTATATTTCACTGGATTTCAAACAGTATCTTCAGAGCATGCTACATGTTAATATGCAACAATAAGTAAGTGAAACAATTCAAACTGTAATGAACAAAAGATCTAAAGTCCTAATTTGGTGCCCTCTAATGTTATAAAAAAAGAAGCATTGTAGCTATGTAGGAGTTGATCTTAAGAAAACTCTTCTAAATCTTTGGCAAATTAATGCAACCAAATTTGTTCAGGTTAGGAGAATGCTTCATAGTCAGGGTTGACTCTAAAACTAATCCTTCTGGCCTGTAATGACTTCTATAAAACACACTGGTTTTCTTCCATCTAATCCTGTCGTTTATTTTTTAACTGTATATATTAGAACACAGAAAAATAAGTAAATAATTAATTTATTAACTTATTGTTGATATTTTGCTGGTGTTATAACCAGCATCTTCAGAGCACAAAAACACAGTTTGTCACAATACACGAGACTATAACAACATGGTGTAATCAACGGACTAGTTAAACAAAATTGTAGCAGCAACACAAAGACTAGAGTCTATTTGGTCACATGGCCCAGAGACATTGGAAACATTCTTAGTGCATTTAAATAGCCAACATCCAAAAATCCACTTTACAATGGAACTGGAAGCTAATAACTGTCTGCCCTTCCTGGATACACTTATCACACATCTTCCAGATGGTTCCTTATCATTTTCAGTTTTTAGAAAACCCACACATACAGGGAGATATTTACACAAATAATCACACCATTACCCTTCTCAACAATATGGCATTTTAAAAACGCTAACCCACAGAGCGAGAGCAATCTGTTCCAATGACAATGCTCTTGCTGCTGAACTGGCTCACTTACGCCACACCTTCTTGGCCAATGGCTATAATCCCCATAAGATAAACAAAATACTAAACGCTCCTAAGAAACCCCTCCCACTATCCACCACAGAGAACTACAACAAAACAGTCACCATCCCATACATTAAAGGCACATCCGAAAAGATTTCTAGAATTCTTAATAAACATGAATTACGCACCACATTCAGACTGTGTAGCAAATTAGCAACCCTTATCCGCTCAACCAAGACAGCATTTCCCCTTTATCACATCCTGGGGGTCTACGAAATACCCTGCTCATGTAATCAAGCCTACTACGGTCAAACAAGAAGAACTGTGAACATCCGCATCAGCGAACACAAAAGATACATCCGGCATTATCACTATGGCAAGTCGGGCCTAGCAGACCATGCTCCTTTTATATATTCCCATCACTAAAAGGTTTCCTACGTTTAGCAATTACATTTCAGGCAAAAAAATTAGTAACAGTTATATTTGAACGACTGACGATAAATTTCATTAGGGTTGTTGACTGGATATTCCTATTTTTAATTGCCTGAGCAATAAATTCTTTCTGTTCGTCCTTGCTTTTCTCTAGGAGCGATTTATGATTTGCCTCATAATGCCGTTTTACTGATGACGTTCTGCACACAACTGTCCCGGAACATACAACACATATTGCTTTATTGTCTTTGTTAATCATACCATACTCTTCAGTCCACCAGCTTTAGAACTCTCTGCTGCTTGACTGTGATAATTTTCGTTTTCTATTTTCGCCAGCCATGTTCAGTAGAACTGTAACAAAATAATTCAAAACTTAAATCAAATGCATTTTTTATAGTTTCCAAAAAATCAGCATTTTATTATATGCCTAAATTAAATTATCTTTATAATTCCCATTTACAGTAGCAAAAACAAAACAGTCCACATACGCAACAATAATGCACTTGCCGCTGCTTATTTCTGCCTACTGGCGGATGCTCAGTGCGAAATGCATAATGAACGCATGTGCGATTAGAAAAGGGAAAAGTCAGGGAATCCTAAGGACCAGTCGTTCTCAAAATCTTTTTCTATACAACTGTATTTTTACTGTATTTATATTTATTCTTACTGTATTAGAGGGCCTAGTCCCAACAAACTTACTCATAAATACTGTTTCCATTTTTTTAAGTTCATACATTAAACAAACATTTAATGTTGGATTTAATATCCACTTAATTTATACAATTCTGTATCGCCAATGTGAAGCCTTTTGGCTATTTATCTTAGTAGATAAGTATTAACTGGTAATTAGCTTACGGAATCAACAACGCATATAAAAGATATTAATTAAAGGCAACTTTAATGAATAACTTCAATATTTCGGCAACGTGACGTTGCCGAAATATTGAATGTCTCTTCAGGAACATAAAAATGTTATGTGCACACAGCCACTAACAAAAGCAAATGAGGAAGAAGGCAAGAAACTAATATTGTTCCTAAAGTCCTGATGGTGCCCTCTGGGGCTAATTTAGTTGTCTTGGCCATTCGGCTGAAGTTCTCATAATGTAAGCCTCCCAAATTTGGGGTAGTTTCATGCACCCAAATTTGTTGAGGTTAGGAACGTTTTTTAGAGCTGATGATGATTCCTTGAATAATCTTTCGTATATAAACTTGCTGCGGTGTATTATTTTTGTTTTCTTCCAACGAATTCTATGGTGGGTATCTAAGGCATGGTCTGCCAGCCCAGAGTGGCTGTACTGGTGAAACATCAGAGTGGCTGTACTGGCAATGTAACATTGCCAAAATATTGAAGTTATTGATTAAAGTTGCCATTAATTAATATCCTTTATATGCATTGTTGATTCCGTAAGCTAATTACCAGTTATGTATGACCAACGTATAAGCCTTGCTACTAGAATTAAATAAGTATTAATAATTAATTATGGAATAATCATAAAGAGTATTAGTACACTTATGTATACGGTGTAGCATGTTGAGAAATATAAAAGTACACATTTAAATTAGTTATCAATCACAGGACTAATGCTACAATATTGTAGTTTCCTCAGGCCAACATCATTAAATTAACTTGTGATAAGTTTCATTGACATATCCCATTCTGATCACCAAAAATTTATAATATTATTCAATATAAAATTGATTATTGTATTATTATTAAATTGTTTTTAATGATGTTGGTTTGAAAAAAAAAAAAAAAAAGGGTAGTGAGAAAAATATTTATGCATCGTAACTCACCATAGAAGTCAGCGGAGTAGGGGAAGCAGCCGAAGGACGTAGACTTGTCAGCGAATGCTTACCATCGAATATAACTCGCATATATCTGGCACCCCTGATTTCACTTTACGAAAAAAGACATTAAAACGTTTTGCATATATACCTCCCACACAAAAACAACACGCCTTCCCCAACAGCCATTATATACTGTAGACGCAAGAAAAAAAAAAATAGTTTTATTGTATCCCTGAATAAGGTACAGAGGCTAACAGATAAGCTTAGGTGTTGATGGTTATTCATGACTTATTTTTCACGGTATTAACAACACCACAAACACTTTTTTCAACAAAGATGTTTTATTAACGCTTATATTTCGCTGATTTTCAACTCAGCATCATCAGAGCACAACACACAAGTAAACGCGACAGTGAGTGAGTGAAACAATATAATTGCAAAAGACAAAAGATCTAAAGTCCTATTTTTGGCGCCCTCTAACGAAAAAAAAAAAAAAAAAAAAAAAAAAAAAAAAAAAGCAGTTACCCAGGAGTTTTTCTTAGGATAACCGTCTCCCAAATTTTTGGCAAATTAATGCAACCATATTTGTTAAGGTTGGGAGAATTCTTCAAAGCCATTGCTGACTCAAAAAATAATCTTTCAGATCAATAACGACTCCTAAATAGCACATTCGTTTTCCTCCATCTAATCCTGTGTGAAGGAGTGTCCAAAGCGTGGTCTGCCAGTCCCGACTTGCCATAGTAATAGTAGCGAATGTATCTTTCATGTTCTTCCAGGCGGATGTTCACTGATCTTCCTGTTTGCCCATAATAGGCCAAGTCACAGTCACATGGAACTTCATAAACTCATTGGTGTGCTAAAGGGTGAAGTTTATCCTTAGGCAAGCGGATCAGAGTTGCCAGCTTGACATGAGGTTTGAAGGGGGTGCGAAGGCCATGTTTCAACAATACTTTGGCTATCTTTTCCGATGTACCTCTGATATAGGGAATAGAAATGGTCGCTGGAACAAGCTTCAACTCAACACCTACAAGATGAAGAATAAACCCAACATCAGAAGAACTGAATATAGGAACCATCAATATAAAGAGTATTAATGGAAAGGAAAACAACTTACAGAAGAATTGGAAAAGTACCATATGGACATAATTGGCATTACTGAGACAAAGAAGACAAAAACAGGTGAGATCTTACTAAAAAAATAAGTTACAGATATTATTTTCAGGCAATAATGATCAAGGAAAGGAAAGAGTAGCGATAGCATTCAATGCCAAACATTAAGATAAACTTCTTGAATGGAAGGCAGTTTCAAATAGAGTTATGTGGACAAACTTTAATATGGACAATGAAACTTGCTTGTGCCTATGGTCTCACAGAAGGTTCTTCCAAGGAAGAAGTGGAGGAATTTTTTTGAGTCATTAGAACAGGCAGCTTGCATGAAAAAAAGGGAAAAAGTGGTCCTTGTTGGAGATCTGAACAGCAGATTACGAAATGAATCCCATCACATTCGCTACTATTACTATGGGAAGTCGGGACTGGCAGACCATGCTTTGGACACGCCTTCAACACAGGATTAGATGGAGGAAAATGAATGTGCTATTTAGGAGTCGTTATAGATCTGAAAGATTATTTTTTGAGTCAGCAATGGCTTTGAAGAATTCTCCCAACCTTAACAAATATGGTTGCATTAATTTGCCAAAAATTTGGGAGACGGTTATCCTAAGAAAAACTCCTGGATAACTGCTGGGTTTTTTTTTCGTTAGAGGGCGCCAAAAATAGGACTTTAGATCTTTTGTCTTTTGCAATTATATTGTTTCACTCACTCACTGTCGCGTTTACTTGTGTATTGTGCTCTGATGATGCCGAGTTGAAAATCAGCGAAATATAAGCGTTAATAAAACATCTTTGTTGAAAAAAAGTGTTTGTGGTGTTGTTAATACCGTGAAAAATAAGTCATGAAGGTACAGAGGCTTTTGCAGTCTGTGTAATATATTTCTCAACAAATAGTGCAATCAGAGACAGCTGGAATAAAAACGGTGCTAACTAATGAATCACATGTACCCCTCTGACAGAAACTACACTGTATAGATGCAAGCAAAACCATATATTGCACCAGAAACACGGTATCTAACTAAAACTCTTGTCTAATTTTTCAATTAGATGAAATAAGTGTTTGTTTGATTACATTTGAAATTCTCGATGTCATTATGACAGATCACAAACGCTTACTTCAAAATAAAATTCTACCACGAATTGAAACATGCCATATAATGCTTGTGTGAGTTCCCCTTCCAAATGCAAACAAGGCAATAAAAATCAACCAAGGATTGAAACTTTGTGTGAGTAGAACCCGCCGGTAACGAGTTCAGTCAGAACGATAAATGATACCCTGTCGTGAATGTCTTAAAACTAAGAAATATATAGTGAATGTTGTTATGACAGATGCTATGGAATTCGGTTGAAGAGAATTAGCATTTCAACTCAAAAATTGTCGGTTCTATTTGTCTTTAAAGGGTCGCGTGATCTTTTGTTAATACCACACCAATAGAATTCATGTCTTCATAGCTGCTCTCTCCTGTAAAACAAAATTTAACTTGTACATATTGTAACAATTAAAAAAAAAAAGGTTGAATAATTATAAGTGTATAAAAGGATACCATATGTACATCGTTGACGTGCCAGCAAAATTCTTGGGCGTGCCATAGGTTCGCCACCCGTGTGCTAGGGGATGCAATTTATACTTAGGAGAGCAGATCAGAGTTGCTAATTTACATGTGGTTTGAAGTTATATTTTATTAGTATTTTGGTTATCTTTTCAGATGTACCACAGAAATAAAGATTAGGAATAGTGGTGTTCTGTTCTGTGTTTGAAGAGGGGAAAGTAAGAGGACCATGTAGTATTTTATCTATTTTGTAGGAGCCGTAGCCATTAGCCAGGAAAGTATGACGAAGATATTTAAATTTGATGGAAAGAGCTGCTTAAGTAGAACAAATAGTTCTATATCTGTGTGCATGTGTTTTTAGAATACCATACTGTTTGACTAGATGATGATGATGTGATTGTTTATGTAGATATTCCCCTCCCCACCCTCTCTCTCTCTGTGTGTGTGTGTGTGTGTGTGCTTTCCCTAAACAGAAAAAGATAGTGAACTATTTGAAAGCCAGATGACTAATGTGTCAAGAAAAAGAAAGAAAAGGAAAACAGTTATTAGATTCTTTTTCTACTGTGAGTGAATTCTGGGGTGTTGGTTGTTTAGGTAAGTAAGTAAAGAATCCAAAGTGCCTTGTCCATGGGGCCAAATGGCAAATCAACAAAACATATGTAGGAGCTTGTATGTAGCTATGTTAAGTATTTTGTTTTTGAAGTGTCAATGCAAAAGTTAGCTGGGGGGGGGGGAGAACTCATAGCAGTACCATTAGTCTGTTTGTAGTTTTCCTTGCCATGTAAAGCAACCTGCATGCATAGTAATTCTGAATAATTCAAAGATATTGGGGGGGGGGGGGATTAGGCTTTATTAAATCAAGAGCATCTATCAGTGGTACATCAATAAATAGACATGACATCGAAACTAACCATTATGTCTGTATTTTTTTAAGGATGTCATTTTTAAATGGACAGAATTTTTTTTATAAAAGTAGAGGAGTTGCTAGTAAGGAGACAGCAGGTCTATTAGATTGATGAACTTGAAATATCTAATATCACACCTGCTATCACAAATTGCCTATACTTGTGAAATATCACAAGTAGAGACAACTTGTGATAGCAGGTGATCCACAAGTTTATTCTGAAACAGGAGTATCCCAATATTCATTTCAATAGTGTATGCATAATAAATTAAATTAATAAAATCAAATATGCTTATATAATTGAAAATTGTTTAAATTTTTTTATGAAATCAAATACAAATTAATAAAATACTTTCACAATTTATATGATACATACATGAATATATAAGAGCTGGAAATATAGGTTCATTTCTTTCTTGTGCTGTCTCAACTAAAATTCTTAATGGACCTTTTGGACATAGCACAGCTATTAAATCTGCAATGTATAAAACAAATGTTTCAAATATCACTGAATAGTAACAAAAGAAACAGTTAAGAATTATATATATCAAGCAGAACAATATTATTATCACACCTCCTAGGAGTTAAGGGCTCATCGAAGGATACCATGCATCACCCATAAAAAATGTCATACCATCTCTAAAACTCATTCACACTAGATGTACTCCCTACTTCAACAAGCAAACTGTTCAACTTCCTCATATTTCTGTGAGAAAAAAAATATAGCTCTTCAAAAATCTAACCTTACCCTCATGTCTTCTCCCTACTTTCCATACAATAAAAAATTTCAACTAATATCCTATAATGCCCTATTAGAAGTTTATAGACTTCTATCATATCACCCCCTCTTTCTCCTGTCTACCATTGTTTGCAGTCCACATATCTCAATCTATCCTCATAATCTACATCCCGATATCATACTTATAACTCTTAATTGCAGAATTTCCACAACTTCTTTATCCTTTCAGAACCCAGAAGACCAAATCTGTGAACAGAAGCACAGATGTGGTCATATCAAGGCCTTGTAAAGAGGCAAAATGACCTCCATATCCTCACATGGCAATGTTCACTTTAACATTGCAATTATCCTCTGCATTGCTATTTTTTTTTACTTTGTAACCTTGAACTTCAACATCCTATCCACCATAACTCCAAAAACTCTAGCCTCATCAATTCTTCAAGCATAATCCCAACAATATAATAAACCATCGAATCTCATTAGTACATAACAGTACACTTACTGACATCAAAATAACAGTCATTGTTTGCTCACACTTTCACCTATTCAAATCACTGCAAATGCTGTATAAGTAGCATCGCTTTTAACCCTGCCTAATCACCCTCAAACAACTGAAGATCTCCTGTCAGGTCCTTCCCAATATCATTAATTTATTTTATTTATTCATATGGAGTTTCCTCCCTATTTCTCCCCCGTCCCTACTAGGGCAAGTTGAGTCCCCCTCATGGGGGTTAAGTATTTATGACTGTAGATCCATGTGTGTTCACGGGGCCGGTTTGCCTGCTTGCAGGATGAAAAACCCCAGATAAAATGGTGGAAAAAACCCTGTTGTCCATGCCCAAGACCGGCTAACTTGGCTATGGCTGAGGAAGATCCTTAAGCTCCTCACATCGTCGACAGGAATCGAACCTAGGACACTCCTTCCCTAGGCATATGGTTGCGAAGTGCATAGCCACTAGGCTAACCGTGTGGACAATATCATTAATATATAGATTAAACAACAATGGTCCAAAGACTGAACAATGGGACACACCACTGATTACCTTAAATCTGGTAGATTTATCCATCCCCCCACCCCCATATATACCACTTTATAATACCACTTTACCAGCGATCCACATATCCAAGTCAACAGCTTATATTCCAATCCCATACTCTCCAGTTTATGCAAGAACCTTTCATATAGAAGCCTATTAAATGCCTTATTTATTTCGTGTGCAAACTACAGAAAACATAATCCTTTCTTTTAGTGTTACACGGTGATCAGCATTCATTTTTGAAATTATGGATTCTACAACCGTGTTAAAATAACTTTTTTTATTATCCAGACATTTCGATCTTCATATCAAGATCATCATCTGGAGCATACATAAATATACAAGACAAGCTGCGTTACATTTCAAACCGTAAGCTAGAGAAACAATGATTTGATCATATGCTACTCACTGGCATGACCTCTAGTGAAATAAATAAATAAAATAAAATACATCAGGCTAGATTTAATTTAAGATTACATGACTAAACATTCTTGCTTACAGATGGTTTTCCTTCCAGTAACAGTGGTGTCCTATTTCTATTATTACAATTGTTATTTTAAAAAATAAAAAAATTATTTATAAATTACAACATGAATAAACATTCTTTTTTATAAATTTTTTCTTTAACAGTGATGTCCTATTTTTTAGTATTAAAGTTATTTTAGATTTAGGATCCTGGATTTTCTACAGTCCTGTTTATAGTTGTTCTTAGAGAGGAAGGATTCATGGAACGAATATATGCCTTCCATATGTATGGAATTTTTAGACTATCATTATTGTTTAGATTGGGGTGGTTGATAATGATCTCACAAGCTTCCTTAAATTTGCGTTCATACCATGTTTTGGTGTGATGAAGACAACTAGTGCTTTTCCAGTCAATTTTATGTAAGGTGTTCAGGACATGATCAGAAAGGCCAGCTTCACCATAATTATTATATTTGATGTGTCGTTTATGTTCTTTTTGTCTGATCGGAATTGGGTGTCCTGTTTCTCTTATGTATGGCATGTTGCAGGTGCAGTAAATACGGTATACTCCAGGGTGGGCCAGAAGAGGGAGTGGGTCTTTGGATGAGTTGAGTAAGCTTTTTAATTTTACAGGAGGTTTAAAGGTGGTTTTGTATTTTTGTAGTACTCTGTTTATTTTGTCTGATGTCCCTTTAATGTAGGGAATGGTTATAGTTTTACTGTAGTCTGGTTTGTCTATGTTTTTTATTGAGGTCTTGTAGAGAATTTTGTTAATAGTATTTTGGCTGTATCAATTTTTTTGAAAAGTATTGCTGATCACTTTAAATTTGTTTTTCAGTGCCTGTTCACTGGAGCAGATCTTCAGAGCCCTGTTTTTAGGGTATTGATGACACCTAGTTTTTGTGTTGGGTGGTGGTAGGAGTTTATGTGTATATATTGGCCAGTATGTGTCAGTTTGCGGTAAACAGTGAAGGAAAGATTGCCCGAGGGAAGACGTGTGACAAATGTATCTAGAAACGGCAATGTGTTATGTTTTTCAATCTCAATTGTGAACTGTATAAGTTTGTGTTGCTTGTTTAGGTGGCTAAGGAATGTGTCTAATGTCTGGCGACCATGAGACCAGATCGCGAAAACATCATCAACGTATCTAAGACAGACTTTGGGTTTTAAAGAGGAGGAACCTAAAGCAAGTTGTTCAAAATGTTCCATATAAAAGTTAGCAATCGGGGGGGGTGATAATGGCGAGCCCATCGCAAAATATGGCAAAACGCTTTCTACCTACAAAAAGAAGGCCCCCAATCTAAACAATAATGATGGTCTAAAAATCCCATACATATGGAAGGCATATACTCGTCCCACGAATCCTTCCTCTCTAAGAACAACTATAAACAGGACTGTAGAAAATCCAGGATCCTAAATCTAAAATATCTTTAATATTAAAAAATAGGACATCACTGTTAAAGAAAAAATCTATAAGAAAGAATGTTTATTCATGTTGTAATTTGTAAATAATTTTTTTTTTTTAAATAACAATTGTAATAATAGAAATAGGACACCACTGTTACTGGAAGGAAAACCATCTGTAAGAAAAAACATTTATTCATGTAATCATAAATTAAATCTAGCCTGATGTAATTTTTTTTTTTTTTTTTTTTTTTTTTCACTAGAGGTCATGCCAGTGAGTAGCATGTGATCAAATCATTGTTTCTCTAGCTTATGGTTTGAAATGTAATACAGCTTGTCTCGTATATTTATGTATGCTCCAGATGATGATCTGGATATGAAGATTGAAACATCAGGATAATAAAAAGAGTTATTTTAACACGGTTGTAAAATCCATAATTTCAAAAATGAATGCTGATCACCGTGTAACACTAAAAGAAAGGATTATGTTTTCTGTAGTTTGCACATGAAATAAATAAGGCATTTTATAGGCTTCTATATGAAAGGTTTTTGCATAAACTGGAGAGTATGGGATTGGAATCCATAATTTCAAAAATGAATACAGAAAACATAAGAGCATACATATAAATGATTAAAAGTATACATTAAAAGACAAAAATGCCACTTGCATAAAATATTAGGCAAAAAACATATGTCAGATTTCACTCTTCCAATGATTAATATACTTGAAAGCTGTTTCATTACACTGCATTAAATCTTCTCAGGTACATAGATATTATTAATGTCTATTGTCCATGCAGTTAGCCTAGTGGCTATGTGCTTCACAACCATATGCCTGGGGAAGGAGTGTCCTAGGTTCGATTCCCATCGACAACGTGAGGAGCTTAAGGATCTTCCTCAGCCATAGCCAAGTTAGCCGGTCTTGGGTTTTTTCCCACCAGTTTATCGGGGGTTTTTCATTCTGTAAGCAGGCAAACTGGCCCTGTTAACACACACGGATCTACAGTCATAAATACTTAACCCCCATGAGGGGCTCAAAATGCCCCAGTAGAGACAGGGGAGAAATAGGGAGGAAACTCCATATGAATGAATAAATAAATAAATGTCTATTGAGCAGCACTGCAGATGATCTATGGTTTGTGTTTCACTACATGAGCAGCTGTCATTGTCTGTGTAGTCCCATCTGGCCATATTCTGCTTTGATCTGCCCATTTCGGAATGAAGTCTATTCAATGTCTTCGTTCTTTGCCAGTCTACCATATTTACTCGAATATAACTTGCCCTCATGTATAACTCGCACCCCCTGATTTTACTTTACAGAAAAAGAAATTAAAAAGTTTCGTACGTCGCACACAAAAAAAAGTTTAAACACTTTGCGTCAGGGTGATAATAACCCGCTCCCCACAGTAAACAACACGCCTTCCCCAGCAGCCACCAAATAGTGCAATTAGAGACAACTGGGATAAAAATGGCACTAACTAATGAAGCACATGTTCCATCCCACATAAATTATGTTGTATAGACACAAGTAGAACCATATGTTACACTGACAAACACAGTATCTAACTAAAAACTATTGTCTCATTTTCGATGTCATTAAGACATCACAAAAAACAGAAGCAGAATGCAAACCACCAGCAATAAAATTCAACCGGGGGGGGGGGGGGGGTTGAAACTTTGTGTGAGTTAGCCCAGTAATGAGAAGTTCTGTTGGAATGATAAATGGGCAAAAAACACCACCCCATCGTGAATGTGTTAAAACTAAGAAATATATAGTAAATGTTGTTATGGTAGTTTCAGATATTATAGAATTCAGTTGATGAGAATTAGCATTTCAACTCAACAGCTGTCAGCTTGCTTTTGTCGTTTGGTAGCACAATCTTTTTTTAATACTGCACCAATCATATGCACGTCTTCATAAGCTGCTCTATCACTACTGGCCATCTCTACTTGTGCAGACCACAGACAAGTGTATATATACAAAAGAGCATACAGGTAATTTATTATGGAAGAGGAAAGATTAGCAAAACATGTTTTCTTAGCAAAGTTGGCAGGTAAAAGATCTAGAGGAAGACAAGATCTAGGTAGGTTGATATAGTAAAAAGTGCCTTAGAAAACAAAAATATAAGAACTGATAATACTGAATATATTACAGAATAATTTAGAGGAAAATTATTTATTAGGAGTTAGAAATTATGCACTTTTACATTTAGTACTCATAATATCCTACGCATCCACTGAGGGTACACAAGGAATCTGATAATGATGACGTGCAGCTCATCATATTCATTATATTCTGCAATCAGCAGCTTATAGAGTGATATTGCAAGAATTATCTGTATAGCCTATTGTCTATCCATGGACCATTATCTATATTTCAAAAAAAATCTATAGTTATTAATGAAACTTATTCAAGATGTAAACTTGTTGAAACAGAAGCTTAAAGAATAAGTTTAAGGATTTAATCTTTACTCATACAGATAAGCATCCACTTCCTAAGTCTACTAGAAGTTTTCAGTGCTTATTAACAGTTAACTAACTGCCATAATAAATTAGGCTTGGAATCTTATCAATAATTGGTCACAATGAGAGTTGATTAGACCTGGTCAAAGTTCCATACCCTGAATGCTTTTCTATATGGAATTCACTATAGCATAATTTTTACTGTAAATACTTCTATATTTCTTTTGTTCCAGTAAATAAATTCACTCTAGTGAGAATTGACTGTATAGCATGGATTACAAATTACAACTATTTAAGATTTTTTTTTAAGTTCAAGGTCAAACGTGATAATTAAATAACTGCTGTGACAAAATCCAATATTGAACTAACAAGTTTATTTTCTTAAAGTAAATTTTATTATTTTGTTTGGCCACATGTGCTTTGTCAGAAGAATCTGACAAAAAATATGATTTTGTGAAGTGCCACTAACACAAATAATACCTCAAAAACAGCACCACTCTTGTTTCAGATTCCACAGTACTTACAGTGATACAAAAAAAGATCAGTAATACCATTGCTGTGTTTCACACTCTGCTTTCAGTTCTCATTAGTCATTCATGAAGAATTGTTCATTACATATCTCAAGTCTTGTAAATTACTGCGAATTTCTGCTAGAAATAATGGGAAAGAACATGATACTATTTGGATAGATGACTTTGACGATGCATACAAGGAAACTGCTCTCAAGGCCGGAAGTAGTTATAGTGAATAAAAGATTCTTGGTAAGTCATACCCATTTTCAGTTTTTTCCTGAAAACTTTAGTTTCCAGAAAATTTCCGTATATATCTCGCATGACAATTTTTTAGCTTTAATTTTGGGGAAAAAATTGTGAGTTAATTTCGATTAAATACAATAGATGTAAGCTGGAAGAAAGAGATTCATTTAAGTTTAGAGCCTCTGGAGACTGTTCTTGCCACATTGTTGCCCTTGTAGCTTTTATGGAATCAACCAACAGTTCCACCGAGTGAATAAAACTTTTCCTTGATCTTAGCCTCCTATGTACTGCAACATGTCCATACAAAGGATGCCATTCATTATTTAGTAGTTGTTTCCGCTCATATCTATTCTGTGTAGTCCTTCTGATGTGAGGAGGTGCAATATCAGACAATTAGTATAAATGGTCAATTAATGTATGCTTAAAGCAGCCAGTAATATACTGATATGTTTCATTAAGAACCTTGTCAATAATTTTGACGTGATGTTCATTCCCAAACAGGGCTAGCATACTCGGCTGCCAAAAAGCAAAGTGTCAGTGCAGAGATGCGCAGTACTTGTGGACTTGCACCCCACCAAGATGAGTTAACTGGTGCAGAATATTATTACTTATTTGAGTTTTAGCTGCTGTCTTCTCTATGGGTCACTTATAATTTAAGGTCTTATCTAGTGTAACAGCTAGGTAAGTTGGATTTGAATAATTGACCAATTTCACACCATTCCATTCTATATTCAGCTCTCTCCTTGCCTCCCTATTATTGAGATGGAAAAAACACATTTGGGTTTTACTGGGATTTGGTTTCAGTTGGTTTTCCTTATAGTAAACTGTAAGGTTTCTAGTTTTTGTGTGAGCTGCTTCTCAATGTTATCCAAGCATTTTGCTTGATAAGCTATTGCCTAGTGATCTGCATATAAGAATGTTCTTGACCATGTGTTGAAGAATGGAAAAAAAAAAAAATATATATATATATATATATATTGAAGAGGAGGGGAGAGAGCACACTTCCTTGAGGTAGACTATTTTTCTGGATATGCCATCTGCTCTTTTTTTCCCTTGAAAATCAACAAAGAATCTCCTGCTAAACAGCACTGACCTAAATACCTGTACTAACTGATAGCTGTTTGTCATGTTATAAATTTTGACTATAAGCTTTCTAAGATTTAGTGTGTGTCATATGCTGCTGTCAAATCTATAAATATGGCTCCTGTTGCTAACCCCCTTTCAAAGCAGTCCTCAATAAACTGTGTTAAGTTTAATACTTGTCCAGTGATCTTCCTAGTCTAAATCCTACCTTCTTTTATCAGCACTTTCTTTTATCTCCTAAGCACAACTTCAGCATTGTGCATAGGAGAGCTATAGGCTTGTAGCTCTTTAGATCCTCAGTAGGTTTCAGGATAGGTATTACTTTCGTTTGCCTCCATATGCTGGGTATTTTAGCAAATTTCCAGCAAAAGTTGAAAAATTCTAATTTCAAATTCCTTAGTATCTCGTTTCTGATATAATCTATACTGGCAGCTTTTCCTGGTTTTAATGGTTTTAGGACATTTTCCTTTTTAGTAAATGGTGCTTCACAAATGAAATTCCAATTACTTAATATTTCACTAATTCATTTAATATGTCAATCAGACACACACACACAACTGTAGGATAAAAGAGATATGGGTAACTGCCACAATTTCTTCATGATGCCACTAGTTAGGACAACGTACTTGCCAATTCATTGATATACAACCTCAAAGAATATTTCAAACAGAACTTTCAATTATATAAAATCTATACCAAAGATTTTACATGCACACATTACTTTCAGCAAAAGAAAGACTTGAAGAGGGAGGGGGGGGGAGGAATACAAAAATTGTATCCACTTTAGTAGACAAACAGTAAAGACTAACAAAGATGATAACCACTATGTAGTTATAGAAGAGACTAATGACGTTTTTTTAAAATATTTCTAATTGTGTGTATCCCACTGTTCAGCATATTGTGCATGTTTGTGCATTCATGTACATATGTTTGGCTAATGATGACTAGGATGTATTCAGACAAGTAGTTGATTCTTGAGTTTATTATTATTATTATCATCATCCTCCTCCTCCTCCTAAAGATCCCGTGAAGTCAAAAACTCATCTATAAGGTCCCTTCGTCATATACATAGCTCATCATACCTTGCCTTAAACACATTCAAATTCTCTGCAGACACAATACATATATGGGCTACTAAGGGGGCTGTTGATGCACAATATATAGCTTCTCACAGTCAAGTCATCCCCACCAGTGGTATAGCCTGTTTCCACAAACGGGGCTCTGGCAACCTGGCGAACATTGCCATCAAAAAAGTATATCTTTCCTAGTTGGAGGAAATGGCAACTAGACGTCTAGGTGGTAATGTCTTTCATCACTCAGTGAAATACCACCATCTTGCTTATCAGAGAATCTGAAGTGGCTGTAGCCATGTTAGGTCACTAGAGCAAAGGTTCTGATTTCTGCCCCCCCCCCCCAACATTCATCCACATGCAGTGAGTGACCCTCAATGACATACAAACTCACTGTATGGGGTCCCAACCCCTCCCCTCCATTTGAGGGTAGAGTACTAAAATGGTTCCATAGGACAGTTGCTGGATAGTACACAGGACCGAACCAGTTACTAACGAATCTAGAGGCTTCCCCGATCAGTGAGTGTCAAATCCTGCAGACACGTATTTTGCTAGTGCAAAATACATGTCTGCTGGAAGAAAACTGGAAGAAAACCAAATATTGTGGCTGCAGGGAGAACTGTTGAGGCCATGTATGGGAAAAAAAAAAAAAAAAAAAATTCCACATCCACTCTGCCAACATCCATGGTCTAAACAGCAATATAAATGATGTGGACCACCATCTACAGTCTAAACCAGAAATACTACAGTATTTACTCAAATATAACTATCCATCATACATATCTCGCACCCCTGATTTTAAATTATGAAAACAGAAATTAAATTGTTTCGCATATACCTCACACAAGAAAAAAGTTTAAAACTTTAAGCAACAGTGAACGTTGTTGTGGCAGTAATAGTAAAAAATCTTTCGGATGTGAAGACCAATATGACCATTATTCCTGGTCTCACACCAAGTCTACAGCCCTTGGTTGTATCAGTCAACAAACCATTCAAGGACTACATATGAAAATTCTACACAGAGTGAATGGCAGCCAGCAGCTATGACCTGACTCTGGGGAAGATTAACAGACCATTAGAACAGTTGTGGAACTGAATTTTGATAGCGTGGGACATGATTTTTGTCGAAATCATGTGCATTTCCAATCTATCTTCTCGTGGAAAGGCTTAGACGTTGGTTATGCATTTTTAACTAAGTAATTTAAGGAAATTACAACATCACTAGGATATACATTAAAATAAATTTTAATATACTTCAATATTTGGGCAACGTCACGTTGCCATTTTCAAGAAACTTAAGAATAAGACACGCGCACGCAGGCACAACAAACAGTAAATGAGGAAGAAGCAGGAAGCTATTATTTCTCCTAAAGTCTTGATGGTGCCCCCTAGCGGGCAATGTTGGTATTGTTGGGCGATTGGGCTGAAGGTCTTCTGATGTAGCTTTCCCAAATTTGAGGCAGTCTCATGCAGCCAAATTTGTTGAGGTTCGGATTGTTTCTTAGGGCTGAAGCTGATTCCATGAAAAGCCTTACATACTTGTATTTACTACGGTGTACTATCGTGACTTTCTTCCACCGTATTCTATGGCAGGTATCCAGATCATGATCATGGTCAGCAAGACCTGAGTGGCTGTACTGGTGAAACCGGATGTAGTCCTTGTGTTCTGAAATTCTGATATTGGCTGTCCTGCCTGTTTGGCCAAAGTAGGACAGCTTACAGCTGCAAGTGACCTGGTATACACCAGGTAGGTCTAGGGAGGGGGGGGGGGGAGGTTGGTCTTTAGTTGAGCGGATAAGGGTTGCCAATTTTTTATATGGTCTGTAACAAGAATTTAAGTCATGTTTTTTTAGGATTTTTGTAATTTTTTCTGAGTTGCTTCGGATATAGGGTATGGTGATAGATTTAGAGTAATCCTTGTTGTGAGGGGAGGGGGGGGGGGGGTGTGTGTGGCTTACTGGTTTCAATATTTTTTGGATTTTTTGGGTGGGGGGAGAGGGGTAGCCATTGGCTGAGAAAGTGTTGAATGTGGTTTAGTTCTGTGGTTAGGGGATTGTCATTTGAACAGATAAGTTTAGCCCTGTTGTGTAGTGTCTTAATGACTCCATATTGTTGCGAGGAGGGGTAGTGGGATTGTTGGTGAATGTATCTGCCTGTATGGGTGGGTTTTCTATAGACTGAGAAAACCAAGGTTCCATCAGGCTTGGTGGGAGACTAGTGTGTCTAAGAAAGGAAGGCAGCTTGTTTTTTTCTTCTTCCAGGGTGAATTTGATTCTGGAGTGTGGTTGTTTATATGTGTTAGGGAGGAGAGGGTGCATCGGAGCCATGTGGTCAAATAGCGAACACATCAACATAGCAAAGCCAAATGATTGGTTTTTGTGGGGCAGAATTTAAGGCTTTCTCTTCAAAAGTCTCCATATAAAAGTTGGCCAAGGGTGGGGAGAATGGAGAACCCAGGCTGTCCCCTCTATTTGTTTGTAGAATTTTCCTCCAAGCAAAATAGCCTGAGTTCATTGTGAACTGAAAAAGGGCTATGATATCAGGAGGAAATTTAGCTTGGGATTAGCTCTAAGGATTCTTTGAGTGGGACATTTTGTGAATAAGGAGGAGACATACAAAACTGACCATTATGTCAGTGTGTTTGAGTGTAAGGTTTTCTATGCTGGCTTTGAAGTGGACTGAGTTTTTTATGTGTGAAGGTGTGTTGCCAGTATAGTGTGAGAGAGCTTTGGCCAAATGTTAAGCTAGTTTGTGTGTGGGGGAATCAATGCCATCCACTATGGGACGTAATGGCATATTTTCCTTATGTATTTTTGGAAGTCCATAAATATGGGGGGGTATGGAGTTAAATGGTTTTAATTTATTAGTGATTTCTACAGGCCAAGAAGTGACCTTCTTAAGGAGCCTGTGGAGTTTTCTATGTGTCAGTTGGTGGGATTGTACTCGATCAGGAGGTAAGTAGCCCGATCTAACAATAAGCTTTCCAGCTTACCTGTGTAATCCTTTTGGTTAAGCAATACTGTGGCGTTCCCTTTATCAGCTTAGGTGATTATTATTTTCTTGTTTTTCTTTAATTCCAGTAGAGATTTAATTTCCTTACTGGGCATGTTGGCTTTTAGTGGTTTAGCTTTGGTCAGAACACAAGCTACATCCAGTTTAATATCGTTGGCGACGTGGTTTGGAAGGTGTCGTATCCGCGTTCAATTCTTATCATAATATCTTCCGTATATTAAAATTTATTTTAATGTATATCCTAGTGACGTTGTAATTTCCTTAAATTACTTAGTTAAAAATGCATAACGACGTCTAAGCTTTTCCACGACAATTATAATAATCTACGGAGATTATATCGCACGTAAAGCACGCCATTATGGTAAAATGAAGTTAAAACTATCAAGACAACTGAATCGTCTTGCCTTCCTGAAACGCTGCCGGGATAACCAGGTAATTCCTAACTGTGTGAAATTCAAGCACCGTTTCTCTTCGCAAAAGGCACTTCGTATTTATAGCCTTGCCAGCCAAGCCTTACTCAGAGAACAAATTGCCATGACTTGCCGTTTCCTGAGTGAAGCTAACTCAGCTATACAGGCACTCGAAGATGACCTTTCAAGCACCTTAAGCCACGAAATTTGGTCTATTTTATACGACATCTCGTGCGCTGAAGCAGAGAAAGAATTTAAAAAAGTATGAGATCAACACATCAAAAAATTTGAAAATTTAAAAAACAACTCTATCTCGAAACCACAACTTCCTACCAAAACGGTAGTCAACCTTTCGTCAATTAATGTAAAACTTGAAGCACTCGACACCCTCACACGTGGCCACAACTTTGCCATTGCGCCCAGAAGAATACCTGCGAAAGATATTATGATAAGAATTGAACACGGGATACGACACCTTCCAAACACGTCGCCAACGATATTAGGCTGGATGTAGCTTGTGTTCTGACCAAAGCTAAACCACCAAAAGCCAACATGCCCAGTAAGGAAATTAAATCTCTACTGGAATTAAAGAAAAACAAGAAAATAATAATCACCAAAGCTGATAAAGGGAACGCCACAGTATTGCTTAACCAAAAGGATTACACAGGTAAGCTGAAAGCTTTATTGTTAGATCGGGCTACTTACCTCCCGATCAAGTACAATCCCCCCAACTCACACATTAGAAAACTCCACAGGCTCCTTAGGAAGGTCACTTCTTGGCCTGTGGAAATCACTAATAAATTATAACCATTTAACTCCATACCCCCCCCCCCCCGTATTTATGGACTCCCAAAAATACATAAGGAAAATATGCCATTATGTCCCATAGTGGATGGCATTGATACCCTCACATACAAACTAGCTTAACATTTGGCTAAAGCTCTCTCACACTATACTGGCAACACACCTTCACACATAAAAAAACTCAACCCACTTCAAAGCCAGCATAGAAAACCTTACACTCAAACACACTGACATAATTGGTCAGTTTTGATGTCTCCTCCTTATTCACAAATGTCCCACTCAAAGAATCCTTAGAGCTAATCCAAGCTAAATTTCCTTCCGATATCACAGCCCTTTATCAGTTCACAATGAACTCAGGCTATTTTGTTTGGCAAGGAAAATTCTACAAACAAATAGAGGAGACAGCCTGGGTTCTCCACTCTCCCCACCCTTGACCAACTTTTATATGAAGACTTTTGAAGAGAAAGCCTTAAATTCTGCCCAACAAAAACCAACCATTTGGCTTTGCTATGTTGATGATGTGTTCGCTATTTGGCCACATGGCTCCGATGCACTCCTCTCTTTCCTAACACATATTAACAACCAATACCCTAGAATCAAATTCACCCTGAAATAAGAAAAAAAAAACAACCGTCTTCCTTTCTTAGACACACTAGTCTCCCGCCAGCCTGATGGAACCTTGGTTTTCTCAGTCTATAGAAAACCCACCCATACAGGCAGATACATTCACCAACAATCCCACCACCCCTCCTCGTAACAATATGGAGTCATTAAGACACTACACAACAGGGCTAAACTTATCTGTTCAAATGACAATGCCCTAACCACAGAACTAAACATATTCTCAACACTTTCTGAGCCAATGGCTACCCCTCCCCCCCCCCAAAAAAATCCAAAAAATATTGAAACCAGTAAGCCACAACCCCCCCCCCCTCCCCTCACAACAAGGATTACTCTAAATCTATCACCATACCCTATATCCGAGGCAACTCAGAAAAAATTACAAAAATCCTAAAAAAACATGACAACTTCTTGTTGCAGACCATATAAAAAATTGGCATCCCTTATCTGCTCTACTAAAGACCCCCCCCCCCCGCCAGACCTACCTGGTGTATACCAGGTCCCTTGCAGCTGTAAGCTGTCCTACTTTGGCCAAACAGGCAGGACAGCCAATATCAGAATTTCAGAACACAAGGACTACATCCGGTTTCACCAGTATACAGCCACTCGGGTCTTGCTGACCATGCGCTCGATACCTGCCATAGAATACAGTGGAAGAAAGCTACGATAGTACACCGTAGTAAATACAAGTATGAAAGGCTTTTCATGGAATCAGCTTCAGCCTTAAGAAACAATCCGAACCTCAACAAATTTGGCTGCATGAGACTGCCTCAAATTTGGTAAACCTATATCAGAAGACCTTCAGCCCAATCACCCAAGAATACCAACATTGCCTGCTGGGGGCACCATCAGGACTTTAGGAGAAATAATAGCTTCCTGCTTCTTCCTCATTTACTGTTTGTTGTGCCTGCCTGCACGTGTCTTGTTCTTAAGTTTCTTGAAAATGGCAACGTGACGTTGCTGAAATATTGAAGTATATTACAATTTATATTAATGTATATCTTAGTGGCGTTGTAATTTCCTTAAATTACTTAGTTAAAAATTCCAATCTATCCAAATAGCATCATCTTTTTCCCAGCCAGGGTATTAGAAATGTTTTTTTTTTTTTTAAACCGACATTTCTAATGCCCTGGATAGGAACAAAGATGATGCTATTTGGATAGACTGAAAATGTACACAGGGAAACTGCTCTCGAGACCAGAAGTAACGATAACAAATTGGTGATTCTTGGTAAGTCATACCCAATTTCAGTTTATTTAAATCATGGTGATCTTATGATTCTGGAATGATAAAAGGACAAGCAATAATGAAACTTTGTTTTCATTTAATTACAGAAGCATTGTTGCTAAAGATTCAAATATATTGTGTGATGGAGAGTGGCTGATTGCATAAATACAGTTCATAATTAAAATTTAAATGCATTATTTATAAAATGAATTTTATAAATAATGCGAGGGATTTTCCCTTCCTCTCCGGTCCGTTAGGATGAATTGAGCCCACTTAATGGGGCATTATGTATATGTATTTTATGACTGTAAATTCATGTCTGTTCATTGGGCCAGTTTTCCTGTTCTAAGGGACGAAACACCTGAGTTTCCAGGTGGGAAACCCTCTATCTACGTATGAGACCAGCTAACTCACCTTTAGTTGAGAGAGACCAGATAAAGGTTCCTCACATTTTGGACAGGAATCAAGTCCAAGTCTTTTCAAAGAAACAGCTTTGACTATACTGACTGACCTGTGGAGGCTCTATGTGAGCAATTAAAATTATAATGAATACTGAGAATTTAATTATAAACGTCGATTTAGATTTTTTTTGAAAAACTTTAGTTTCTGAAAATCCCTGCATATATCTCGCACTAAGATTTTTTAACTTTAATTTTGGGAAAAAAGTTCAAGTCATATTCAAGTAAATATGGTATTCCTATCAGAACCCCAACTGGCAACCTCAAGAAGTCCAGAAGCCCAAACTACACAGCTCTTTCTGCTAGAAGGACATCACTTGTGCTTTCATCAGAACTGACATACTATGTCAGACACTGCACATCCTTGAATCCCCAGTTAGATCTGCTTTACCTCAAAATAGCTCTATCAAATTAATCTGCCATTTTTGTATGCTCTGTTGTTGAAGGTCATAGTGGTTGAAGAGGTCAACCACTATGACCTCTTCAACTCTCTCTCTCTAAAGCTAGACTTTCTGCAGATGAAATACTCCAACAGTGAGGTCATTCTTCTTAGGGACTTCAGTGTCAACAATTCACATTGACTCCCCTTCTCCAGTTTCACTGACCAAACAGACAGGATGCTGAGGTGTTTGCCATCAGCAATGACCTATTTCAGATCATCAATCGCCCTACCAGAATACCTAACAACCCCCCCCCTCTCTAATTTGCCAATACACTTGACCTCTTCATAACAAACACCCCTTCCAGGTGTACTGTGGTTGCTGGTTCTCCTCTTGGTAACTCAGATCACAACCTCATACAAGTCTCTTTTGCCACAGAACCACCTTCATCTGCCAGCTAACAGTTGTGTCCTTTGGCACCACAAGGGTGCCAACTGGAAGGCCCTCCATGACTTCTATTCCTCTTTCCCATTGTCCAACTGCTGCTTCAGTTCTTCTGATCCAAACACCTGCTCAGACAGAATAACAGAAATCATACCCACAGGAATGAATGGCTCAATCCTCAATAACCATTCTTTGTATTCAGGTTATTGAGGATTCTTTTTTGGATTTCTTTTTGTCAGAAGACTATAGGTAATATGAAGGGTCGTGCTAGGTAGTGTGGAGGGAATTTTGCCCAGTGAATTTGAAGAGAAAATGTAATGCCAGTAATTTGGCCTTGTCTTTGGATGAGGTAACTACAATACAATCTGGATGTGAGAGTAGTGGAAACCTGAGTGGGCAGAAGTTGTGCCTAATGGCCTTGGCAAGGGACCAACCAGAAGGAATGCTGCCCGATAGTATCCCACCTATTGGGTTAAAAAATTGTGCCCTGGAATGCCTATCCTGTATCGCCTCTTCAAGTCTTCTTGTAAGGCCACAATGTCTGCTCTACTCCTCATAATTCATCCCAACTTTGCATCATCTGCAAACAACTGAATATTCCCATCCAAATCTTTCCCAATATCATTTACATACAGGTTAAACATCAATGGCCCTAAAATTGACAACTGAGGGACCCTAGTAATGACTCTCTTCCAGGATATTGCTCCCCCATACACAACTTGCTGATGCTCATCACATAGTCAATCTCCAATCCAATGAACTTGTCTAATATCCAACCCCATCTACTCTATTTTGACTATCAACTTATCATGCGGTAATCTATGAAAAGTCTTTGCAAAATCTAAATATACTACTGCGTATCAATTGCCTTTGTCTAATGAGGCCTTCATCTTATTGAAATAAAGATAATACCACCGTTGTCAACCCAATTCTGAATAATGTTCTCAACAGCCTCTCCAACACTTTAACAACAACTGACACATACATAGGCCTATAATTTGAAGCTTGAGTTCTGTCATCTCCTTATGAAGCAGCATAATCTTGCCTTCCTTCCACTCCTTTGGAACTTGACCCAATGTAACACTCATATTATTAAACAACTATGTCAAGGCAGATGTCAACTCTCTGGCACATTCCTTCAAAATACTTGATGATATATCATGAAGTCCCACATCCTTATTAACATCAAGTTTGCTCAATTCCCCATATGCCTCTTGTTCACATAGTCAGTCTCTCCTCTTCATCATCATCTACTGTTCTCAAACTCTCCATGATGTCCTCCACAGCAGTTGTTATCATACCATTGTCGGTGCGGTTAGCCTAGTGGCTTTGCGCTTCACAACCACATGCCTGGGGAAGGAGTGTCCTAGGTTCGATTCCCGTCAACGGCGTGAGGAGCTCAAGGATCTTCCTCAGCCATAGCCAAGTTAGCCGGTCTTGGGCATAGACAGCAGGGTTTTTTTCCGCCAGTTTATCTGGTGTTTTTCATCCCACAAGCAGGCAAACCGGTCTGAGGACACACACGGATTACAGTCAGGAATACTGACCCAGCCATAGGTCTGATTCGTCAGCCTATGCCGGTTCCCGGATAAAATTTGTGGGGTGGGGGACTAGATGGTACCGTGAGCTCCCATAAAAAGAAGGAAGGCTGTATCATCACACGGAATTTATTTATCATACCATTTTCTCCAATCAAAGTCATTCCTGTCATTCTTCCATAATCCTTTTTTTTTTTTTTTTTGATGGCTGCATATCGAAAGAACTCCCTAGGATTTTTTTTTCCTTCATTAGCTAACTGCCGCTCATACTGCACTTTTGCTACCCTTATCAAACGAGTCGACCTTCTTGCTTGTTCATTGTATTCCTTGTGGAAATGATAATTACCATTCATCTTATGCTGCCTCTATAATGCCTTTTTCCTCTGTATCGTATTGCTGTTCATTCATCCATTTCAACATTTCTGATCACTGGAACAACATTTAGACAATGGTTCTACTAGATAGCTTGAATATCAAAGCAGAATTGATCTTCTTTCCACCCAACTCCTCATTCCATGCTACAACTGCATGGAATGAGGAGTTGGAATGCAGTGTTGCTCCTCAGCTTCTAATAATAACCAGCCTTGTAGTTCCATATATACCCTTTCCTCACACTGCTCTGCTGGCAACCATCCCTATAATCACTTCGTGGTCACTCTCACCAACTGGAGGATGATTTGACACTTCATTTATAATAACATCCTCTGATAAGATGATCAAATCCAAGACCTTGAATATTCATGTGCCCTCTGTTACATATTGCCTGAAATAGTTGTCCTCAGAAACTGGAGAAACACATTTTCTTTACTTCCGGCTGCCATCTCATCATCCTACTCTATATTGCCACAATTGAAATCACCCATAATGATCATCCTTTTCTGATCTGTTTGGCTAATTTGATTATATATTTCATGGTTATTACCATGTCTATAGCAACATTCAACTAAGTATTTTATTCTATTCATATTCTATTCCATATTGCCTCAAAAACCAGTGCCACTATTTCCCTCTTACATCTGTACCTTGTATGAACATGACTCTTTTTCTAGCATCAATAGCTAGAAATTTTATCTTTTCTATCATGACAAAATACATCATAATACATTATCAAATCATACCCTTGCATCTATTCCTGTCATGATGTCATTCTCATCCAACCATATATCACTTATTCCAACAATCTTTGGACAAACAAACTCAATCAATGCAACCATTTCATTTGCCTTGTTTCTTATAATTCTAGCATTTGTATACAAATATAACAGCTCATTCCTGGATCTATAACAAGTTTCGCTGATACCACTTATTAGATGCGACTTCTTCTTACTTTCCTTGAGCAATTTTGTTTTCTTCTTATTCATCCCTGAACCTTCTTCAAATCCAACTGTTTCCTAGATTCCAGGTCATTCCCTCCCTTTTGTCTACATAAGCATTCACATCCTCTTGGAACATTAGCCTTTCTAATGTTGTATTCTCCTCTCTGCCCTCTCTCTCTCTATTTCCCTGTTTTCTTTGCACAGAGAAAAATGGGGAGACTCACTTCACTCTTCCTTACTTTCACACTCTTTCACATTTCTTACTTGATCAGATAAGCAGTATCACTGTCTTAGCTGCGGCAACACACTGACATTGCTTATTAGATGCGACTTTTCCATACTTTCCTTGAGCCCTTTCTTTTTCTTTTTATTCATCTCAGAACCTTCTTCAAATCTAACTACCTTTCCTATCACATTATTATCTTTTATCCTTCTCAACAACCT
Source organism: Typopeltis vanoorti (assembly GCF_054136105.1). NCBI lineage: Eukaryota > Metazoa > Arthropoda > Arachnida > Uropygi > Thelyphonidae > Typopeltis > Typopeltis vanoorti. The sequence goes on from NC_143558.1 coordinate 97,018,752, forward strand.
CCTGATATCGAATCTTACATTTTCCTTGTTCCCAGTCAAGTCATTTGTCCCTATTACCACTACTAACTATTTTGTTGCTTACTCCTCATATGCAATGCCTCACTCCATTCATCTTATCTCCAGGAAAACAACCTGTGCATCTTCTCATTTACCACACCTATAATAATCAAATCCCCATACAACAGCACTCGGTCTTTTACCTCTTTCATACTGACATCATTCATTTTCGTCTTCTTCACTCTTCCACACATATCTACAATTCTGTTCATTTTGCTGTGCATCCATCTCATGCCTTATCTTCATCAACTAATCTTTCAAATCAAACTATTGATTGTTTCATTCCACAGATCACTCATTTGCTTTTTTTGAAACTTTTTTACTGCTTTTACAGTGTCCCTTTTTGATATCAGATGAGCACTCATCCTACTTGTGGCATTCTTGTTACTATCACCTTTGGTTACCGATATGTCACCACCCATGAAGTCTGCAATCAGATTACACTTTGCACACACACACTCTCCTTAAACATCCATAATTTATCAACATAATCTAATGAATACATATAGCACGCCTCACATTTCACAAAATTATTAAAATCAAAATCTTATAAGGCAAAGACGTCATCTTTCTTTTGCCAATTACTATACTCTGCTCGAAGTTTAACAATTTTGTAAACAAACTTACACAACCCCACACACTGCAAATGTACAACTTCTATGTCAACTCTTACCCATAAACACAACTTATTTACAATTAATTAGTCAAAAAACTTTATCTGAACTAGGACCCTTCTTTACACAAACCTTCAAGCAAAACATCACGTGTTTAGGATCTAATGCCATTTCCAAAGATCCCCAAATTTTTCTCTCGGTTATGTCATAGCAACAGTATAATAGTTCTGATTTATCACATAACACTTGATGTCTCATTGCCAAAGTGTCTTATGGGTCAACTGAGGAGAGCACATGTGATGACAAAGCTGGGGCCTCACTCCTACAATATTCAATATCTCAGAGACGTTCTTTAATATGTTGCTCAATCAATATTTCTTTCTATCCACAGCAAGATGACCAGCAATCTTACCATAGCCAATAGACACCCAAATATTTAAGTGGGCTCAGTTGAGATTTTGTGGATCGGAGTAGTGATCTCATCTTGATAAAGGGAGTAAATATCGCTTTGATTTTGTTATTTTTTGCCAGCTTTATGGAAATAGAGCTAATATTTTAATTAAAATAATTGTTACCATCTTATTCCAATTGTCTGCCTTATCAACCCCTACTTATATATTCATCAACAGGCAAAATCTACATGCTTATTTTGGCCTATAACTCTCTAAAAAACACATGCTGAAAAAAAAAAAAAACAATATATATATATATATATATATATATGTTAAAGATGCCAAGCTATTTTAAACCTGGTTTTACTCCATTTCCCAAGTAAGCATACAGAAAAATAAGTCAAGTTTGTGCCTGCACTTATTGCAAGTCTAGGTGACCCGCAAAGTAGTGCAAGTCTAGGCAACTTGTGGTAAAGGTGGAATAAGCTCTGATCACTATTCTTAATATTTACCTTAATGCAAAGCCCATCTCCTTGAAGAGATGTATGATGCTATGCATTAAAGGCATAGCTTGGCATCTTTAACATATATTATACCCAAGGTAAAAAACTTTCTACATATATATAGTATTACTTCAAGTATGCAATCTTTTTTTGAACATGTGCATGCAATGTATTTCTAAGAGCTTTTTTCTTTCATATTTAATATTTCTTTCATACTCCTGAAGTAATTATCAGTTTCCATTATCTGATATCCCTTTCCTACACAAATCTTCATACTGGTCATTAGCTGAAGAATTCAGACTGAGGAATTCTCTAATAAGGATCAATGTGCCCTGACACATTAATGATTTGAGAAAGACTTACATAAAGTGAATGTTTTTTGGTGGGGGGGGGGGAGGAAGTGTTAGTGAAATAGACTAGTAATTATAGGTATTATTTCTGGGAAAATTCTCATATTACTCTTCTAAGAAAATATTATTTTTATGCCTATTTAGCCTATTTTTCTTTAGGAGTGCCCCTTGCCCCTTTTATGATAACATTGGCTTTTTACTCAAATTTTAGGGCTTTACCGATGTTTTATATAGGCAGCTATATCATCATCATCAAATTCCTGACATGTATCCTCAAGGGGTGTACAGGATATGATAGTACTAGATGAAAAATTTACATCATTACTAACTTCCTATCTATAATTTTCCTCCAAATCAGTCTGTTACTTGAAAAGACTCCAATATTATCAGATCTTATATTTCTATCGTCTAAGGCACTTTGTTCTGTATCAATCTACCTATATCTCGGTCTTCCTCTGGGTCATTTTCCTGCCAACCTGGCAGAGAATACTTGTTTGGCTAATCTTTCCTCTCCCATTCTGTTTAAGTGACCATACTACGTTAGATTAGCTCTGCTAACGCATTCCTGGATGTGACGATGTTAAGTTCTTTCCTAATATCCTCGTTTTTAATATGATATTGCCATTGATGCCATCTGTTCACGCCACTAATCTTTCTCAGGACTCTCATATCTGCGGTCTCTAGTCTTTGGTCAAGTGTTTTACTTCTGACCCAGCTCTCAGATCCATAAGTTAAAACTGGTTTGAACACTGTCTTGTATACAGCTAATTTAGTGTTCTGACTAAATTTCTCTCTTATTCCATATGAATTTATTCAATTGACTGCCTACCATACTAGCTTTGTTGATTCTGCTGTCTATTTCCATATTTAATTTACTATCTTCACTAAAAATCGTGCCTAAGTAGCTGAAATGTTTTACTTGTTCCACAGATTCTCCGTTCAAAACATAGTTGACATTTTCAACGATTCTACCTATTTTCATTGTCTTTTTTTGCTGACCTTCATACCACTTCTATTACAACAGTTATTCAATTTAGTCACGGAATCTTGCAAACTTGTAGCAGATTTATTTAGATGTATAACATCGTCCGCATAAAGCAAAGAGCTGCATTAACATCTCCAATTCTGATAGTAGGTTTAATACCACTTTCCTTCATAATGTGATCCATATAGATAATGAATAACAGAGGGGATAATGTACATCCTTGTCTCACACCAGATTTAACATTAAACCATCTTCCTGTACTTCCTTCAATTCTAACTGCTGACTTACAACTCAAATAAAGACTAAGTATTGCTTGGTATAATTCCCCATTGACACCATGAATAATATATAGGAGGAATAATTCAGACATACCTTTGTAGGATGTTGCTGGTTGTCTTCTAATTCAGCGGCATCCTAGCGTGTGGTGATATACATCCATCTGCTGTTAAAGGAAGGAAGTATGATTGAAATGAAGGGTTGGAAAATGTGGGGGTAGAGAGATGTGGGAGAATTATTGGTGAGGTAAGGGGTAAGGGAACTTTTTGAAAAACCCTTTTTTTTTCTTTTTTTTTTAATTATTATATTATTAAAGGTGAGCAGAGAATACTTTGGAAGGGTGGGTAAAAATAGAAATTTTTAGGGAAGGATAAGGATATGATGGAATAAAATCAGGGCTGGGAGTAAAGGCGTGTGAGCCGTTTCGACAGTGTGTCATCTTCGGAGCCTGTGGTATCTGTGTTGTTGATACACCAAAGACAAACACCAAGCCAGCATGACAAAGCCTCCACTTCTCCCATGAAACTCCGAAGATAATGCACTGTCAAAAACAGCTCACATTTCCATTACTCCCACCACTGATCTTATCCCATCATATCCTTACCCTTCCCCAAAAATTTCTACAATATTTCACCCCCCCCCCAAAGAATTCTCTGCCCACCTTTAATAATAATAATAAAAAACCCTGGTTTTTCAATAATTCCCTCATGTCTCTCTACCCCTCACATTTTCCAAACCTACCAACTTTCAATAATACTTCCTTCCTTTAAAGCAGATGAATGTATATCGCCACATGCCGAGATGATGCCGAATAAGAAGACAGTCAGCAACATCCTACAAAGGTATGTATGAATTATTCCTCCTATATATTCTTCATATAGCTATCTATATAAAATATCAATAATGCCCTAAAATTTGAGTAAAAAGCCAATGTCATTATAAAAGGGGCATTCCTAAACAAAAATAGACTAAATAGCCATAAAAATAGACTAGTAAGGTTGCTATCCAAATTTAATTTCAATGTTAGTAAAATGAACTATTTTCTTTATATATACAGAAAGTCCTCAACTTCCATAAGTTAATTTGTTCTGAAGATTTCTGTTGAAAGATGAAAATCCACTTAAGTCGAATCTTTCTCAAATATGATGCATTTTTGGCATATGTTGTTTCAAAGGATAATTAAAGCTATAAAAGCCATAAAACTATAATTGTGAGAAAACTAATACAAACAGTATTGCATATTTGTTATGAATATGTAATACCATATGTATTAGTTTAAATGGAAGATATTATGGATCCAGCCACATTTTATAGCCAAATGTAGAAAGAAATTTAAGTTTTTTGTTTGTTTGTTTTTTCAAACCAGAGCGCTTATGAGAATATAACTTTTGGAGTTACCGTGTACATGTCAAGTAGGTTCAAAACAAGGTAACTCCAATGCTGAAAGGTAACTTTCTACATTTGACTATAAATATGGCTAGATCCATAATATCCTCCATTTTAATATTTTACTTATGCCACGGTGAAGCCTTTAGACTCTATGTTTTCGCTATCTATTATGCTCGCAAAGTTGGGCCTGATAGATTGTATTGCTAATCATAAATTAAAGTACCACAACTGCATATCTACGAATCCACGTAACTCAAAGACTTACAGTACTTTGTAATCTGAAAGTGCTAATAATTTTCATGTTATTCTTTTATAAACATTTTTTCAACTTGCTTGAGTTGGTTTTTTAAAAGCCTGTAAAAAATACATACACACACTGTAAGCATCAAAAGAAAAGAAATATACCATTCACATACCCCAAACAGAAATGACTCCAAGAACTACCCACGTTGTCCAATCTGGCAGATATTTGATAAATACAAGTGCCATAAGAGCAGAAACCAATATCAAATATGCTTGTTGAAGAAATAAAGGTCCTTTCCAGTGAATACTGATCATTCCAACTACACCAAAGTTCCACATTATTATGGCTACAGTTATATAATCCATTGGGATATTATATGCACGAAGAACTTCCCTAAAAAAAAATTATAAAAAAATAAAAAACCCTGAATGCCTAGATAATAACTATGTTATATCAAATTCTTTTTTATTAAGGTTACACAGAAGTCAGCATTCAGTGAAGAATTTATGGAGACACAAATACATGGGTTGGAGTAATTACTTTACTTATAATTAAGAAAATAACACTTGACATTTCGACCTCTCTATCGAGGTCAGGAAAATATACATATGCACAGTGCACAAGCTACATGACACTACACAAAAGTAAGATAAATCTACATCTTTGTTTTTCTCCCTAGCCTGACCTCTGGTGGAAAAAAAAAAATTATAATTAAAAAAATAATAATAGATAAAATATATACAAAAAGATAAATTAACAAAATAAAATAAATTTATATACATATCAGTATACCAATATACAGATAATGGGAGGGGAAAGGAAGGGATCCCTCTAAATAAAGTTTTATAGCGGAACTACATTAAACACACCTCTACAGTCCTCTGATACTACGGTTTTCTTCTGCTGGGGTTCTGCCATCATGTTTTGGATGATACATATTGCAGATGGATCCTCCAGATTCTTGGAATTATTAATCTATCATTTCCGTTTAGATTTGGATGATGTTTCAGCATCTCACAAGCTTCCTTGAACTTTCTTTCAAACCAGGTTTTGGTGTGGTGCAGGGAAACTGGAAAAGTACCAAGTCCCTACCCCGCACTAAAACCTGGTTTTGAAAGAAAATTCAAGGAAGCTTGTGAGATGCTGAAACACCATTCGAATCTGAACAAAAAATGATCGATTAATAATTCCAAGAATCTGGAGGACCCATCTGCAATCTATATAGAATCCAGAACAAGATTGCAGAACTCCAAACACAAGAAAACTGTAATATAAGAGGACTGTAGAGATGTGTTTAATGTAATTCCACTATAAAACTATTTTTTATTTATTTAGAGGTTGCTCCCCCCCCTTCTCTATTATCTGTATATTAGTATACTGATATGTATGAACATTTATTTTTTGTTAATTTATATTTTTGTATATATTTTATTATTTATTGATTATTTTTTTTAATTATAATTTTATTTCCACCGGAGGTCAGGTAAATGATTAACAGAGCATTTAGATTTATCTTACATTTGTGTAGCATCATGTAGTTTGTGTTCCGTGCAATGTTTTCTTGACCTCAATGTAGAGGTGGAAACGTCGACTTATTTTCTTAATTATAAGTAATTACTCCAACATGTGTTTATGTCTCCATAAATTCTTCAGTATGTATGTTATATCAAAATTCATAATAAAATAAACTATAAGGCAGACTGTTTAATAAATATGTATACAATGCTATTACAGAGGAAACAAAATACAAACACAAATCAGTATCAAAGTATATATTACAAGAAAAATGTTCACTGCATTTAGAAGATAACAAAGAAAAGTAGTTTTATTAATCACCCAAGAAACACCATGTAGTTCATTTTCACATGACAGTCCAATAATCCAGCATTTATTCAGTCTGAATTTAGGGTTTTCCTGTCTGGTGAGAGTATACCAGAAAAACCACAAATATTTAAAAAAAAAGTGATGTTATCCTAAATAAATGGGACAACAGAGTAAAAAAAAACAAACCATTATAATAAGCCTGATTAAAAAAAACAGTAGGGTTCAAATGACAAAAATGGATACTTCATACTGCTGTGAACAAGATTAGATGTCTGTCTATGGCTAATTCATATGTATCCATATGACAGAGCCCATCAAGCTGGTTAAGCCTCCATAGCGTAATTGGAAGAATAGTGGAACATTGCACCCTTCGATTAGAGAAGACCCGAGTTCAATTCTAGTCATGATGAAAAAATCTTTATATGGACTTTTTCAACTGAAGATGAGTCAGTTGATCTCATACAGAAGTAGCAGGGTTTTTCTCCCTGAAACTTGGGTTTTTTCATCCCATGTACAGACAAATCGGCCATGAGAACACACAATTTACAGACAAAAAAATAGTGGTGGTAATGAGCAGTAATTGGCGTTGATGGTAGTAATAGTGTCGTTGTGTGTATTTGGAGGATTAAGTAATAAAGGAAACGATGAGATATGTGTAATGGGTAGAGTGATCACCACTGATGAGTCCTTAGAGGTATCATGTAATAATAATAATTAAGGGATTTTACCAGATAATAGCAGGATTTAAAAAATAATGGAGGGTAAGATGGGAAGAGCATGAAGCCATCACAGGAGCTGCATAAAAATGTGGTAAAGAAGGATGTGAGAAGTAGATTTTTGTGCATTGTGAATGCAGAGAGTGCAAATGATTTCAAGGTTAAATATGATAGACTTGCTGGTTGAGTAGACCTCCTACAATGAGTCTACTGACTCCATGGAGGCTACTACAATAATAAATAGAAAGGTGATCAGTAGGTTAAGGACCAGTACAAAACACAACTAAGAATGGTGAAGAAGTGAAATCAGATTGAGTTGTTGGCATTGGACAGGTTGACTTGGCAAAAAATTATTTTCATCAGTAAGACAAGGTTGACAGAAAATTATATAGTTACAGGGATAGAATGTAAATGCATTATATTTTCAGGAAGGAAAATACAAGAATAGGATAGCAGGTGGGATATTGCTGATTATAGCTGAAGAACTTCAAAATTATATGTTAAGGAAGATTTTAGGTTTAGAAGAGATGATTCATTTGAGGCTAACTGCTGCAAGATTGATGCCAACAGGACAAACTATACTGTTGGTTGCTGCTATAGACAAGAGTGTCCACAGCAAGATGTGGATCCCATGTAATGGCAGATTAGCACAATGAGTAAAGACCGAGCAATTATCATGGGAGACTTCAACTATGAGAATAGACTGGAGGGAAAGAAAGGGGACATGGCAAGATGGAAGTGGTATTTATACAGTTGTTAAGGGATAACATGTCAAGGAGGGGTTGAGGGGCTTGAGAGTGCTGGATCTGATAACAGCAGCTGAAGATCTACTCATGACAAAGGTAAGCACTCTGCCGCCAATCAGGGAAAGTAACCATGCAGTCTTGATCTACGAGGTTGCTAAATACATGAAACTGTGTCTCAAGAAAGGATTTATGTTCGACAATAAAGCTGGCAATTATGAAAGAATCAGAAGGAATCTTGGAGAAGTGCTATGGCTTGAGAAGATACTAACATTCTTTCCTTGGTGGGGGATTGTTTGAGAGGAGTATCAGGCTACATACCCACAGTCAGGAGGATAAATCAAGTAGGAATTAAGTGGATGCATAGATATAAAGCAAGAAATGGAAAAAAAAAAAAAACTATAGAAGGAACAAAGATAAAGGTGATATGAGCAGTACAAAGTGCAGACAAGAAAGGTAACTAATTAATATGGCATGAAAGGGTAAATCAAATTATGGAAGAACATAAGCTAATCAGTTCAATGTAAGTCCAAAATAATTTTTCCATTATGTAGCAAATAACAAGAAGAACGACTACATCAATGCTGATGGTAGGAGAGTGACAGAGGCGTCAAAGGTGTATGAACCAGGTGAAGATTTTGCAGTTACTGATATGAGAGAGATCAACATCAGAATTAAGGTAGATAAACGGGAGGTGCTCAGCATATTGAAAAATATCAGTGTAAATACAGCAGTAGGACCAGATAGCATGTTAGCCTGTGTGCTAAGTGAATGTGCAAGAGAACTGGCAGTGTCTCTGAAGTCATTCAATCAAGAGAGTTTAAATTACAAGCTAGGAAAGAGGGTAAGATAATCCCATTACATAAAAGTGGCTAAAAGACAGAAGTAGCAAATTACACACTAATTAACATATCTCAGGAGCAGTGGTTAAAGTGTTAGAAAAGCTGGTTAAATGTAAAATTCAGCAGTGGGGTGGATAAGAATATTATACTTCATGGTTAGCAGCATGGCTTTGTAAAAGGCAGGTCCTGCCTTAGTAATTTACTCACATTTTATAATAGTCACAGCAGAAAGATAAAAGAAATTGGCCATACCATGACCATTTGCAAAAGTATCGCGACAGAACACTGCATGAAAACTATTACAAAAGTTGATACAAATGAGAACGAATGTGAAACTGGTAGCATGGATAGGGGATGGCTAACAGACACTCGAGAATGGTATATGGTGGAGTGGAATCTAGGAAAATTAGGGTAAGTAATGGAGTGCCTCAGGATTCCATACTAGGACCACTACTACTCTTTAATTAGTATATTAATGATACAAAACTGGGTAGGGCAATACTATGATAAAGTTGATAAAGATGATGTAAATATCCTGTAGGATGAATAAAATAAATTTGCGTTGTGGGTGAAGGATGATGATTTCCAGTTTAATGTTGCAAAATGTAAGGTTATATGCTTTTAGTTGAAAAGGGTACATAGTGTGTATCATAATGATGATAATGGATTGCTGGAAATGGATTAGGCTAGGGACTTAGGTTAATGAGTTGACATTCAGAGGGCATATTGCAAAAGCTGGTAAAATAGCTCAAATGATTACTTGGATGTTGAGATGTTGAAAAATATACACTAAGAAGTAAAGATAGGGAGGTTATTGTCCCTCTTTATAAAGTTATGATTCACCACATTTTGACTACTCTGCACAGATTTGGTCACCTGGTTTTTTTGGGGGAACAGAACGTGGAGAGGATTCAGAAACAAGTGGCGCGGTTAGCTTAGTGGCTATGCGCTTCGCAACCATATGCCTGGGGAAGGAGTGTCTTAGGGTCGATTCCCGTCGGTGACGTGAGGAGCTGAAGGATCTTCCTCAGCCATAGCCAAGTTAGCCAGTCTTGGGCGTGGACAGCAGGGTTTTTTCCCCAGTTTATTCTGGGGTTTTTCATCCCGCAAAGCAGGCAAACTGGCCTTGAGAACTTAACACTACAGGCCATAGGATACACTGGGGCATAGGGCTGACCACCTTATCCTGTAAACGGAGTGAGGTCCGATGATCAATGGACCCTCGACACCACAAGGTAAAAGAGGGTATAAAGAAGATGAGATGAGATGAGGTGAGGTGGCAAAGCCTGTGACAAGTTTACGTATGTGTTTAAGGTGTATGAGTTACAAAGTTTAGCTGATAGGTGGAAAAGAGGGAACATGACAGAAACTTGTAAACTATTAAAGGGGTTCTATAAGTGATGCAAAAGAAATTTTTCAATACATAATGAACAGAGAGAGAGAACTAGAGGTATTTCCTAAAGTTTTGTAACAGTATGGTTAGTATGGGTGTGTGGACTAATACTGCTTAGAGACTGGTGAATGAGTAGAATGGATTGCCAGAATTAGTTGCGAGTGCCCTGACAGCAAATGAGTTTAAGGAGAAGTGAAATTATACAGAGGATGTGAAATTGAAAGTGATCACCACTTGGTTTTAAGTAGGATAAAAATGAATATTACACTGAAGAGAACTGTAGACCAGTGGTTTTCAAATTTTATCAGACTGAGTCACACTTAGCAATGCAAATTTCTATTGCAGCAAAACTGTGTTCTTAAAGAGAGTGCTGTGAGAGTAATAAAGATAGAGAGAAATGAAAAAATTTTGGAACAAGTTGGTGAAAGTTGCATTAGTTTTTCATAAAGAAAGAAGTTTAAATGTTTTAGATGTTATGTTATGAACTTAACTAGATCAATTGTGAAAGAAATTAAAACAATGCTGGGGAGAGATAAAACTCTCATCATGACCTTGATCTTCTGGCAGGCAGAGAAAATCCTGGCACCCTAATGTCTTATTCAAGTATTAGTAGAGGCATTATACATCACTATATATCTTTCTTAAGTTGTAATCAAATCAGAATTGGAGTGGGGAATAAATTGGAGTGTTTCTTTCAGAATATATTAGAAAACAATAATTAAGGAGAATGCTATATTTGTTTAGCATATTTGAATCACAAAGGTTAAATATGTGAACCAACATTAATGAGCCATGTAAGAATGGCAAATATAAGGGCAAGAGAGAAAGTGTGAATAGAAATACTTTCACTATTGGCAAACAAATTATTAATAAAACAAAATCACTGAATTCTGAGTCAGCTCTTCTGAGTTGATGATTAGTCTTGATGCTGTTTTCTTGAGTACATACATTTGGTAGAAATGATGGAACATCTCAGAGAAGATTTTCCTTTTGCTATAACTGATTTTTTAATTAATCCTGGCTACTGCACTTAACCAATTCTACTAGTAAATAAAAAGCATTTCTATAGGAAGTACTTTTCCACTCGCACTGGTTAATTATGTCATGAAACATTTTGAACAATATCTTCTCCACAACATTAATCCTAGGCCATCAGTGTGATGCAAATATCTCTGCTATATAGAACATTTCAATATCTGAATGTCCAGAATTTATTACTAAGATTAATGTTTGTGGAGAAGATATTGTTCAAAATGTTTCATGACATAATTAACCTGTATAGAACTCATGAAAAGAACTCAATGGAGTGAAAACATACATGAAAAGAATTAAACTGTTTAATGCTTCCAATATGTCATCTCAGGCAAAGAGAGAGAGAGAGAGATCATCATCATTATCGAATTCCTGACATGGTACTCTCAATGGGGTGTACAGGATATTATGATACATGAAAAGATTACATAATTTCCAACTTCAATTCGATAATTTTCCTCCAAATTAATCTGCTATCTGTTGAGACTCCAATATTATCAGATCTTATATTTTTTTCTTCTAAGGCACCTTTTACTGCATCAATCCACTTACATCTTGGTCATCCTCTGTTTTCCTATCATTCTAGCATCAAACACTTGCTTTGTTAATTTTTTCGTCTCCTTTTCTGTTTTTTTTTTTTTAATGACAATACCTCATCATATTCTGAATGACAATACTAAGTTTCTTCCTAATATCTTCATTTTTAATATTCAGGAGTGGCTCATGCATAGGCACTGCAGAACTGCAGCACCCCAATTTTTCTCGATATATAAATATATTTCTTAATTTATTTATATTTGCTTGTAATATTTAATTTTATCATCAACATCCTATACATTTCTCTTATTTGTAAAACAAATAATAAAAATCCAAATTGTAGCACTTAGGAGGGCGAAGGACGCTAATGGCATTGTGTTTTCCACAGTGTCATATTGCTACACACGCAAACATATGCACATCATAGTGAGATGCGAGCTATTAGCATAATGCAGCACTGTCCGTTGCACAGTTCCACTGTTGTTTATATGCAGTTTGCGCCAGTAGTAGAGTGTTCGTAGTGCTTATCATGTTTACTCCATCTATTTAAATATTTGGACATTACAATTAAAGACATAACATTTGTTATAGTAATTTTTTAAGTAATTTTGAATTATACCAAACTGTATAATTTTATTGATAATAAACAATATTTTTTCATGTTTAATTTTATTTTTAATTTTTACCATAATTTTGATATTTTATCCAAACACGTATACACTTATAGTGTGTATGTATATTTCGAAAGTTGCAGCACCTACACGATTTCAAGCCACGAGCCAACACTGTTAATATTCTCATTGATGCCATCTGTTTACTTACCTAATTTTTCTAGGAACCCTCATATCTGCTACTTCCAGTCTTTGATCAACAGCTTTAGTTCTAATCCAGCTCTCAGATCCATAAGTTAAAACTGCTTTGAATGGCGCCCTGTGTGTGCATGCGTGCGCATGTATATATGTATGTACAATTCACCCTTGAAAAATGTGGGGGTTAGGGGCACTAACCCCCTGTGCAGCAAAAATCCACATAACTTTTGACTCCCCCAAAAACTTAACTACTAATAGACTACTGTTGAGTGTAAGCCTAATCTATAACATAAACAGTCAATTTACACATATTTTTTATGATATGCATGTATTATATACTATACTCATACAATCAAGTAAGTTAGAGAAAAGAAAATCATAAAGTGAAAATACATTTATAGTACTCTAACGTATTTATCGATACCGTAAGTTTATGTTGTCTGTTTACAAGATGTTTGTCTGTCAGTACCTACATCAATATTGTCTTATATGATACAAAGCACTGTACATGTTATACATATTACTAACACAAGACATGAAAAATGAAAAGATAATGTGAAAAACAAATTCATATTTATTTACAGGTATAATGATTCATCTGAGCAATAAATACAAAATGTTACATTCGGGAAATGACAATCAAGGAAAAGAAGGAGTAGCCATAGTATTCAACACAAAATACAAGGCTAATCTTCTTGAATGGCAGTCAGTCTCAAGTAGAGTGATGTGGGCAAATATCAGAATGGGGAATTGAACAGTGACTCTTATTTGTGCCTATGGTCCCACACAAGGTTCTACTATGGTAGAAATGGAGGAATTTTTTGATGCTTTAGAAAAAGCAACTGACACAATGAAAAAGGAAAAGTTGGTCCTTGTTAGGGATCTAAATAGCAGAGTAGGAAATGACTGTCAGACATACAAAATATTTTGGGAAAATTTGGAGAAAAGAGCAAAGCTAATAATAATGCAAATACCTGTTGGATTTCTGGTCAGGATATGGACTGGTTATTACTAACACAATGTTCCAACATAAAAATGTGCACAAATTCACATGGAGAGAAGAGGCAAGGAATAAGAAAAGTCTCATTGACTATGTTATTGTTGATAGTGATGTTTTCTCCCTGGTGCTGGACACCAGAGTGTACAGAGGATTTGAAATTGGAAGTGATCACTATTTGGTCTTGAGCAGGATAAAAGTGAATTTTATATTGAAAAGAACAACATGTAAGAAAGTTTTAAAGCGAATAAAAGTTGAGCAGCTCTCAGGTGTGAGCTGTAGACTAAAACACACAAAGATTATTGAAGAAAAAATGAAAGAGTTTGAGAACAGGAACCAAACCTTGGAGACTCAGTGGCAAGCCTTGAAGAAAACTGTGATTGATTCAGCCAGAGAGGCATGTGGTGAGGTTGTCTACAAGGATAGAAAAATCAGAACTCCATGGTGGACACAGGAAATTAAAGAGGCAGTGAAGGAAAAGAAGAAAGCATATCAAAAGTTCCTGGCAAATAAGTCAGCTTCTGCTCTTAGAGAATACAGAGACAAATGTAAGAAAGCGAAACACTGTGTAAAACTAGCTAAACAAAAGTCATGAGAGGACTTTGGCTAGAACATAGAAAATAAATATCAAGAAGGTGGTAAGATATTCTGGAGGTTGTTGAAGAGGATTAGAAATGGAGGAAAGAGTGCTCTAAAAGGACATGAAAACAGGAGAAAAAGATATCCTTGAAGTATGGAGTAATTACTTCGAAAAATTGCTAAATGAAACAAGCAGTGAGAGCACAGTGGTAAAAAACACTCAACAGGCATACAGTCAGGAATACATATCCATACTTGAAGCAAAAATAGCCATCAAAGGCTTGAAATGTGGAAAGGCAGCAGGAGTAGATGATATTTGACCAGAAATGCTGAAGTATGGTGGTATAAAAGTCTTCCAGTGGCTGCACTGCATAGTTCAGAAAGCCTGGACAGAGGGACGAATTTCCGATGATTGGAGTAGAGGTCTAATAGTACCCATATATAAAAAGGGAAATAAAATCGAATGCGAGAATTACAGAGGTATTTCCCTACTGAGTGTTCCTGGCAAGATGTATGCAAGTATACTTGAGAAACGGTTGAGAAGAATTGTGGAAGAAAAGCTTGGTGAAGGACAAGCTGGATTCAAGCCAAATAGAGGCTGTCAGGATCAGATCTTCACTTTACGACAAACAGTTGAGAAAGCAGGGAATATAACAAAGATCTGTATTTAAGTTTTGTCGATTTGGAAAATGCATATGACAAGGTGCCAAGAGAGAGAAGCTATTCAATACACTACAGTTATATGGTGTCAATGGGGAATTATACCAAGCAATACTTAGTCTTTATTTGAGTTGTAAGTCAGCAGTTAGAATTGAAGGAAGTACAGGAAGATGGTTTAATGTTAAATCTGGTGTGAGACAAGGATGTACATTATCCCCTCTGTTAGTCATTATCTATATGGATTACATTATGAAGGAAAGTGGTATTAAACCTACTATCAGAATTGGAGATGTTAATGTCTGCTCTTTGCTTTATGCGGACGATGTTATACTTCTAAATAAATCCACTACAAGTTTCCAAGATTCCCTAACTAAATTGAATAACTGTTGTAATAGATATGGTATGAAGGTCAGCATTAAAAAAACAAAGACAATGAAAATAGGTAGAATTGTTGAAAATGTCAACTGTGTTATGAATGGGGAAACTGTGGAACAAGTAAAACATTTCAGCTACTAAGGCACGATTTTTACTGACGATGGTAAATTAAATATGGAAATAGACAGCAGAATCAACAAAGCTAGTATGGTAGGCAGTCAATTGAATAAATTCATATGGAATAAGAGAGAAATGAATCGGAACACTAAATTAGCTGTATACAAGACAGTGTTCAAACCAGTTTTAACTTATGAATCTGAGAGCTGGGTCAGAAGTAAAACACTTGACCAAAGACTAGAAACCGCAGATATGAGAGTCCTGAGAAAGATTAGAGGCATGAACAGATGGCATCAATGGCAATATCATATTAAAAATGAGGTTATTAGGAAAGAACTTGACATTGTCAGCATTCAGGAATGCCTTAGCAGAGATAATCTCAGGTGGTATGGTCACTTAAACAGAATGGGTGAGGAAAAATTAGCCAAACAAGTATTCTCTGCCAAGTTGACAGGAAAACGACCCAGAGGAAGACCAAGATATAGGTGGATTGATACGGTACAAAGTGCCTTAGACGACAGAAATATAAGATCTGATAATGTTGGAGTCTTGACAAGTAAGAGACTGATTTGGAGGAAAATTGTAGATAGGAAGTTAGTAATGATGTAAATTTTTCATGTAGTACTGATTAATTATATTTAACTAATTACTTAATAAATAAAAGTTATTTTAATGCGGTTATGACTTAATTCTGCATCTTTAAGCTTTCATTTACATTTCTCCCGACTGCGAATGGTACCATGTATGCTGTAAATGTTTATATGCATAAGTTTTGATACATTTTAATATTTTATAATGGATTTGTGTTTATTTTGTGGTATTAATGATTAAATAGACTAGTATCTACATATATTTTATGCATTCATGACGTACCAAACTTTTTAATTTTTTCAATATTTCTAAGCTGTACTTCGTCTACGAGTTTTATCAAATTGTCGCAAATCTCCAAAAAATTTTTCTAATATAGTTATTGAAAAAAAAATCCATGTATAAGTGGACTTGCGCAGTTCAAACTCATGTTGTTCGAGGGTCAACTGTGTGTGTACACATCTAAGTAAGTGTAAAACACCATGAAACAGACCACCCCTATTTCCATAGGGATTGTCTACTTCCATATTTAATTTGACATCTTCGCTAAAAAATTGTGCCTAAAAGATTGAATTATTTTTCTTTGTTCACAGAGGATGAATGCTAATATTTTTAATATTCTTATTTTCACAGTCTGCTTTTTTATTGCTGCTTTTCATGTGAAGTTTGTTACAGCAGTTATTCACTTTCGCTGAAAAATGCTGCAGATTTGTACTGGATTTATTTAAGAATATAACATCATCTGATATATATAATAAAAAGCTAAGATTAGCATCTCCAAATTTGATGTCAGGTTTAACGCCAGTTCCTTTCATAATGTGATTCACATAGATGATAAATAAAAGTGGAGATGTGCACTCATGTCTCACATCTGATTTTACATTAAATCACTCTTTCTGTATCTCCTTCCATTCTAAATGCTCACTTAAAACTTAATGGACTATAATGATCCACTTATCCTACAAAACTCTAGAGTTTTGAACATCTTTTCTCTTGACACCTTGTTACATACCTTATCCAGATCTACAAACACATATCCTTGTTGCATTCCTATGGTTTCTGAACAATTTGTTTTAAAGTGAAGAGGTGATCCTGACAGCCTCCATATGACAACCTCTTCACCAAGTTTCCATTCCATAATTTTTTCCAAGTTTCTTCTCAAGTATTCTTGCAAAAATCTTACCTGGAATACCCATAGAGAAATTCTTCTATTGTTTGATTTTGCTTTTACTGATGGATACTATGACAGCTCTGATCCAATCATCTAGAATTCAATCTTCTAAATTATGCAGTGCAGTTACTGTAAAACATTTCTACCTGCATATCTGGGCATTTTTGGTCAAACATGAACTAATGTATGCTGCTGCATTTCCACGTTTAAGGTTTTGACAACTTTTTTTTGTACATCAAGCATCAATATGTGTTTCTGATTGCATTCTTCTTGAATATTTATTGCTTGTTTTATTTAATAATCTTTCAAAAGTAATTACAGGTATCTAAAATATCTATCTTTAATTTTCATATCACCTTTATTATCCGATTCCTTTTACAATACTCTTTTCTCCATTTCTAATCTTTTCAATAGCCCACAGAACATTTTGCTACCTTCCAGATATTTATCTTTCAAAGTCTTATCAAAATCTTCCCATGACTTATTTAGCTACTTTTACACACCACTTCACTTTCTTATATTTTTCTCTATATTCTCTCATAGCACATGATGTGATTTATTTGATAGTAATTATTACTATTATTACGGGCAACTCCAGGGAGTCATTAGACTCATCGAGGGAGGCCCCAAATCATATTCATCACAACTATTTGACATTCATACAGTATCTATCATACCTCGCCTTAAACTCATTCACTGTCACAGCATCCACCACAGACTCAGGGAGCGCATTCCACTCATTCACTACTCTAAAAGTAAAGAACCCAGCTCTAACACCTTTACTAACCACACTTTTGCCCAGTTTCCATGGATGTCCCCTAGTCCTCCCACAACCAGCCCTGTTCTCAAAAATATCTTCTGAATTAATTTTATAGAAACCCTTCAGTAATTTGAATGTCTCAATCATATCTCCCCTCCTCTGCCTATCAACCAATTTTTGCAACCCACAAATCCTCAACCTGTTCTCATACGGTTCATTCCACAGACCTGCTATCATCTTGGTCACTCGCCTCTGGATCCTCTCCACCTCCTCCCCATCAAGAAGAAACCTAGGTGACCAAATCTGAGCACAGTAGTCTAGATGGGGTCTTATCAAGGCTCGATAGAGAGGAACAATAACCTGCTTGTCTCTGCTTGTCAACGTATTCTTCAGCAACCAAGTGATCTGATGAGCTGTTTTGGTCACTTTTGCAATGTGTCCCCTAAATTTCAATTCCTTATCTACCAACACTCCCAAATCTCGTGCCTCATCAATTTCCTGGAGCAGGGTTCCACCAATGCAGTAAACTGCCGCCAATCTTTTCACCCCAAAATGCATAACCTTACATTTTGCCACATTAAACTGACATCCATTCTCCTTAGCCCAGACCTCCAATCTATCCAAATCATCCTGCAAAATTTTGACGTCATCTGCATTCACTATTGCCCTACCCAAATTCGCATCATCCGCAAACAAATGAACTGTTCCTCTCAGATCATTTCCTATATCATTTATGAACAAATTAAACAGCAGTGGTCCAAGAACAGATCCTTGTGGCACACCACTAGTCACAGGCCGTCTTGTGGACTCTACTCCCGAGTAAACCACTCTCTGATATCTCTCCGTCAACCACCCTCCTATCCATCTCACCAACCCTATGTCCATTCCCATATGCTGCAATTTACTGATTAGAATTCCATGTGGAATCCTGTCAAAGGCCTTGGCAAGGTCCAGTAGAATCACCGTAAACCCATTACCCTTATCCAGTTCAGCCGTCACTGTGTTATAATACGTGAGCAAGTTACTGAGGCATGACCTACCCTTCACAAAACCATGCTGTCCCCGATACAGTATCCCATTTTCTTCTATCCAATCTTGTATTTTCCTCTTGACTATTTTCTCTAAGACCTTGACAATGATTCCTGATATGCTAATCGGTCAGTAATTTACAACAGCAGTCTTGGAACCACCTTTATGCAGTGGAACTATTTTCCCCTCTTTCCACCCGCTCGGGACTAACCCAGACCCGAGACTCAAATTAAACAAAATGGTCAAGGGTACTGACAATTCTTTAGCTGCTTCTCGTACAACATGAGCTGGTATACCATCCAATCCCACAGATGTATTGACATTGAGGTTATGCAATAGACCACTCACCTCCACTTCATTAACCACAATTCCCGTATAATCTACTGGTTTATTCGTTTCTGCAATGTCACCACCTGGATGATATACTTTTGCAAAGTGCTCACTCAGTAACTCAACTATCTCAACTGATTCAGTTACCTCCCTACCATCGGCATTCTTTAAAATCAATCTGCCATGTACATTTTTCCTTTTACTTGCTACATATCTAAAAAACTGTTTAGGATTCTCTTTAGCCTGCATGGCCAATGTTCTTTCGTAATCCTTTTTTGCTTTTCTTACCACACTCGTCACCCTTCTGGCCTGCGCTTTATACCGTTCATGTGCCTGCCGGTCACCCTTCTCCTTAAATTCCCTCCATAGTTGTTTCTTTTTTTGCAACTCAAGCTTAATGGTGTTATTCATCCATTTAACCCCTACTTGATTTATTATTTGGACTCTAGGTATACAGTCAGCCATTGCTTCATGCAAGCACTTCTTAACTACCTCCCATGCACTATCAACTTCTAGTCCTTGCAGTTGTACATGCCATGGCACTGAACCAATCAAACTCCTAAGCTTGTCATACTTTCCAGCCCGATAATTCCACATGTACCCTGTCTTAATTGAAAATTCTACACCTTTAGCCACCTCCCAAGTTAAGACCCTATGATCCTTTTTTTTCCCCTGGACAGCCCATCTGACCAAGTCTGCCATGGAGAGATGACTTTTTTTTTGGTCCTTTCAGGCAATTTCACCATGACTCTCTTACACTGAATCAATGTTTTCTTTAAGGTCTGCCACTAAGTCTCCAAGGTTCGCTTTTTATCTTTAAACTATTTCATCTTTTTTTTATAAATATTTGAGTGTGGAGTTTGCCTCTGAGAGCCTCTTGATTACTTTATAAAACTTTTGTATATATTTTTCTTTTCAGTAAGTCATTTTTATATGGCTCAAAACTAAATAGTGATCACTTCCTATTTCAAATTACCTGTAGAGTCTTGTCCTGAACCAGCATGATGATATCACTATCAACAATAATATAGTCATTAAGACTGTCTTATTTCTTGTCTTCTCTCCATGTGAATATGTGCATATTTTTATGTACATAAAAATATGTGCATATCGTGTCCTGAACAGAAATTCAGCAGGTACTTCAAAATTATTATAAATTAAAAACGAATACCAGATATAGAGAAATGTTTCTCCAAAATTTTGCTCTATGTCTGGTATTCATTTTCCAAATCTTCAACAAAGGGCCAACTTTTCCTTTATATCAGCTTTAATGGCTCAAAAAAAATTGCTCTGCTTCTTCCTTAGTAGCACCTCCTTTTGTTGGACAATAGGCAGAAATAAGTCACACTGTCTGATTCCCCATTCTGATGTTTGCCCACATCACTACTTGATAATGCCTGCCATTCAAGTAGATTATCCTCATGTTTCGTATTGAGTACTGTTGCTACTATTTCCTTTCCCTGATTATTATTTCCTAAATATAACTGTAAATCTCTCATAAGTAACTCATCATGTTCGTTTTTACATGTTTTTCTAAGGAGATTGCACTTAGAGAAACTTCAATTTTGTCTGTAATAATCTTTATTTAGTTATTATATATATTATTAATAATCTTGTATTTGTAATAACTTAACCATGAGCCTTTGTTAAAATAATGTGGTGTATGACATTATGTAATGCTGTTAACCCATGTCCATATGTGGCAATTTCAAAAGATGCGCGAAGGATGTCATGTTTGGATGTCAATACATGACCATATATGGAAGTTTCAAGAGACATGCACATGTGTAAAACGGAAGTCTGGGCCTTTATAAACCGAATCATCGTGAAGGATTTTGTCTTAGGTTTCTCAATCTTCTCTTACCTGGGTCTGCCACCATATGAGGTCCATTGTCAGTAATCAAAACAGAAGCATCGTAAGTCGTAGGTTTCTCAATCTTCTCTTACTTGGGTCTGCTGCCAAGTGAGATCCACTGTCGGTAATCGAAAGAGAAGCATCATAGGTCTGAGAGTTCTCAATCGTCTCCTACCTGGTCGCCACCATGATAAGTATTGTGTCGATCATCGGAACATCTCACTAGGAAAGAGCTGCACATTGCCGCCATGTTAAGGATCCAAAAGGGCATAGAATAATCAATGACTCAGACAAAGAAGAAATTTGGTGGGAGATCAAGAACGAGCCAGCAGAAGGAAAGAAAGACAAAAAGGAGCAATTTGTGTGAACAAAAGATTCATGAAAAAGGCAGTTCTGAACAAGAATTGTAAGTACATACATACTTACAATTCTTGTAATATGTACTATTTCCAGACAAGAATGTACGTCAAGTGTGTCTGCTTACGGGTACAATAAGATTGTGTAAGTTAAGAACTGAAATAAGCTCAATCAAGGTGAGTCAATCACAACTGTGTATAATTAATTCTTGTAAGAGCAAGAAGAGTATTGTACTAGATAATGTATTAATATTGATTTATTATTAAATCACTTAAGGAATTGAACAACGTAGATACGAATATAAATTAAATTACACTTTAATAAATATTTCTGATATTTCGGCAGCGTCACGTTGCCATCTTCAAAAGGAACTTACAAAAAAAGGCACGTGCACGTAGGCACTACAACACAGTAACTGAGAATGAAGCTATTGTTCTCCTAAAATTCCTGATGGTGCACTCTAGTGGGCTAGGTAGGTGTTCTTGGCCGTTAAGCTGAAGGTCTGTTGATGTAAGCCTCCAAAATTTGGGGCAGTCGCATACAACAAAATTTGTTGAGGTTTGGAGAGTTTCTCAGGGCTGAGTCTGATTCCATAAATAGTCTTTCGAATTTGTATTTGTTACGGAGTATTACTGTAGCTTTCTTCCCGTATTCTGTGGCATGTATCCAGAGCATGGTCTGCAAGACCAGAATGGCTGTACTTGTGAAAACGGATGTAGTCCTTGTGTTCAGAAATTCTGATATTCGCTGTCCTGCCTGTTTGGCCAAAGTAAGACAGTTTACAAGCAAGGAAGGAACCTGCTGCAAGGAACCTGGTATACACCAGGTTGGTCTAGGGGAAGTGGTTGGTCTTTAGTGGAGGGGATAAGGGATGCCAATTTTCTATATGGCCTGTAACAGGAGGTCAGGTCATGTTTTTTTAAGATTTTGGTAATTTTTTGATGATGTGTTCACTATTTGACCACACAGCTCTGAAACACTCCTCACCTTCTTAACACACTTAAACAACCAACACCCCTGAATCAACTTCACCCTGGAAAAAGAGGAAAACAACAGCCTCCCTTTCCTAGACACACTAGTCACCCGCCAGCTGATGGAACCTTGGTTTTCTCAGTTTATAGAAAACCCACCCATACAGGCAGATACATTCACCAACAACCCCCCCCCCTCACAACAATATGGTGTGGTGAAAACACTATACAACAGGGCTAAACTAATCTGTTCTAACGACATGGCCCTAAACACTGAACTAAATCACATCCTCAACACTTTCTCAGCCAATGGCTCCCCCCCAAAAAAATCCAAATATTAAAACCTACAAACCACAGCCCTCCTCCCCCCCCCCCCACCTCCACAACAAGGATTACTCTAAATCCATCACCATTCCCTACATCCGAGGCACCTTGGAAAAAATTACTAAAATCTTAAAAAAACATGACCTGACATCCTCTTACAGGCCATACAGAAAATTGGCATCCCTTATCTGCTCCACTAAAGACCAACCACTTCCCCTAGACCTACCTCGTGTATACCAGGTCCCTTGCAGCTGTAAACTGTCTTACTTTGGCCAAACAGGCAGGACAGCAAATATCAGAATTTCTGAACACAAGGACTACATCCGTTTTCACAAGTACAGCCATTCTGGTCTTGCAGACCATGCTCTGGATACATGCCACAGAATATGGTGGAAGAAAGCTACAGTAATACTCCGTAACAAATACAAATTCGAAAGACTATTTATGGAATCAGCCTCAGCCCTAAGACTCTTTAAACCTCAACAAATTTGGTTGTATGCAACTGCCCCAAATTTTGGAGGCTTACATCAGTAGACCTTCAGCCCCAACAGCCAAGAACACCTACCTAGCCCGCTAGAGGGCACCATCGGGACTTTTAGGAGAACAATAGCTTCATCTCTTCATTCTCAGTTACTGTGTTGTAGTGCCTATGTGCATGTGCCTTTTTTTGTAAGTTCCTTTTGAAGATGGCAACGTGACGTTGCCGAAATATTGGAAATATTTATTAAAGTGTAATTTAATTTATATTCGTAGCTACGTTGTTCAATTCCTTAAGTGATTTAATAATGCATAACCAACGTATAAGCCTGTCTACAAGAATTAACATCATCCACGGAGATGCTATCGCACGGAAGGCTCGCCAATACGGTAAAATGAAGTTGAAGTTCTCTAGACAATTAAATCGTCTCACTTTCCTAAAACGCTGTCGGGATAATCAGGTAATCCCAATCTGTGTAAAATTCAAGCACCATTTTGTTTCACAAAAAGCTCTCCATATATATATAACCGTGCCAGTTTCACGAACAAATCACCGCCACGCGGTTTCTCTCAGCGGACATTAACGAAGCTATTCTTGCCTTCGAAGAAGAGCTTTCGTGCACTTTAAATCACAGGCTTTGGTCAATTTTACATGACGTCTCGTGTACCACTGCAGACAAAGAATTTATAAAAGTACGAGACCGACAGATGAAAAAATTCGAAAAATTAAAACAGAATTCTACCGTCAATCCAAAACTTCCTACCAACACCATAAGCAACCTTTCTTCAGTTACCCTGAAGCACTCAACGCGCTTTCACATGACCATCGCCATTGCTCCTAGAAATATAACTGGTGAGGATATTATGATCCAGATCGAACGCAGAATCCGCCACCTTCCACATCAAATCGCCAACAGTGTAAGACTGGATGTAGCTTGTGTCCTCTCCAAAGCAAGACCACCAAACACCAACATAATCAACAAGGAATATAAAGCTCTGCAGGAAATGAGGAATAATAAAGAATTAGTTATCACCAAAGCGGATAAGGGAAATGCAACTGTAGTACTTAACCAAAAGGACTACACAGGTAAGCTTAATGCTCTTCTATTAGAGCAGGCTACTTACCTCCCTATCGAATACAATCCCACCAACTCACAAATTAGGAAACTTCACAGGCTCCTTAAGAAAGTCACTTCTTGGTCTGTAGAAGTTACCAACAGATTAAAGCCGTTTAACTCTATACCCCCCCCCCATATTTATGGACTCCCAAAAATACATAAAGAAAATGTGACATTACGTCCCATAGTAGACGCATTGATTCCCCCACATACAAATTAGCTAAACATTTGGCCAAAGCTCTCTCATACTATACTGGCAACACACCATCACACATAAAAAACTCAACCTACTTCAAAGCCAGCAGAAAAACCTTACATTCCAACATACTGACATAATGGTCAGCTTTGACGTCTCCTCCTTATTCACAAATGCGCCACTCAAGGAAACTTTAGAGCTAATCCAAGCTAAATTTTCTCCTGATATCTCAGCCCTATTTCAGTTCACAATGAACTCAGGCTATTTCATATGGCAGGGAAAATTCTACAAACAAATAGAGGGGAGAGCCATGGGTTCACCACTTTCCCTACCCTTGGCCAATTTCTTTATGGAGACCTTTGAAGAAAAAGCCTTAGCCTCTGCCCCACAAAAACCAACCATATGGCTTCACTACGCTATTTGGCCACATGGCTCTAAAACACTCCTCTCCTTCTTAACACACTTAAACAACCAACACCCCAGAATCAAGTTCACCCTGGAAAAAGAGGAAAACAACAGCCTCCCTTTCCTAGACACACTAGTCACCCGCCAGCCTGATGGAACCTTGGATTTCTCAGTTTATAGAAAACCGACCCATATAGGCACATACATTCACCAACAATTCCCCCCCCCCTCACAACAATATGGAGGGGTGAAAACACTATACAACAGGGCTAAACTAATCTGTTCTAACGACATGGCCCTAAACACTGAACTAAATCACATCCTCAACACTTTCTCAGCCAATGGCTACCCCCCCCCCAAAAAAAAATATTAAAACCTACAAACCACATCCCCCCCCCTTCACAACAAGGATTACTCTAAATCCATCATCATTCCCTAAATCCGAGGCACCTCGGAAAAAATTACCAAAATCTTAAAAAAACATGACCTGACCTCCTGTTACAGGCTATACAGAAAATTGGCATCCCTTATCTGCTCCACTAAAGACCAACCACTTCCCCTAGACCTATCTGGTGTATACCAGGTCCCTTGCAGCTTAAACTGTCTTAGTTTGGCCAATCAGGCAGGACAGCGAATATCAGAATTTCTGAACACAAAGACTACATCCGTTTTCACAAGTACAGCCATTCCGGTCTTGCAGACCATGCTCTGGATACACGCCACAGAATACAGTGTAAGAAAGCTACAGTAACACACCGTAGCAAATACAAATTCGAAAGACTATTTATGGAATCAGCCTCAGACCTAAGAAATTCTCCAAACCTCAACAAATTTGGTTGTATGCGAATGCCCCAAATTTGGGAGGCTTACATCAGCAGACCTTCAGCCCAACGGCCAAGAACACCTACTTAGCCCACTAGAGGGCACCATCAGGACTTTTAGGAGAACAATAGCTTCATCTCTTTATTCTCAGTTACTGTGTTGTAGTGCCTACGTGCACATACCTTTTTTTGTAAGTTCCTTTTGAAGATGGCAACGGCACGTTGCCAAAATATCGGAAATATTCATTAAAGTGTAATTTAATTTATATTCGTATCTACGTTGTTCAATTCCTTAAGTGATTTAATAATGCATATCCAACATATAAGCCTGTCTATGAGAATTAATATTGATTTAAGTTTACTCAAGGTATGCATTATTTACAGTTTGTGTATGCATGACTAGTAGGATATTCTAGATTGTGATTTAACTTTAAGGAAAGAAACATAGAACTAAGTCTGAATCAGGAAGAACTGAAATTGACAAAGACTTAACGTAGATCACACTGCCTAAATATTCCTTTTCGATTTAATTTGTGAACACCATTTTGGACTGATTCTGTCAATGCACTATCCTGAAAATTTCGAACCTGTATAAGTTTAAGTGATCAATAATCAAGCCACGACTAATTAAAAGGTAAAGATTAACATAAGTGGGAAATGCTAACAATATCTGCTTTGCCTTTAGTTTAAAATCTTATAATCTCACACTCAATACATAGTCTAAGTGGCAAAGTCATAAACAAATCTGATAGACTATAAAGTGTGAGAACATAAGATCTAGTAGAAATAAATAAATGGCAACAGTCGATAGTTAAGGCAGTCGACCATTCACGAAGTTTAAGTAAAGAATTAAAGGACAAAACAAGGATAGAGAAATACCGCAGTAACGGAAAAATAACATTCTCATGGTGTTATTTAGAAGAATCTCACCTGTTTTTGTCTTCTTTGTTTCAGTAATATATTCTCAATGTAGTACTTTTCTAATTCTTCAGCTGATTGCACTTCTTTCCCACTGATACTTCTTATGTTGATGGTACTTATCTTCAATTTTGTTGATACTGAGTTTGTTCCAGTAGCTGAATCACTGTTCATTCTAGTTCTGTGATGATCTCAACAAAAGACTTGTTTATCTGCATGATGACCTAGCTGACATGAAATTTCTTTATATTGTACCCATTATTTTTTGTGATTTAACTTGCAAAATATAAATAGGTTGGTTGAATTCTAAACTGTCATCCTATCCCTGTTCATTCAGTATCTAGCCAGATAACTACTAATGGTGGATATTATGTCAGAAGCCCTGGTCAGTTCTCTGCAACCTTTAATAATTGTTATTCCTATAATAAATTATTCCCTACAGGTTCACCATAATAAAAGTTGACTAATAAGAAATTAATTTCAAAAAAAATAATTGCAAACAATAACTCAGCTCTATATAATTAGGGATAACTGAATGCAAAAATTAAGAGAAAAGTACTTCAGAGTTTACTTACCCAAGATAGATATAGGAAAAGAAAAATAACAGCATCAATGAAGATACAATCAGCCATCCATGAATAACCTATTAAAGATAAGTTTTTTTTTTTTCTGCAACTGATGATTACTATTTTAACTTAAATTCTTATAGAATTTATTAATTCTTTCCTGGAAAGAAAACATTTGTATGAAACCAATAACAAAGGAAAATTCTAACTAATTGCTTAACTACAATTGACTTGCACTACACTGAGAAACAAAGTTGTAAGGACAGGAACAATTTATTACAGTGAATTTCCTTCAGAATGGCATTGTGCCACAAATCTTTGTTTGGGAATTTTGGATAGTCTGTTATAACAGTATTTGCTATACTGAGAGTTAAGTGTAAGCAGTCACAAGGAAACACTCATAAATTTCATCTAAAATATTTTCTATTTCACAGTATAAGAATGAGACAATTTTCTATTATGTCTAAAATTTAAAAACAGTGAACACTGTAGCAACAGTCCAATTCAAGAAAGGATGAAAGCATGACTATTTGTGAATATATTAGCACCATGGGTACTCAGGTTGAAGCTTAATAAAAAGGAGAAAATTATTGATATTTTTGTTAAATAGTGTAGTCTTAGGGTGACAACAAATGAAGGCACCTGTTCTCTAAAAATCAGAAGCATGGATAAGTAAAAGGAGTAATTATTAATCTGATGATGTTGATCAGAGAACTGACAATGATTGCTACTCAAGTGTTCTAAGGTTTTGAAATGGTAGCATTGAAGATGCAAATTTAATTTAGATCAGGGGGTCGCCAAACTTCTTTGACCATCGACCCCCTTCAAGAGTTTCTTGACTTTTTATCGACCCCCTCTATTTTACTATTACGTAATTATAATAGGACAAGCAAAAAAAAAAAAGACGCATATGCGAGTTTTTAGATTGTTTATTTTATAGTTACAGTGTTTCTTGTATGTATAATATAGTATATATTATTATATTGGCTTAACATCAAAGGGATACGTTTTTGACGTCCTTATCAACATTGCATATTTGATAGGAAAGATAAATAATATATAAAATATAAAATTTAATTTAGATAACAAAATAACAATAAGACAATCTTCCTATAGGTATATATAAGATGTACAAAACTATCAGCCCTGCTCAACTCTTCAACATATTGAAGTTTAGTTCGTGAATGAATAACGATTGAATTATAATATTTATGTTGATGAATTTTAGAACATTAATGCTCACTTGTATGTCGATGCGCAAAAATGAGACTGGGATCGAATACGTGTAAGTATAAGTATATAAGCAACCACGCACGTTTTGCAATCTCGCTTCCGCTGTGGCGCCGTGCGGGAACCACCGACATCCGTTTATTGATAAATACGTCATTTTGGTCTACATGACTGGCCTCCATAACTATTTTCATGACCTTGCTCCATCTTACATGTCCTATTCATGTCACTGTATTATTTTTGTTTTCTTCCAACGAATTCTATGGTGGGTATCTAAGGCATGGTCTGCCAGCCCAGAGCGGCTGTATTGGTGAAACCGGATGTAGTCTTTGTGTTCTGAAATCCTGATATTTGCTGTTCTGCCTGTTCGGCCAAAGTAGGACAAAGTAGGAAAATGACCACTGTGGTGCTCAATCAAAAGGACTACGAAGGTAAGCTTAATACTTTAGTACTAGACTGTACTACTTACCTCCCTATTGAATATAATCCTACCAGCTCTCAGATTAGAACTCTCCACAGACTCCTTAAGAAAGTCACTTCTTGGCCTGTGGAAGTCACTAACAAACTAAAACCTTATAACTCTAGACCCCCCCACCCCCAATTATATGGACTCCCAAAAATACATAAACAAAATGTGCCATTACGTACCATAGTGGATGGCATTGATTCCCCCACATATAAATTAGCCAAACATTTAGCCAAAACGCTCACACCCTATACTGGCAACACACCATCACACATAAAAAACTCAGCCCACTTTAAAGCCAGTATAGAAAACCTCTGACTCCAACACACTGACATAATGGTCAGTTTTGACGTCTCCTCCTTATTCACTAATGTCCTACTCAAAGAAACTCTAGAGCTTATCCAAGCAAAGTTTTCTCCCGATATCTCAGCCCTATTTCAGTTCACAATGAACTCAGGCTATTTCATTTGGCAAGGAAAGTTCTACAAACAGATAGAGGGGACAGCCATGGATTCACCACTTTCCCCATCCTTGGCCAATTTCTTTA
Organism: Typopeltis vanoorti; assembly: GCF_054136105.1. NCBI lineage: Eukaryota > Metazoa > Arthropoda > Arachnida > Uropygi > Thelyphonidae > Typopeltis > Typopeltis vanoorti. The sequence goes on from NC_143558.1 coordinate 97,048,315, forward strand.
TGGAGACCTTTGAAGAGAAAGCCTTAAACTCCGCCCCACAAAAACCCACTATTTGGCTTCATTACGTGGATGATGTGTTTGCTATTTGGCCACATGGCTCAGACACACTCCACTCCTTCCTAACACACTTAAACAACCAACACCCCAGAGTCCAGTTCACCTTAGAAAAAGAGGAAAACAACACCCTCCATAGACACTTTAATCACTCACCAGCTTGATGGTTCTTTGGTTTTCTCTGTTTACAGAAAACCCACCCATACTGGCAGATACATTCACCAGCAATCCCACCACTCCCCCTCACAACAATATGGGGTTATAAAAACACTATATAACAGGGCAAAATTAATCTGCTCAGATGACAAGGCCCTAACTACTGAACTAAACCACATCCTCAACACTTTCTTAGCCAATGGCTGTAACCCCCAAAAAATACTAAAACCAGTAAACCACAACCCCCCCCCTCCACAATAATCCCCTACATCCAGGGCATCTCTGAGAAAATAACCAATATCCTCAAAAAATATGACCTTACTTCTTGTTACAGACCATATAAAAAGTTGGCATCCCTTATCCACTCTACCAAAGACCAACCACTTCCCCTAGACCTACCTGGTGTATACCAGGTCCCTTGCAGCTGCAAATTGTCCTACTTTGGCCAAACAGGCAGAACAGCAAATATCAGGATTTCAGAACACAAAGACTACATCCGGTTTCACCAGTACAGCCGCTCTGGGCTGGCAGACCATGCCTTAGATACCCACCATAGAATTCGTTGGAAGAAAACAAAAATAATACACCGCAGCAAGTTTAAACATGAAATATTATTCAAGGAATCATCAGCAGCTCTAAAAAACTAAAAACTGTTCCTAACCTCAACAAATTTGGGTGCATGAAACTACCCCAAATTTGGGAGACATACATTATGAGAACTTCAGCCTAACTGCCAAGACAACCAAATTAGCCTGCCAGAGGGCACCATTAGGACTTTAGGAACAATATTAGTTTCTTGCTTTCTTCCTCATTTGCTTTTGTTAGTGCCTGCGTGCACATACCATATCTTTATGTTCCTGAAGATGGCAATGTGACATTGCCGAAATATAGAAGTTATTCATCAAAGTTACCTTTATATGCGTTGTTAATTCCGTACTTTATATACTTTATATGCGTTGTTAATTCCGTAAACTAATTACCAGTTATGTATGACCAACGTATAAGCCTTGCTACTAGAACCCTAACAATGTTATATCGACCCCTGGGGGTCAATATCAACCACTGATTTAGATGAATAAATAATGCCTGGAAACAAAATCAATTTAGCAACAAATACTATTTTTCAAAATTAAAATTTATTTTATTAAATTAACATGTAAGCAATTTTTTTTTTTTTTAAATAAATGTTATTGTACTTCCTGGCAGGCTGAGTGAATAGCATAATTGCTCTTCAATTAACAGGCTGTATGTTTTAATTTCACTGACAATATGACTATTTATGAGAGTCTAAGTGGCTGCTGTGTTTCAATGCTTAATGTGAGACACCACTTGGCTTACCAGGGGCCTGAAGTAGTGTAAGAGTTAAATGCTTGGTGTCTAGAACAGCATTTCCTGAATCATCTAGCTATGTCCAACCATGAGTACTAAATGATCTATAGTTCTGCAACATTTTGTGGGTGGGATTTGCACTAAAACTCCTTACCCATTTAAGGATGAAAATGAAAACAAGAAATTATTTTCTTGTTTTCATCAAGAAAATAAGTTTTCACATGAAATATCTTCATAACCAGGATACTTGTTATATTACGTTTGATGCCATATCATTACTTCTACCACTAATCTCCATGGATCTAGCTTCCACTCCACTAAATGAGACCTAAATAAAGGTCAAAACCAGTTTCTGTATTAAGTCACCATAATGCATGACATTATACATTTGAAAATGGGAATATCCTCTGCACTGTGGGATACAGAAAACGTTATGTGAAACAAATTGCTCAGACATCATACATCTGATAAAGGAAGTATGCTTTGTGGGATACAGAAAAAGCTTTGTGAAATGAACTGCTCTGTATACAATCAGCACCATAACTGGGGCTGATTCATGAAGATATTTCTCATGAAGTTTTGTTTATAATTGGGTAAACTGAATATGGAAACAAGAATATAATTCCCCATTCAGCAAAAAATAAATTTCTTACAATTGGTAAAGGACAGTATTGGGATATGCACATGCAGAAAATGCTGATGGCCTATTGTTATGTTCAGAAAATTTACACCCATCACTGAAAAACTAGAACTACAAATCAACTAGAATCAAACTGAATAAAAGTATACAAACTTAACAACCAAGATGAAAATGATCAATTTATTACTGATAAACAGAAATTGAAAAATGCTAATTATTTTAACTATGTAGAAGCACTTTAATTATTATAGATAATACACTTTATATTGCCTCTGAACTTATAGTTCACCTTGCTCCTTTTTATAATCTTTGATATAGAGATAAGCAAAGCTTTTATGTTATGGAGCATCCTAAATTAGATTGTGCATTTTGACTACAATTCTATTTTTTAATTGAACATAAAATAAAAATTTAATGAAGTGATCATATATGTTACTACCTTTGTTATACTTTTAACAGTAATGATCTTTGAAATTTGGAATGGAGACTGCAGATGGTGATGAATGAATATATTAGTGACAGGTAAAATAGTAAGATGGGGGAGCTCCATTGAGTTTTAAATTTTAAATTTCAAGATGTCTTTGCAGTTTGGAGTCACACAGAACCAGAACTCCACTCATTTCTACAAAAAATCACAACTACATCCTCATATTAAGTTCACATTTGAAAAAGAATCATAAAAAAGTAGTTCCTTTCTAGATGTATACATCCAGTGTAAGTAAGATGGATCAATTTCCACTTCTGTCTACCGAAAACCAACTTGTTCAGGTCATTATATCCACAATACATCGTCCACCATCTATCTCAAATATGTGGCATCATAAAATCCAGAGTACACAAGATTTGTTCTTCTGAAGAATCTCTCAACCAAGAACTGAAAATTATAAAAATAAAAAAATAAAAAAAAACTTACTAAATGGATATAATCAAAGAATAATCCAAAAAATAATTAGCCACTCTCCTATATAGCAACAAAGACAACAAGAAGCCCACAGGATTCCTATGTCATATATTAAAAGCATCTCTGAACATGCGGCAGATATTATGAAAACATAGCAACTCATTGTTACCTGTAAACTCATGAACCAAATTCATAATCTGCTACCTTCTCCAAAAGAAACTCTCACCAATGATGCTACCTGGAGTATACCAAGTGTCATGTTCTTACAACTTGTCTTACTATGGACAAATAGGAAGATCTCTGAAAATGACGACCACATCCAGCTTGTCAAACCTCACAAATCTGACCTGGCACAACATGGGATTGAAAACACTAACCACAGGATCCAATGTGGAAAACACCAAGCTGCTACATAGATACATATATAAACATGATATACAAGTGCTGAAGAACTACTTCATAAACCTAGCCTCAATCGTATCATGATCATCCACAGTGATGGCACCAACCTTGCTCCAACATATTTTATTCATGAAGCTGTCCTAAACAATTTCAATGCTGTTCCAGCATTCTGTGAATTTCATTGCCTGAAGAAATGATGACAAGGTTGATATCTCTATGTGCTCTGCGACGAATGATTAGTTGTTTTGGGGAAACAGGATTATCAGGAGTTAGACTTGGCAGATGTTGCAAACCAATCAGTTCACAACAAGTGAATGAAGTTGATACTGCTGTTGTTGAGCAGGCCATGAATAACAGCATTGGTTCCTGCAGTACACATGCTATATCAAGACATATGAATGTGCCCTACACAACTGTCAGGAAAATTCTACAGAAGATTCTGCATTTCTACTCATTCAAGATAAAGATAACCCTGACACAGGAGTTGCACCCACAGGACTTTGAAAGTTGACTGATATTCACTTTAACATTCCTTGCTTGAGTGGAGTCAGACATTGCATGGACATGGATGATTTTGTAGGGAGATGAGGCTCAATGGAGCTGTGAATATCCACAATTGCCAATATGGACTACACACAACCTGCATGCAATCAATAACTTGAATGCAATTCCTTTGCATTCAAGTTATTGTCCAGTGTGGGTTTACAGCTTTGTTTATCACTGGACCATTCTTCTTTGATAGTATTGCGACATGATATACAATTTTGTTGTGCTACAGCAGCAGCAGTGCATGTATTCAATCATTTTCATGCAGGATGGGCCCTCCTCCACAAAATCAGTCGATCCGTAGAGGAGGTTTGTTGATCACAGAAGTCACAGTGATCAGCCATGCATTTCTCACTGCATGGACACTTCGTTCACCTGATCAGACTCCAAGCGACTTCTGGTCTGGGGATTTCTCAAAGACAGGGTTTATCGGGATCATCCTGATAACTTGTCAGTGCTGAAAGACAGCATAACACAGAATGTGCACAACATCAGTCCCCACCAGCTGTGTTCTGCCGTTGAACACACTGTGCAAAGAATGCAGTTTGTGGCATACCAGGAAGGGCAGCATGCTGAACAGAACAGCCTGTGAATGCATAATGGAAATGAATAAAAATATGTTATTTATGCTTGTATCACTTTTCTTCTTACACTCAGAGAAAAATTACTAGATCTACATTTGGTACATCATACAATGGTAAATTTTGGAACTTTCCTTTTTTTTTCTCTATCTCTCAGATATCACTTCCACATGATGCATAATGTATTCCTACAAAGTTTCGCACATTTGGATCACTGGGTGGCACTCCACAAAGGCTTAAATAGGGATACTTTAATTTTGATCAGCCCGCATTTTATGTTTAACTAATTTTAATTATTTTCAGCCCAGTAGTTTTATTCCATGAACACACAACTGTACACAAAGGGATTCCAATTTAACGAATGAGCTCTGTTTCTTTATTCAATTCCGTATTTTTGCTCGCTGTTTGTACTGATGATGTTTTATGATACACAAGACAAAATATTTACATAATAAATTTATTTTTACTGTGGTGTTATTGTATGGTTATGGAAACTCCACAGGTGTCATTATACAAGAAATTCCATAAAAATGTTGGCAATAGTTGGAGAATATGAAATTCTTGTAGCTGTCCCTTCAATCTGTTTTGAAAAGGGAACTATCCCAGATTGAATAACAAAGTCAAAAAGTTTGACTTGGTTATGTTATATGGGATGAATATCCTCCAAAATTATATGATGTGCCTAAGATTTACAAATCTGGTGTGGCTTGTTGTTGATTGCATCTGATGTCCAACTAATAAATTATCAAAATAAGCGTCCACTTTAATGGCTACTTCTGCAGGAAGATCTTCAACTTATACTATAAACACTCTGAGTTTTGAAAACAAGACCTATGATCTTCATCTAAGCCCTTCTGATGTTATGATTAGTTTGAATATTGTGTCATTGTTTAATAACATTCCTTTATCAGATACCATCAAATTACTCCTGTAAGAATTTCCATCTGATATTGCCAAATTTTTTTGACTTTGTTATTCACTCTGGATATTTCAACATTCAAAACATATTTTACTAATAGATCAGAGAGTCAGCTACAAGAAATCCTCTTTCTTCAACTATTGCCAACTTTTTTATCGAATGCTTTAAAATACATCAGCTCTACAATATTTCAACAAGACCTACACATTGGTATAGATATGGTAATGATGGTTTTGCAATTTGGAATGGCTCTTCTTCTCATTAATAGTAATTTCTATTCAAAATAAATGCAGTTCATTCAGAATCCAGTACACCTTAGAAAAAGACAATCAAATAGCATTTTTTGGATCTGTTAAATTTTTTACCAAGTGGACAGCATCTTGCATTTTCAGAAGAAAACTCAGACCACTCCACATGATTCTACATAGAGCAGACCCAGTCAAAAAAATTGGGACTGTGACCTACTCTTTATGTTCTTCAGATGAACTTCTGCAGAAAGAATTGAGAAGAGTTAGGTCAATTTTCTTATCAAATGGTTCCAGTGATGTTTTCATTAATAAGGAATTTAGCAGCTATAGCATTCCTGTCTCTTTTGCTCAAAAGAATATCACTCATTCCTTTCCATTATGTGCAAAGAATCTCAGAACATATTACAAAAATTTTAAAATATCTAAACATTTTCGTGGCTTCTCATCCTGCTGGAAAAATCTCCACCCTTCATCTTGTTAAGGACCAGCTCCTACTCTTGGATTTCCTGGTGTCTACCATGTTCCATGCTCCTGTGGCTTATTTTATTATGGATAAGCTGAAAGATCTGCTTTTATTATTATTATTATTCCTGACACCTCCAAGGAGTCCGAAGACTCATCGCAGGAGGACACCTATGACTGTCTCAACCACTACACCAAACCTCTACTAACAATCAATGCCATCTACCGCCCACCTCCACCACAACTAGTATTCTATGTCTGTAAATTGTGTGTTCTGAAGGGCTGATTTGTCTGTATGCGGGATGAAAAACCTGACTTTCTGGGAGGAAAAACCCTGCTACTTCCGTATGAGATTGGCTAACTCACTTTCGATTAAAAAACGTCCAGATAAAGATTCCTCCCATTGCGACGAGAATCGAACTTAGGCCTATTCCAATCGAAGGGCGCAACGTACCGCCGTTCTTCCAATTGTGCTATGGAGGCGCTATTTTAGTGGTCATGAAGAACATAAATCTTGAATCAAGTCCCATGAGCCTGAACAGTTGGGGCTTGCAAAACATGCCATCTCTAACAGGCAATCCTTCATAAGTGCTGATTTCTTATGGAATTCCTTCTTAAAGAAACTTGTGAAACTATGCAAATTTTAATTTTACACACTGCTTGAAAAGAAGTCAATGGACATCATAGTGTGAGGAACAAAGAACCATGGCACCCACCTTAACAAGATTTAGGAACTCCTTTTGCTGCAATGACAGCAGAAATTCTATGGGGACATACCTTCCACAAGCGTAGAATAGCAATCAATGGGAAGTTTGGACCATTCTTCCTGTAGGCAAGTAAAACTACAAAGAATTCTATGTTCATTCTTTGAGCTCATATTTATATAAATTCCAGAATGTGCATATATCTTATGTATTTAAATAAGAATTTAAAATAAGAAATTGATTTACTAATTGTAATTCTACAGAAAATATGAATGCTAGATTTCCTCAGAGAGAGAGAGATTAACTTAATATATACTGCATTGTATCTGCTGTATACACAGCCATGTCATCCACCTTAATAAGATGTAGGACCATCTTTTGCTGCAATGACTGCAGCAATCCTATGGAGCACACTTTCCACAAGCATACAATAGCAATCAATGGGAATTTAGGACCATTCTTCCTGTAGGCATGTAATGAGGTCCCGGACTGTTGTGGGGCAGACATCGCTTGACCTCATCTAAATGATCCAGTTTATCCCACAGATGTTCAGTAGGGTTGAGATAAGGGCTCTGTGGAGGCCAGTCAAGTGTTGCGACATTCATGTCCACAAACCATTCAGTTACAGCAACAACCTTATGACAGTGCACTGTCTTGCTGAAAGAGACGATGGTCAGTTCCATAGAAATACAAAGCATTGCATTGTCCAGAATGTTCAGATACCTCACAGAGTTATGTTCATGGCACCACAAATGAAGCCAACCAGGAAAAACAGAACTATACCATCACACCATCTCAAATTTCGTAGTTGGGGTTATGCATTCTGCTAAGAGACAATCACCAGACATCTGCCACATCCACATACACACCCATCTATCTGCTCATTAGAGGGTGCAGAATGATTCATCACTCAATAATACAGCTTTCCAAGCTTCCATGTCTCACTGTACATGCTCTTTGCACCACGGAAGACGATGCTACACGTAGATTCAGGTAATGTGGGGTTTACATATTGTGGTCCTACCATGGAAATCCATGTGGGTGATAGGTCATCCACTGTGTTTAGCACTTACAGTTGACTCCCTGTACTTCCATCTCAGTATAGTATCACTGATTGATGACCTGGGATGGTCCAATTTGTAAACAATTTGCAGATCAGATAGGCCTGAAACATGGCATCCTATCACAACATTTCTTTCAAACTCCATCAGTTCCCTTCTCATAGCCATTTGATCTGGACACAGTTGCACTGATTGAGAGGCATCATATGCCTCCAATTTATACAAACGACTCATTACATGGCATGATGCACTTTACCCATTAGGGTATCCATTGACTTCTTTCTAAGCAGTGTGGGTGGGAGTATTCCCCTTCCCCCCAAATAGTTAGGAAAAAATGTTGTCCTTTTTTTAAACTTAGGTTAACATTATATAGTGGCACTTTTTCTGTTAATTGCAATGCTGTTTCATCTCTGTTCTGAAGATGCCTGTGAAGCATAGCCAAATATTTTATGGTATGGTGAAAAAAAAAAAAAGAGTACTGAATTTTGACATCCCCTTTGAGTATACAGACGATGTGATATCTTGTTCGACTGCATGCACATTAACAGAAGAGCTCATGTAGAGTCTATGCGATTACATTTAGTTGTGGCAATGGTGTTGACACTGGAAGTAAAGGCATTTATTGTTGAGCATTATTTTTGTTCATACAGAGTTGGTAGAGCAAGTGGGCCAAACCTACAACATGTCTGCAAAAAAACATTCCATTTTATGCACAGGTATTCCAACAGGATGGAGCAACCTGTCACACATCCCATGGTTCTAGAGCCTATTTATCAGAACAATTCCCTGGGAGGCTCATATTAAGGCTCACAGAATTCCCATACCCTTAACGTTCTCCTGATCTCACATCACTTGATGCCTTTGTTTGGGGTATGTTGAAGGAATGTATATTCCACCATGACTTGCCTTCAAATCTTGGGATAATATTACATGATATATCCAGCATATGTCCCAACTCTTGTTCTCCACCAATATGATAGAGAACCTTAACATGTGCTATGAAAACTGTCTTGAAAGATAAGGTGTCCATTTTGGGCACATAATCTACTATCGCTAATGTTTTATTCAACCAAGATTCTGCCAACAGTTGTGGATGTACATGTCATCACGTGTAAACATATATTCCTTTGTTAATAAACCGGTTTACTCCATAATATATATCGTTGTAGTTATACAATATCTTTTTTTTGTGCGATATTGTACAAAAAATGATAACGATGTTGCACATGAATTTTCAATCATGTATTATTCTTATTAGTATTCCAATTTTAAAATAATCCTTCGTTTTGCAAGACCTTATTATGGATGTAGAATGCCATTCATAATAAATAAATACTTGTGACATCTTGAAACAGGTGCACATATTCTTCAAATTCAACAAAATTAACAGTCAAATATAAATGACATCTCTGATTTCAATTGTAAATAAGAAAATCTTTATTTCCATCCTTTATTTTTCTTTGAAAAATAAACACCAGTCAAAGAACTATGTAATCTGTTGTCATTTAAAGATTCTGAGAACATTCAAAACCAAATATTTAATATGGATATTTCATACAGGACCTTTAAATATTTTCTTTCTTATCAGTATTTTAAACAGATATTGGAAACTTTAGTAAAAAAACTAGAAACATGTACTGAAGAGAGGGAAAAAAGAATAAAACATTTTTAAATCAGCTTTTAATGTTTTTTGCAGTTTTCACTGAGAATATTTTTTTAATATCACATACTAATGCAGTAAAACATTCAGTACATATCATTGCTTAATATCCCATGTGTTAGAAGGAAGGAAAAATATCCTATAACACATTTCCTAAGATTTAAGTTTTTCACTTTTGTGGCTGTACTGTTGAGTAAGCATTTTCTCAGAAATAATATATATATATATATATATATATACACAATAGCCATATTAGAGCAAATAATTATGATCTATGAATAACAGCATATATTACTTACTTTGTAACATCTAAATTTGTAGAGTACGATAAGAAGGATTGTCATACAAACTATAACCCCCATTAAAATGAAAGCATTAGCAAAAGACTGCCATACTTTTGTAGGTGTATCAACTGTCTGATCCGTAAATGGTGTGTAGACTCTGGAAAAGAAAAGAATAATATGTGGATTCTAATCTTAACCTTCATGAGAAATTTATTACCATAGCAAAACTCTTCAGCAGTGCTAAAGAATACTTATGTAGCAGCAATCACTAACAGGCAACACAGCTCTGCAGTTAAATACCTTTTAAATCCTTTTGTTAATTACAACACAACACTAATCTTGTTTCCAGAGAGGAAGTGGCCCAATTCTGAATTTTGTTGTAATTTGTGACTATCCTATAAATTTAAATCATCCTACAAGGGTATCTACATTATAGGATGATTTAAATAAATTGGCATTGTAGGCAAGAGATAATGGTTGTAGCCGAATGTTGCAAAATGTAAGGCTATGCATTTCAGGCTGAAAAGATTGCATGATGTGTATCACATTCATGGTATTGGATTGCAGGAAATTGATTAGGCCAGGGACTTATGAATAAAGATGGACAGAGAGTGGAAGTTAAGAGAGCATACTGCAAAAAGTTGACAAAATAGTTCGAAGAATTACTTATATGTAGATAAACACCCAAGGTGTTTTCCATAAGGCTGAATAATAAACCTATGATTTGGCCACATCTTGACAACTGCACACGTTTGGTCACCTGGGTTTCTTGGGGATAAGGAGATAGAGAGGATTAAGAGATTAGCGACCAAGCTGGTGACAGGTTAATAGGTTGAAGAATGGGTTGCAAAATTTAGTTGACAGGTGGAAAATAAGAGATATAATAGAAATGTATAAGTTAAATGGGTTCTATAACACTGACACAAAAGAAATTTTCCAATACACAATGAACAAAGAGAACTAGACGTTATCCCTGGAGGTTGTGTAAGAATGTGGACTAGATTTTTTGCTTAGAGAGTTGAATGAGTGGAATAAGTTGCCAAATTTGTGAGTGCCCTGACAGTGAATGAGTTTAAAGACAGGTTTGATAACTATTGTGTGCATAAAGGTTACTGTGGATCTCCAGTAATGAGTCATCTGACTCCATGGAGATACCACAACAACAACAACAATAATAATGCACATAGATAAAGCATTTGCATTTATCCCTTTAATCCAATCCATTGTGTATTTCTTGGGCATATATTCAAGTAAAATACAGATCACTAACTATTCATAAATTATATTTTATTGCAATATATATATATATATATATATATGTAGAAGGTATTTTACCTTGGGTATAGTAAATGTTAAAAATACCAAGCAATTTTAAACCTGGTTTTACTCCATTTCCCAAGTAAGCAAACAGACAAACAAGTCAAGTTTGCGCCTGCAAGTGATGCAAGTCTAGCTGATCCTACAGGTAGTGCAAGACCAAGGCAACTCGTGGTAAAGGTGGCATATTGTGTAATGTAAATTGTACATGTAATGTATATCATATTTGAAATATTGATGATATGAAAGATACTAAGAGCTGATGTAATTATTTTTCATGTGATTGTGACTGATGTTAGCACCTACCACTGTTTACACTGTAGCACAAAAATTCCAAAACAAAGTCAATTCTTTCCTTCATAGAACAGATTTGGAACAGGGCAGAAGAAAATATCAAAGTTAAAAGTATAATATTTTAGTGAAGTGATAAGTTATTTACCCCCAAACATTTACTTACTTTGAATGTTTACTAAGCTTTCAGTACCCATGTATCCTTTAAAAAATTTTCTGAATGCTGCTGTATTCCTCCCCCCCCCACCCACAAAGGTAATCTGGGAGAAGTTATATTTCATGCAAACAAAATTATGAAGTTTAAGTGTTTTTAAATAATAAGAAATGGTTTAATGAGATGAAAGTTTCTGTTGAGAAGAAGTTGGTTTGATGAAAGCTAGTTCAATATTTGTTATTTTTCAGCAGTAGATGGGACTCTACACAAAAAAACTTTTTTTTAGGTCCACAAATTTAAACCTTTAATGGAAATAGTTGGAACAATGTGGCTGGCATGCAATCATGCCACCAACAAATATTATCCTAATCAGGGTCGGCGGAAGCGGGCAAGGTTCATAAGTTCATTTTTAAGAAACAAAATTTTTATCATAAAAACAAAAAATTCTTAGAATGATCAATATTAAAATAAATAAGGCAGGATAAACCAAATAATTTTAAAAAATTGTATATTGCCGCCTCTTTGATCAGCAGGCTATTTACAATTTTGCAGCAAGAGCAGGCTAAATGCTCGCCTGCAGAATATCTACCAGTCATATGGTACGCATCTCAGTAGGCTACTGACAGTAGTGCAGTGCAGACTATTATTTTGTCTCTGTGTCGTGTTGTGTAATAATTTCTTGTGGGTATAAAATAGAAATGGAATCAAAAATTTTAAAAAAAATTATCCAGTGCACAAAATCGTAAGCGTCATGCTGCAAAAGAAGCAGATATTAAAAAACAAACTGGGGCTCTTAATAAATTTGTTAAAATATTCTGATGCAGATTTTAACCAACTCGATACATCAGAAATCAGAGTTGAAGAACCGTACACATCATCCAGTTTGCACGAAAGTACTATTGCAACTATTGCACAAGATAACAAGATGTATGATTTAAGTGAAAAACAGTTAGGAGAAGATTTAGTTGTAGTTGACTACGAAACTAACACATTGCTAGTCTCTGTAAATTTAGAAGATCCAGGTGAATGGGGAAATATTGATGAAAAATTACGAGTTGTTTTAATTGAAATGGGGCCTGTTCAAAAGAAAAATATAATATATCCCAGAGATACATATGGTCGTAAATTTGGCGACACGTATTATAATAGAACAATGGAAAACGGGCAGCTCATGCCAAGAACATGGCTCATTTATTCCAAAACTTTAAATTCTGTTTTTTGGTTTTGTTGCAAACTTTTCACATCTACTTAATCAAGTAGTCTTGTAGAAGGTTATAACAATTGGAGAAATGTAAGTACAACTTTGTATAGACATGACACTAGTTTAACTCACATGAAAAATTTCTTAAAATGGAAGGAACTTGATAAAAATTTAATAAACAAAACTACTATTGATTGCCAGACTCAAAGAATGTATGAAATGGAAAAGAAACATTGGACAAGTGTTTTAGAACGCTTGATTAAAATTATAAAATTCCTTGGTAGCCAAAATTTAGCTTTTCATGGATGATCTAATAAATTACATGAAAGGAATAATGGCAATTTTTTAAAATTAGTAGAACTGTTTGCGAAGTTTGATCCCATTATGGAAAAATCATGTTGAAAGGGCCCTACAACGAAACAATAGAGTACACTATTTGAGTAAAGACAGTCAAAATGAAATATTGGAAACTTTAAGTAACGCAATCAGGGATACAATTTTATTATCAATTCGAAAATCTAAATATTATTCCATAATTTTAGACTGCACACCAGATGGAAGTAAAACAGAACAAATTACCATTATTATTCGCTTTGTTTCCTGCGACAATGGAATTATTACTATTATTACGGGCAACTCCAGGGAGTCATTAGACTCATTGAGGGAGGCCCCAAATCATATTCATCACAACTATTCAACATTCATACAGTATCTATCATACCTTGCCTTAAACTCATTCACTGTCACAGCATCCACCACAGGCTCAGGGAGCGCATTCCACTCATTCACTACTCTAAAAGTAAAGAACCCAGCTCTAACATCTTTACTAACCACACTTTTGCCCAGTTTCCATGGATGTCCCCTAGTCCTCCCACAACCAGCCCTGTTCTCAAAAATATCTTCTGAATTAATTTTATAGAAACCCTTCAGTAATTTGAATGTCTCAATCATATCTCCCCTCCTCCACCTATCAACCAATTTTTGCAACCCACAAATCCTCAACCTGTTCTCATGAGGTTCATTCCACAGACCTGCTATCATCTTGGTCACTCGCCTCTGGATCCTCTCCACCTCCTCCCCATCAAGAAGAAACCTAGGTGACCAAATCTGGGCACAGTAGTCGAGATGGGGTCTTATCAAGGCTAGATACAGAGGAACAATAACCTGCTTGTCTCTGCTTGTCAACGTATTCTTCAGTAACCAAGTGATTTGATGAGCTGATTTAGCCACTTTTGCAATGTGTCCCCTAAATTTCAATTCCTTATCCTCCAACACTCCTAAATCTCGTGCCTTATCAATTTCTTGGAGCACAGTTCCACCAATGCAGTAAACTGCCGCCAATCTTTTCACCCCAAAATGCATAACCTTACATTTTGCCACATTAAATTGACATCCATTCTCCTTAGCCCAGACCTCCAACCTATCCAAATCATCCTGCAAAATTTTGACATCATCTGCATTCACTATTGCCCTACCCAACTTTGCATCATCCGTAAACAAATGAACTGTTCCTCTCAGATCCTTTCCTCTATCATTAATGAACAAATTAAACAGCAGTGGTCCAAGAACAGATCTTGTGGCACACCACTAGTCACAGGCCGTCTTGTGGACTCTACTCCTGGGTAAACCACTCTCTGATATCTCTCCGTCAACCACCCTCCTATCCATCTCACCAACCCTATGTCCATCCCCATATGCTGCAATTTACTGATTAGAATTCCATGTGGTATCCTGTCAAAGGCCTAACCAGGTCCAGTAGAATCACTGTAAACCCATTACCCTTATCCAGTTCAGCCGTCACTGTGTTATAATACGTGAGCAAGTTACTGAGGCATGACCTACCCTTCACAAAATCATGCTGTCCCCGATACAGTATCCCATTTTCTTCTATCCAATCTTGTATTTTCCTCTTGACTATTTTCTCTAAGAAATATTTCTGATAATGATTCCTGTTATGCTGATTGGCCGGTAATTTTCAACAGCAGCCTTGGAACCACCTTTGTGCAGCGGAACTATTTTCCTCTCTTTCCACCCCCCCCCTTGGGACTGACCCAGACCCGAGGTTCAAATTAAACAAAATGGTCAGGGGCACTGATAATTCTTTAGCCGCTTCATGTATGACATGAGCTAGTATACCATCCAATCCCACAGATGTATTGACATTGAGGTTCTGTAATAGACTAGTTACCTCTACTTCATTCATCACAATTCCAGTATAAGCTGTTGGTTCTTCCATTCCTGCAAAGTCACCACCTGGATGATATATTCTTGCAAAGTGCTCGCTCAGTAATTCCACAATATCGACTGATTCGGTTACCTCCCTACACTCAGCATTTTTTAAGATCATTCTACCATGAGCATTTTCCTTTTACTTGCAACATATTGAAAAAAACTGTTCGGGATTCTCTTTAGCCTGCATGGCCAATTATCTTTCGTAATCTGCTTTTGCTTTTCTTACCACCCTTGTTACCATCCTGGCCTGAGCTTTATACTGTTCCTGCGCCTGATGGTCACCTTTCTCCTTAAATTCCCTCCATAATTGTTTCTTTTTCTGCAGCTCAAGCTTAATAGTGTTATTCATCCATTTAACCCCTACTTGATTTATTATTCGGACTCTTGGTATACAGTCAACCATTATCTCCTGCAAACAGTTCTTAACCACCTCCCATGCACTATCAACATCCAGCCCTTGCAGTTTTACATGACATGGCACTGAGCCAAGCACACACCTAAGCTTGTCATACTTACCAGCCCGGTAATTCCACATGTACCCTGTCTTAATTGTAAACTCCACTCCTTTAGCCACCTCCCAAGTCATGACCTTATGGTCACTCTCACCAATTGGTGGCAACATGGTCATGTTTGTTACAGCCACATTCTCAGTTGCAATTACCAGGTCCAGCACTCTCTGTCCCCTGGTATTTTCCACTACATGTTGCCGTAGATAGTTGTCCCTTAATAACCGCATAAAATCCAATTCCTTCCTCCCATGTGCCCTCTCCTCTTTCCAGTCAATGTTACCATAATTGAAATCACCCATAATAATTACCCTCCTTCCACTCATTTCTTCTATTTGCCTATGCATACTATCCCCACCATCTATTCCATCACCTGGTCTATAGCAGCACCCAATTGTATATTTTGTTCTGCTAGATTCTATCTTACACCAAACAGCCTCAAATGTGCTCTTTTCTCTATCCTGCAGTTCAACTTCTATACTCCTTGGCTGCAGCTCATCAGCTATCATCAATAACACTCCTTCCCCCTTTTTATTCACCCTGTCACTCCTGAACATGCTATACCTGTCGCATTCAATCCCACTAGTGTTATCCTCTTCTGCCAGCCATGTTTCACTAATACCAACAACCTGTGGCCTGGAAGTGCCAACCATGGCCAAAAACTCTTCCTTCTTGTTCCTAATACTCCTGGCATTAGTGTACATGAATTGCAGAAGCCCATTTGTCCTATCCCTACTTTGATGCCTTATACTAACTATCCCATTCTGATTTGTTGTCCTTCGTACTCGCTCAGGCATAATATACTCATTCATACACTCAACTGCCTCCCTAAAGTCTGCATATCTACCCCCCCCTCTTAATAAATCTAGTTTCCCTGAGTCTGTACATCCACTTCCACATCATTCATCAACACTTTTTCAAGTCTCCGTACACCAACTCCATTCAAATGTAATCCATACATCTTATATAAGTCCTTTCGCCCATCGAACTCATTCCACACATCCACAAATTCCACACCACTCTCCATGCATAACCCACGCATAAAGTCATTGGCAATTATGGCCCTCCTTCTAAACACTTCGCTGTCATACCGCGGTAAGATACTCGCCATCCTAGCTCTCTCACTCTTCTCTTTTGCTACCTCAAATAATTTCCTCACATCCTCTATCATTTCCATTTTGTCCACTATCATTTCCATTTTGTCCTCTTTCAAATCATTTGTTCCTGCCACGATTATCATCTCTTTCATCCTCTGTTTTTGCAGTCGAATAGATTCGCTGACGTCCTTTATGTTCGCACCTGGCTGGTACGACTTCGTTAAACTCTCAACTATTACACCTCTTAATAGCGAATCCGCATACAGCACTCGTTCCTTCATTTTATTGACGTTTACGAACATTCTATTATTTGCCATCACAGACGTTCGCCGGTACGTTCAGCACACATTTTTCCATACACTCCAGTTGCCTTTTAGCTCTGTGTATCGCACCGTTCAAACAGGCAATTTCGCTACTCGCATTTATCTCACCATTTTTATTATCAATCAAATCATCCATTCGTTCTGTATTTCTACCTTCATTTACACTTTCAACGATGCTCTCACACCTATCTGGCACTACCACGCAATTCTCTAGCACACCGCCATTTTCTACATTCCGACTATCGTTAACGATATCACTCTCGCCACACAAAACACGCTCGAAATCCTCATTCTCTTTACACTTTCTGCACATATTAACGCCACTATCAGTTTCTAACCAGACTCCCACCGCTCTTCGCAAGGTATACATCTCAGAGACAGCACATTGCATAAATTCGTTTACATCAAAACTCTTAAACAAACATGGCGACCTGGCCGCCATTTTTTTCTTTATCAGTGCCATATGTACGCTATCTTATCTTAAAATTAATAATTAAAATAACAGAAAACATGCAAAAATTGCACAGACACACCAAGAAACAAAAAACAAACAATACTACTTAAAATTCTAGTAACATTTCTAATGTTAACACAAAATACTACTAATCTTTTCAGGAGCTCTCGACAAGCCGACGATCTAATCAGTGCGACACCAGAATTGTCAAGGTCAGGGAAAACTTTTTAGGTTTTGTAGATATATCAGATTCCACAGGACGTGGTTTATGTGCAACAATAATGGAACAACCGGAAAAATGGAACATTCCCATTGAAGACATGCAAGGTCAAGGGTATGACGATGGGGCAAATATGAAAGGGAAAATATGGGCTCCAAAATTTCCTTTTGAACAAAAATCCTCGAGCTTTTTGCGTGCCATGTGCTGCTCATACTCTAAATTTAATCATTAATAATGCAGCCAAAGTGAATGCAGATACAAATAGTTTCTTTGCAATTATTCAAGAAATATACAATTTCTTTTCATTCTATTACAAATATTGGGCAATTCTTTTGAAGTTCATAAAAAATTTAACATTGAAACAGCCATCAAAAACGCGATGGGAAAGTAAAATTAATGCAATCTGTCTACGATATCAGTTAGGAGAAATTTATGATGCACTTTTTGAAATTTTAAATAATGAAAATTTTAATAAAGAAACTCAGCATGAAGCACAAATTATGTGCTAAAATGAAGGACTACAAATTTATTTGCTCTCTTATAACTTGGCATGATTTACTTAACAGAATAAACCCTGCGAGTAAAATGCTTCAAGACAAAAATATGAACATTACACTTGCTTTAGAATCTATCGAAAACTTAAAAATATTCTTACAAGAGTATCGATCAGATACTCTTGTAAGAATTTTAAAGAAGTCTAAAAAACAGCAAAAGATACTGAGTGAAGAGGTGGATGGAGAACAAGAATTTAAAACTGGTACAGAAGTTCAACGACGAAAGAACACACAACAATTTGACTACGAGCATCACGACGAAATGCCACAATCACCAGAAAATGAATTTAGAGTGAATGTGTTTTATACACTTCTAGACGTCGCAATGTGTTCGTTAATAGAACGTTTTGAACAACTAAAAACATGTTATGATAATTTCAATTTCTTGTATAGATTACTACAAATTAATAAAGAAGATTTACGAATAAATTGTGAAGATTTAGAGATTCTCTTGAAGGATGCCAACAAGACGTAAATGCAATAGAACTATATGACGAGTTATGTGCTTTCCAGGATATTTTTCGGAAGGATAATATAAATATTCAAAACCCTTTCAATATTCTTAATTTTATTGTGTCCAATAATTTATCTTTCCCTAACTTTTCAATTGCTTTAAGAATACTATTAACCTTACCTGTTAGTGTAGCGAGCAGTGAACGTTCCTTTTTCCAAGTTTGAATTGATTAAAACCTACTTAAGAACAAGTATGTCACAAAAAAGGCTGTTAGTTTGCTGTTAATAACTATTGAAAATGATACATGTGCGGAATTAGAGGTTAAGACCATTATTTCTAATTTTGTGAATATGAAATCAAAAACTCTAAAATTTTAATAAAAAAAATTCAAGTATATTTATGTAATTTAATTTATTTTCTGTAATTCTGCAAAGATGTTATTTTTTGAATACTTATATTAAATGTTCTAATTATTTCTGAATTGTTTTCTTGTTTTCTCATCTATCTTGAGTTTCTTTTATTTTCCTCAAAGATACTTCAATTTATAAAAATTATTAAAAAATTTTTATAAGTTACTAAGAATTTAGTAACTTGTAAAATGCAAGAATTTTTTAAACTTTAGTTCAAATAAATATTAACTTTAATTAAAATTCATTTTAATTTTGTTAGCGATTCGGGTCGGTGAGAAGGTTATAATCCCTGTATCATTATATTAAACGATTAAAGTGAATTTTTTGAATATTCGGGTTTTTAACGATTATCCTGCCTAGTCAACACCCCTGGTTCGTTACATTTAGCGAACCCACGTGTGGCTGTTCTGTCAAAATTTATTTAAGAAATTTCAAATAATTTAAATTGTTATTATCGTAAAAGAACCACACACGCCTGGATCGTTACAGGGGAGCTTAGATAGAAATTGCATTAGGGCGGCAAAGACCCTAGCGCTAGTTCTGATCCTAATTGAGATCAACTAACAAACAAATTTGTCTAAAACTTCTTTTAGATTTTTAGTTATTGAAAAATTAATTATAGAATAGATCTGCTTTACTGTGACAATATGGCAACAAAAATCTAAAAGTAAAAAAATAATAATAAAATTTTTTAAAAAAAGTCCCTCGTACTCTAAAGTTTCTTTCCGTATACCCCCAGGGATATGCATACCGCACTTTGGGAAACACTGCTGTAAACAAAGGCAGAGTTTACAGCAGCATCAGCAAGCACAGGAGAGGAATTTCAACAGACAACAGGAGAATGCTAGAAAATATCAGCTAGGCAGCAGATAGAAGTGCAAAAAAAATTCAAAGTTATGAATTTTTAATTTATAATATGGACTGAGACTTTCAATAAAATTAAGGAACAAAACTGAAGTTTTATTAAAAAGTACTTTTAATAAAACTTCAGTTAAAGTACTTAAAGTACTTCTTACTGGATTTTTAGTTTAATTGAAGAAGCAAAGTAACTGTTGATAATTCATCTCAATAGTGACTGGAAGAGAAGAAACAATTTTTAATAGATGTGCCTCTGTTATGCTATAGACCAGGAGTGGCCACAACGTGATTCACGAGTAGCATGTGGCTCGCGTCCACCCGTCAAGCAGCTCTTCACGATCTACCAAGAAAAAATAAACAAAAAGAGAAGAGGAGACAACAAAAAAGAGGAACAAAATAAAAGAGAGAGATAGAGAGAGTTAATAAAAATTACTGCAATAAAAAAGTTTAATTCAAAACACATTAAATGAAGTTTACTTTGAGCAATTAGAATAATTTTAAAGTAGTCGAAACACAATAATTTTAATTACTTATTTACTAGTAGAGGCCTTTCTTGTATCCCTTTTCTTAGTAAGATCCTCAAAATTAGGTATGTAATTAGTCAAAGCTCGTTACAACCTCGCCATGCACACACTCACCGACTCCCATACCATTGCATCGTTTAAAGGTTGCAGCTCTTCTAAGTCTTACCGGAATTATCTTGGCTCCACAAGGATGCATAGTTGGCCACCCCTGCTATAGATTAACGGCCATTTCTTTAATACTGCAAGGAACAATCAACTGTTGAATATGCTCTTCTGGAAGAAAATTGTTCTGGAAGGCAGAACAATTTTCTTCTGTTAAATTCTCTGTTGTTGAAAAAGGAATGGATGACTGGAAAAACTGATAATTCAGTACAACAACTGATAAAATTTATCAGCTCTGCTTAGTTCACTCACATAGAACAAACAATGTTGAAAATGTATTTGAAGTTCTGCTTGAAGTGCAGTTTGATGGATTACAGTGATGTTATTTCTTGACCTCTATGCCTAAATTAGGGTTCGGTTACATTTAACTGAACCCAGTGCAAATCCATCATTTATTGAACGGTTTAACTTGAAAGTGTGAGAATGAATTAATTATCACTTCCATCTGATGACTTCTGTATATATTTACTGAATGGATTTGTATATATATAATATTTATATGTATATAATATTTGACTGATTAAATTTATTATTTGGATATGCCTGACTATTGGATATTTCTGACTTCAGCTTTAGATAAGGTTTCCTTTTATCAAGTTGAACACCTGAGTGAGATGAACAATAGAATTTCCTAAGGATGAATATGGTTAGTGTTTTGGAATTTAAAATAGAAGGGGGAAAATCATTACGCATAAAATGGATACAAAACATCTGTCACAACTAAATAAAGTAAATTTACTTTATTTAGTTATTATAAGTAATTATTTACTTTGTTAAAAACAAATAATTTATTAACTTTGTTTTTAACAAAGTTAATAAATTATTTACTTCATATAAAATGTATTATATTAATGTTAAAATATTTGTGACAGATTTTAATCAATTGGAAGATGAAAGTACTATAACAATGATGTTTTACTTTTCTAATTTTACTGAACTTCAACACATAGTAAAGTTAAGACAGCTGATGACAATGTTTAAATTATACAGAATAGATCTAGTTATCTTTAACACGTGCCTTTAAAAATGTTGATGTCAAATTTGAACACCTTTCTGAATGATATGACACTGAAGTTATACATGATACCATTCTGGTAGAGGATAGAAATTGAACAAATTGTAGTTGAAGATAAATGAATAATGAACAGACAAAATAAATAACTAAATATATATATATATTTTTTTAACATAACATTGCAAATTTTGATGTATCTACTATTTTGGAAAGAAATAAGATCTGAAATTTCCCTGATACCAAGGGCAAAATATATAACACAATTAAAACATACAATAATTACACAGTAATACAAAGTGTAATAAGTTCATTATTTAGCTCATGCATAATGATCAGATAATTATCAGAAACATTACAAATTTGTAATGTGAAGTTATGTTACTATGGCTATGATGAGAGTATTAAATGTTAATTATGTGTGTTCTGGCTAGTCTACCAATTTATGGGATGAAGAAATCTATGGGAGGGTACACACTACTATCCCCATGTGAAACTGGCTAACTTACTAAAAGTTGAAAAGTCATTATAAATATTCCATGCGTTTTGGATGAAATCATGTCTCCAAAAAGAGCATCATTGATATCAACTGAACCTTAGAGTGAATTCAAAGACAAGGTATACACAATGAAGAGAATACCAATTCTCTCCACCCACAAGGAAAAAGAAAAACTCTTTCATCTCCTGACCTTCTGTATATACTTCATTTGTATTGATTATAATAAATTTATGGACAATTACCACTTTGAGCTAAATAACTAATTAATATTAAACTACATTTTCACCTTTATATCAAGGTCTTCATCAGGAATACAAGCATATAAAAAAAAAACATTATTTCTAAAATTTGTATTTAGGAAGATTCTAATTTCTATTAGTCAGTATATTAGAAAAGTTTAATTTTTTTAGAAGCATCTTTTTTTTTTGGGGGGGGGGGGGATGTTAATGATCAAAGCATCCTCCCAATATATAACTGGGAGGAGACCTCCATTATACATGACCTTGCGGACGTATAATGCTATACATGTCTGCAAGGAGATGTATTTACCTAAACGATTTGCTTTTGGCAATTTGTATAGGTAAATATGATTTCTCCATTGCTTTCACCTTGGTATCACCACCTCTGGGTCTGGCTCCCACTGACGAGACCTCAATAAAGGTCGAAATCGGCGTGGGTAGTGGCCCTACCCTTAATGCATAGCATTATACATGTCCTCAAGGAGATGTGCTTTGCATTATGAGAGATACTAAGACAAGGAGTGATGAGAGCTTGGTCCACCTTCACCATGAGTTGCCTCAGTCCTGAAGATACTTCGGGCACAAACTTTGTTTGCTTACACTTGGATAAAGGATTAAACTATATTTATTATAGTCTATATCTTTATTGGAAAAAAACTTCCAATAAAGATAATGATGTTATAGATGTCTGGGGTAATTACTCTGAAAGACTGCTAAATTAAACATGCAGTGTCAGCATGGTGGTAGAAAACTCCCAACAGGAATGCAATCAGGAATACATATCCATACTTGAAGTAGAAAAAGATCATCAAAAACTCGAAATGTAGAAAGGCAGCTGAAATAGATGAAATTCAGCCAGTAATGATCAAATGAGGGTATAAAAGTTTTACAATGGCTGCATTGCATAATTTAAAAGGCCTGGTCAGAAGGTCGAATTCCCGATGATTGGAGCAGAGTTCTCATGGTACCCATCAATAAAAAGGGAAATAAAACTGAATATGAGAAGTATAGAGGTATTTCCCTACTGATTGTTCCTGATAAGACCTTATTCAAGTATACTTGAGAAACAGTTAAGAAAAATTATTGAAGAGAAGCTTGGTGAAGAACAATCTGGATTCAGGCAAATAGAGGTTGTCAGGATTAGATTTTCACTTTTAAGAAAAACAGTTAAGAAACCTTAGGAATATAAGAAGGATTTGTATTTAAGTTTCATTGATCTGGAAAAGTCATATGACAAGGTGCCAAGAAGAAAGCTGTTCAAAATGCTCCAATTATAGTGTAAATAGGACATTATATTAAGCAATACACAGTCTCTATTTGAGTTGTAAATCATCAGTTAGAATTGAAAGAGATACAGGAAGATGGTTTGAGTAAAATCAGGTGTGCGACGAGGGTGCACATTATGTCCACTGTCATTCATTCTTTATCTATATGGATCACATTATGAAGGAAAGTGGTATTAAATCTGATATCAAAATTGGTGATGTTAATCTTAGCTCTTTACTTTATGCACATGATGTTATATTTCTGAATAAATCCAGTACAAGTCAGCAAGATTCTCTGATTAACAAAAGATTCTCTGGTTAATAATGTTGAATTGAATAACTGTTGTAATAAATTTGGTATAAAAATTGCCAATAAAAATGCAAAGACAATGAAAATAAGTAGAAATATTGAAAATATCAACTGTATCCTAGACAATGAAAATAAGTAGAAATATTGAAAATATCAACTGTATCCTGAATGATGAACATATAAAACGAGTAAAACATGCAAGCTATTTAGGCACAATTTTTAGTGACAATGACAGATTAAATATGGAAATAAACAACAGAATTAGTAAAGCTGGTATGGTAGGAAGTCAGCTGAATAAATTTATATGAAATAAGAAAGAAATTAGTCAAAACACTAAATTAGTTGTATACAAGATTGAGTTCAAAACTTATGGATCTGAGAGCTGTGTTAGAAATAAAGCACTTGATCCAAGACTGGAGACCTTTGATATGAGAGTTCTGAGAGAGATTAGTGGGGTGAACAGATGGCATAAATGGCAGTATCATTAAAAATGAAGATATTAGGAAAGAACTTGCCATTGTTAGCATTCAGAAATGTGTTAGAAAAGCTAATCTCAGATGATATGGTCAACACTTAAACAGAATTGGAGAGGAAAGATTAGCAAAACAAGTGTTCTTTGTAAGGTTTGCAGGGAAAAGACCCAGAGGAAGACCAAGATGTAGATGGATTGATACAGTAAAAAGCACTTTGAAAGACAGAAATATAGGATCTGATAATACTGGAATCTTGATAAATAACAGATTAATTTGGAGGAAAATTGTTTATCAGAAGTTAGTAATGCTGCAAATTTTTCACGTAATGCCATCATAATTATCCTGTATACCCCCTGATGGTACATATCAGAAATTTGATGATGAATTGTATTCTTACTGGCTTAATGATGATGCAAAATGTTACAAAATGACAGAATTTCATGCTGGCTTATGGCCCTCACAAGGCCCTCTTTCCTTTTGTCAGGAAACAAGAGCAAATAGCACAAAGTCATTCTACTGTAAAAAATCCTAGAACATATCCCAACTCAACACTAGCAGTATTCAAGGTTCAATATATATATAAAAAGAAGAACTGGATAAGTACCAGGTTAAGAAAATAGATGCGACTGACATAAGACAAAAACAGGTGAGATCTTTCTAAGTAAGAAATACAAAATGTTATATTCAGACAATAACAATCAGGGAAAAGAAGGAATAGCAATAGCATTCTACACTAAATACGAAGATAATTTTTATGAATGGCAGACAATATCGAGTAAAGTGATGTGAGCAATGGGAAACAGCACAATGAGACGTATTTGTGCGTATGGCCCCACTGAAGGAAGAAGAGGAGGAATTTTTCAAGCTATTAGAGAAGGCTGCTAACACACCAAAACTAAAAAAAAAAAAAAAGAGAGAAGTTAGTTCTTCTTGAAGATCTACAGAGAAGAGTAGGAAATGATTACCAGACATACTGAAATGTTTTGGGAAAAATACTTTTGGTTTTATATTGAGAGTGGTCATGTAATTTAGTGCTCTTGCAAAATTAGCAATTTTTATCTGTTTTGTTGCGATTTTTCATCGGAAAATTAGAGTATTATAGTGTATTAGTGTAAATTTTCATGTTTTCAGAGTATTAGCATATTTATAACATTTTTGTAATATTTATTGCGATATTGTTGGCATGGCACCAACACAACGAACAATGGTGGCAAAGACCACGTTGTCCGGCGATTTGAATTTGCAGGATATTATTCAGTGCAGTATTTTCCAAAATGTATGCGTCGAGAAAATTAAAGAATATGTGGAAAGAAATTGAAACAGGAGGGAGAGTATGTATTAAATGTTTTGAAAGTGAGTGTCTGTTAAGTGATGAGAATGCAACAAATACAGATGATAAAACTGAAAAAGATGTTAATAATGTTGAACGTGCAGCTGTGGAAATAGAGAAGAACAATATGGACATTAATAAAAAAATAGTGTGTTTAAATGTTATCCTTTATAGGACAAAGCACGAAATGGAAAAACTGCAGAAGTGGCAAGAGTTAAACAGGGCTAAAAAAAGAAAGAAGCAGGTAATCTGAAAGAATAATAAAGATCGACCGAACAAATAAGAAAAACAAGCTAAGGATAAAATTGCTATGGATTAAAGAAATGGCTACACAATGATTTAGCTGGATTTTGCAAAGGCATTTGCAAAATCCAGCAAATGGGGATGAATATGACACTGGTAAAGTGGCTAAGAGGGGTGGCTGCTGGACAGATATCAAAAACTGGGTTATATGTAGGGGCAGAATAGAGGCGAAAACAGGTGACTAGTGGTGCGCCACAAGGTTCAGTGCTGGAACCATTGCCGTTTAATTTGTACATAAATGATATAGAAAATAACCTGAAAGGAAATATTCAGTTGTTTGCTGATGATGTAAAATTAGGTAAAGTAATAGTTAATCAAGACTATGTGGAGAGGCTTGCAGGAAGATTTAAATAGGCTGTCAGTATGGGCAAAAGTTAATAGGTGTCAGCTTAATGTCGAGAAATGTAAAGTTATGCATTTTGGGATAAATAGATTACAAGCTGTGTATATCACTGATGGCACTGTACTCCAGGAAATAGATGAAGCTAGAGATTTAGGGATGGTGGTAGACAGAGAGTTAAGGTTTAGAGAACATACTGCTAAGGTTGCTAAATTAGCCCATAAGATTACTTGGCTAGTGAAGAACACATTAACAAGTAGAAATAAGGAAGTTGTAATTCCTCTTTATAAGACCTTGATACACCCACATCTGGATTACTGTGCTCAAGTCTGGTGCACTGGGGTTCTCAGGGATGAGGAAACAGTGGACAGGATTCAGAGGCAAGTGACCAAGATGGTAAGTGGCCTGTGGATGGTGAGGATAGATTGATGGCATGGGGATTGCAGAAGTTGGCTGATAGGAGAAAAAGAGAGGATATGACAGAAACATTTAAGTTGCTTAAAGGATTTTATAGGACAGATGCAAGCAAAATGTTTCAGCACTT